>NC_133325.1:316790743-317123868 GCF_042186555.1 Aquarana catesbeiana
TGAAAATTATAGGGTCTTCATCCCTTTAGATGTGATTTCCTATTGGGAGTACCTCACCAAAAATTACATTTATGTTGCAGGGGATGCCTAAAAACTGACCTGTATCTTAGTGCAGACTTCTGGTAAAATCAGAAAGCCAATCACACAAGCAAGAAATTACGTTTCTGGTGGGGGGGGGGGGGGCGTTCTGTACACATTCTGTGTACAGAACACCTCCAGGTAGCCATATTGCATTGCATTTTACAGAAAATTACAGAGCTGTAAACTGAAAAGCAAAGGTTATTTTTAACAACATTCAATTACAATATGACTTGAGTCGCAATTGTATATGCTATATAATTGTTTTTCTATTTGCTATTTTTTTCCCCACGAAAGTGGGGTTACCCTTTAAAGCAGAGCTCCAGTTTTCAAAAAAAGGCTTTATGTTGTCTTGCATTACCTGTCTCTTCCCCTTTATCACACTCTAGGTGGGATGTGTCACCACACTCACTCCTCATATGAATGAAATGCACAAAGCATGTAGCCAGCCATTTTCTTGTTGTACTGTTGTTGATCATACTCCAAGCTTAATCAGTCATGATTGTGCATTGAGGAACACTGTGATCCATCAGCATCCTTACATAACTGCAATGTTCACTACAGCTGTCACTAATTAATTGTATGTCTCACTCAATACTACAAAAAGACTAATCATTTTTAAAAATCAGAATGCCTTTGCTAACTGTAGTTTTTCCAATTACAGAGTTGTTGCCATTACTTTTGTTATGTGCATGTGTTCTACAAAATTTGTTTTGGGATCTTTCAGCAAAGAATTAGCAGACCAGCTTATTAGAACCTAGGGAATGTGGTCGCTGGAGTGGGCCTAGCAAATTGTGGTTGGAACAGATTATTAATGATGTTTGCCACTTCACCCTATGATAAAAACATAAAATTTAACTCTTTATTAAATCTGTTTAAATTGCCACCTTACAGCTGTCTTGATAAAGTATTCATACCCCTTGGAATTTTCCACATTTTGTGATGTTACAACCAAAAATGTAAATGTATTTTATTGGGATTTTATGTGACAGACCAACACAAATTGACACATAATTGTGAAGTCAAAGGAAAATGATAAATGGTTTTCAAAACTTTTTACAAATAAGTATCTGAAAAGTGTGACGTGCATTTTGTATTCAGTCCCCCTAAGTCAATACCAGATTTTCACATCTAGAGAGTGACATTTTTGCCCATTCTTTTTTGCAAAATAGCTCAAGCTCTGTCAGACTGGATGGAGAGCATCTGTGAACAGCAATTTTCAAGTCTTGCCACAGATTCTCAATTGGATTTAAGTCTGGACTTTGACTGGGCCATTCTAACACATGCATATCTTTTGATCTAAACCATTCCATTGTAGCTCTGGCTATATGTTTAGGGTCGTTGTCCTGCTGGAAGGTGAACCTCTGCCCCAGTGTCAAGTCTTTTGTAGACAGATTTTCTTTTAAGATTGCCCAGTTTTATGCTATATACAATTGTGTACATATATTTTGCTTTCTAGCTTGTGTTCCAGAAACAGAAGGCAGAAAGAGATTTCTGCTATAAAGTGTCGAGCCACCTGATACAGACGATGGTAGCCACCTTATACAGATGATGCAATCAGCAATCACTTGATCTTTGAAAAACACTTATATGTAACGCTAACCCAATACCTTCCTAAAACTCACTTACTAAACCCTATAATTTCTCAAAGTAGATATGAGTTCATATTAAAAGTTAGTATTGGAGAAATGATAAATGTATATACCTATTCTATATACCTAGGGAATGATGATTTTATTTTACTGTGTTGGGTATAGTGTTCATTTGGTATTAGACTGAAGGGGTCATCTTTCTCCTTTTTCCTCCTTTCTGGCTCATTCCTTGTCAGCATTCATGCACACGGGATGCTTTCTTGCCTCCATGTGCCATCCTTCCCTCTCCCAGTCTGATTGTTTATGTACAATGAATTAAAAGAGGCTTAAATCAAGACGATTTAATTTATTTATATTAGCTCCAATTTAAAACACATTAATAAGTATTTTACTGCATTTAATGGCATTTGATTATATCTGCCAAGATTTGAATTGTATTTATTTACTTATTTACTTTTAGTTTTGGATAGACTCCATTTGGATAGAGTAGGGAAGGGTTAAATCCCTTGCCAGGTTATTTATTTTGCTGCCTGTGTCCCTTCACTTTCTGTCCCAGAGATGAAACAGGAAGTCGTGGAAATCTCCCAAAGTGACTGGAAATCTCTTCTTAAACAGCTGTCCCTGTTACAAATGTCCCCCTTAGAAAATTGTCTTATACAGCACTAAAATGTTAATCAACAATGACTTTAAACATTAAAGCTGAACTCCTGGATAAATAAATACAAGAGTCATGTGTATCTTTACTTGAATCTAAGGCAAACCATAGATTATTCTTTCCTTGCAGGAAAGAAAATCGCTCAGTTAAATCCTCCCATCAACATATTCACTATTAATGGGGTAATCCCTCTCACAGTGCAATTGTGTTCTGCTGGCAGGGAGTTTTCCCTGCTGGCAGAACACAATGATTACTGCAGGCAGCTATAGCCTCTGGTGGTAATCACATGCAAAAAATCTGACAGGCTGGTTGTACTTAAATCTATCAATGGATCAACTTCAGTACAACCAGCGTGTCCATAGATGGATCAAATCTCAGTTGGTCTCTGCTGAACTAGGGGAAATTTAGCTTTAGCGTGCTTTGTGTATTTTTTCCAGATCTGTGCAGTAATCCACTGTAAGACTTTACCATTGTGCTGGAGCTTCCTTTTGCTGACCGGGAATGTATGTCATGATTTTGAAATTAACCACTTCACCCCCGGAAGGATTTACCCACTTCCTGACCAGGCCATTTTTGCAATATGGCACTGCATCAATTTTACTGATTGCTAGGTCGTGCAATGCTGTACACAAACAAAATTTATGTCCTTTTTTCCCCACAAATAGAGCTCTCTTTTGGTGGTATTTGATCACCTCTGCGGTTTTCATTTTTTGCACTATAAACAAAAAAAGACCGACAATTTTGAAAAAAAAAAAAATTTTTTACTTTTTTGCTATAATAAATATCCAAATAAATAAAAAAATTAATTTCTTCATCAGTTTAAGCCAATATGTATTCTTCTACATATTTCTGATACAATGTTTTTGCAATAAGCGTATATTGATTATAGAGCCTACAAAATAGGGGAAAGATTTATGGCATTTTTATTATTATTTTTTTTTTTATTAGTAATGGCGGTGATCATGCGATTTTTATCAGGACTGCGATATTGCGGCAGACAAATTGAACACTTTTGACACATTTTTGAGAACATTGACAATTATACAGCAACCAGTGCTATAAAAATGCACGGATTACTGTATAAATGTCACTGGCAGGGAAGGGGTTAACACTAACGGGCGATCAAGGGGTTAACTGTGTTCCCTAGATGTGTTCTAACTGTAGGGGGGATGGGAATGGCTAGGGGAGGAGAGAGATCGGTGTTCATACCTAGTATATACTTAGTATGAACACCGATCTCTCTCCTCTCCCCTGAGAGAACTGGGATTTGTGTATTTACACACACAGATCCCAGTACTCGCTCTGTCACGAGCGATCACGCCTCCTACATCATCTTAAAGGGCCAACGTAGAGTTACGGTGGTTTGCCCATGAGAGCCAACCTGCCGTAGTACAACTGCGGTGGCTGGTCCGGAAGTGGTTAAAGTCAAAATGATTGCTTTTAAAGGTAAAATTAGAAATATGGGGTCTTTTTGAAGCTATTATGCTTATCTATCACAAGGGATGTTTACATTCCCTGTAATAGGAATAAAAATGATCAAAAAAAAAAAATTAAAAGGGACATTGTAAAAATAAAAAAAAATTAAAAAATGTAAAGTGTCCCATCCCTCTGAGCTTGCACGCAGAAGCAAACGCATACATAAGTGACACCCACATATGTAGATGGTATTAAAACCACACATGTGAGGTATTGTTGCAATCGTTAGAGTGAGAGAAATAATTATAGCACAGGACCTCCTCTGTAACTCTAAACAGGTAACATATAAAAATGTTTAAAGCGCCACCTATGGAGATTTTTAAGTACCGCAGTTTGTCGCCATTCTACGAGCGTGCACAATTTAAAGCATATCAAGTTAGGTACCTATTTAGACAGCATAACATCATCTTTCACAATATGAAAAAAATTTGGGCTACCTTTACTGTTTTGTTACTGTTTTTACTGTTTTGTTATTTTTGAATTTATTAAAGTGTTTTTTTTTCCCCAAAAAATTGCGTTTGAAAGACCATAGCGTAAAAACAACCACCATTTTATTCTTGAGGGTCTCTGCTAAAAAAAAAAAAATATCATTTTTACTTGTAAGTCTCCTTGTCTGGGGTGAATGGTCTTGTCTCTGCCTCCTCCTGTTGTTTTCTGCATGCAGACACTAGTGGGTGGGGTCTACTGGGTCCCTCCCACAGTTTTGCTCTCTGCACAGGCTATATAGAGCACAGTGATAATATCACTGCTACTTTTATAAGGTAGAATCCAGGATTGTAAAGGCTGTTGGTGCACACAAAGTGGATTCATATTGATTGTGGCTATTGAGAAATAATGTTTGTTTGAATGAAATGCTTTTCCCTGGAGCTCAGCTTTAAAAAATAGGTATTATGTAAAAAAAAGTGATGATTTTCAACAGCTGATTATTCTAAAGGGCAACATAATGTAATAATATAGCGCTATCCTTCACATGTGACAGGTTTAAATGATAACCAAATGCAGCCTGATGTTGTAAAATAAGTGCAGAGGTTCCGAATTGTAAAGCAAAAACACACTAATACAAAAAGATTTAATGCCTATCAGTGTGGTCTCGTTGCTGTTAACAGGGAATCAAGTGTTTGACCTGCGTTGCCTGAATAGGTTTAAACACAGCTTTCAGTCTTTCGACTGAGCTGGATTGGCAGCTGATTGAGCAGTTCATATTTTCATGTAGTAGCTAGCTCATTTGATGCTTCTGCATATGCTGCTCACTGCAATTTAGTCTACCCTCTGCATCTCCCATTCCAGGAATCTCCTGGCAGTCCAATAGTAAATCTGTGCTTGATTCAGAGCCCAAACATATTTTGATTGTAAATACAGAGCCTTCTTTTATGAGGATGCTCACATCGCAGCTTGAGCTCTGTAATTTTTATACAGGTCTTGACGATCAATAAAAAAGCCACAGGAGGAATGATTTATCTTGCTGGTTACAGAGCCTGTCACTTAGAGAAATTGTAAAAGATCAATTTACACAACTCTGTGTGAGAATGTTATTGATGTAACACGGCTGATCAGCTCTTAGCCGGCTGGGACAGTAGCTGCAAGAGGTGCAGTGATCTGCTTGCTGGGTATGCTCTTAATAGACTCGCCAGTCTGTAAAATGGACATTGAAACTATGAAGTGGGATAGCACAGACACAAGGCATGTTAAGTGACTTGGATAGGATGTTATTGGTATAGCTGTGATAGGTTAGATGTACAAGTGTCATGCATCCTTTTCTTCCCATTCCCTGATTTCCTACTGTGAGAACTGTTCACTTGGAAGATAGAGCTGCTTTAATTACAATGAGCCCTTTTAACTACAGGTCACAGAATTTGGCTCACTTCACAGGAAATGGGCAAACAAACTATCTTCCTGGAAAAAAAGTCAAACTTCCACTTCTCAAATTAGTTAAATGAAGCTTATCAATGAGTCCCTAGTTGGTGTTTGGATATAGAATTAATTGCTGTTGGAATGCTTTGTGACTTGTTTGATTTGACTTTAAATTTTAATTTATAATATTAAATAGTTAGATACAACCCATATTTGTAACCCTCTTCTACTAATTTACTGTTTAAAAAAACTTCATTATTTCTGTTGTACAGAAACTCTGAAATGTAATAATACTTTATGAATAAAGAAAAAGAAAAAAAGAGAGTGGGATTTGTGCATTTATAGTTATAAAGCCGGATACTACAGTTTTTTTTTGTGCAACCCCGTGGGTTGCATGAAAAAAAAACTGTCAGCTCCGGTCAGAGCCACTGTACTAACCATGCGAGGTTTGTACAGTAATCTCCCTTGCTGTGTTCTGACAGGGGGGACAGCCCCCCACCACCAGAACACTCTGATCAGCGCTCTCTGCCATTGGCTGAGAGCGCTGATCGGGTGTCATTCGGTTGCTGGTTTTCCAACATGCACGTCTGACTGAAGCCAGCTGGCTTCTTTTATATCCAAATTTGCCTGACCATTTTTTTAATACCATAATACACTGCATGGCCTATGGAGAGGAGGGGGGCTCAGAGCAGCCATGGTGATTGAGTATTGAAGCTGAAGTACAAAAAGGATAATTAAAGCCGACAAACTGCATAGGGAGAAAAATGTGGGCTTTTGTTTCATGGAGTGGCATTTTGGGATTCCAGTTTCTTTTTGGGGTTTATTGTTTTTTATGTTATGTTGATCTGCCTTTTTATTTAGGTTTGTGGTGCTCAAAGTGCAGCAGTCTTTTTGTTTCTAGTACATTTTGGCTGATTCTCTCTCACTAGAAGTGTTCTGGCCAGTTTTACATTGCTGTATCCTCAGCAGGCTTTTAATTCTTGTAGTAAAACACCTGCCTACATACTTTGTTTCCAGTACAGTTGAGCCAATTCACCTTGATTAAAACTGTCCTGATTCTGGCCAATTTTACACCACTGTATCCTCTGTGGTCTTTTCATTCTTGTAGAAAAACACATGCCTGTACTCTGTGTGTCTAAAACATTTCACCCAATTCTCCCTCATCAAAAATATCCTGCTGCAAGCCAATTTTGCAATGCTTCATCATCTGTGGTCTCCTAATTCTTGGTGGAAATGTGATTAAGCAACAGAACAGTTTTGTATCAGCAAGAACAGGGAAAGCCACAGAAAACTACTAGCCTGGCAAAGCTGGCCCATAACCCTTGATAAAAAAAAAGTATGTGTCCCTACAAGAGATGGCTTGAACACCCCCCTGTTCAGTTCACACCAGAACTCCTGAACAGAGAAAAAGTTCTTACCCGAACGGCAAACCCTATTAAAGTCTACAGTGCCTCGAAAAATTATTCACACCACTTGAAATTTTCCACATTTTGTCATGTTTCAACCAAAAACGTAAATGTATTTTATTGGGATTTTATGTGATAGACCAACACAAAGTGGCACATAATTGTGAATTAGAAGGAAAATGATAAATGGTTTTCAATTTTTTTTTACAAATAAATATGTGAAAAGTGTGGCATGCATTTGTATTTAACCCCCTTTACTCTGATACCCCTAACTAAAACCTAGTGGAACCAATTGCCTTCAAAAGTCATCAAATTAGTAAATAGAGTCCCCCTGTGTGTAATTTAACCTCAGTCTAAATACAGCTGTTCAGTGAAGCCCTCAGAGGTTTGTTAGTGAACGTTAGTGCACAAACAGCATCATGAAGGCAAAGGAACACAAATCCCGAACTTTGAACATTTCACGGATCTATGTTCAACCCATCATCCAAAAATTTGAAAGAGTATGGCACAACTGCAAACCTACTAAGACATGGCAGTCCACCTAAACTGACAGGCCGGGTAAGGAGAGCATTAATCAGAAAAGCAGCCAAGAGGCCCATGGTAACTCTGGAGGTGCTGCAGAAATCCACAGCTCAGGTGGGAGAATCTGCCCACAGGACAACTATTAGTCGTACACTCCACAAATCTGGCTTTTATGGAAGAGAGGCAAGAAGAAAGCCATTGTTGAAAGAAATCCATAAGAAGTCCCATTTGCAGTTTGCAAGAAGCCATGTGGGGGACACAGCAAACGTGCTCTGGTCAGATGAGACCAAAATTTTACTTTTTGGCCTAAAAGAAAAATGCTACGTGTGTCAGAAAACTAACATTGCACACTAACTAACACTAACACCATCCCCACTGTGAAACATGGTGGTGGCAGCATCATGTTGTGGGGATGCTTTACTTCAGCAGGGACAGGGAAGCTGGTCAGAGTTGATGGGAAGATGGATGGAGCCAAATACAGGGCGATCTTAGAAGAGAATCTGTTAGAGTCTGTAAAAGACTTGAGACTGGGGCGGATGTTCACATTCCAGCAGGGCAACGACCCTAAACATACAGTCAGAGCTACAATGGAATTGTTTAGATCAAAGTATATTCATCTGTTAGAATGGCCCAATCGTAGTCCAGACCTAAATCCAATTGAGAATCTGTGGCAAAACTTGAAAATTGTTGTTCACAGACACTCTACTTCCAATCTGACTGAGCTTGAGCTATTTTGCAAAAAAGAATGGGTAAAAATTATACTCTCTAGATGTGCAAAGCTGGTAGAAACATACCCAAAAAGTCTTGCAGCTGAAATTGCAGCGAAAAGTGGTTCTACAAAGTATTGACTCAGGGGGGCTGAATACAAATGCACGCCACACTTTTCACATCTTTATTTGTAAATACATTTTGAAAACCATTTATCACTTTCCTTCCACTTCACAATTATGTGCCACTTCGTGTTGGTCTATCACATAAAATCCCAATAAAATATATTTACGTTTTTGATTGTAACAAGACAAAATGTGGACAATTTCAAGGAGTATGAATACTTTTTCAAGGCACTCTATGGGCCCCAGAACTTGAAAAATCAAAAGTGCCCATTTTGAAGGCTTGTATGCAAGTTATTGGCCATAAAAAAGGTCTGGGTACTGCCCTGGGGGACATGTATGAATGCAAAAAAAGTTTTTGCAGGAGCAGCGATTTTAATGATGCTTAAAGTGCAACAATAAAAATTAAACATTTCTTTAAATATAGTGCATGTGGGGTTCCCATTAGTCTGCCTGTAAAGTGGCGCATCAGAACCTACTACAGCAAAACTGAAATTTCAAAAGAAAAAAAATAATGAATGAAATGACATTTAAAATATTTTATTTATTTTTTTACATACAGTGACAAAAGCAACACAGTATTACCATAGTAACACTGTACTACTCTGCGGAGGAGATCAGATTTTTATTTATTTTTTTTACACACTGTGATTGCTTAAAACTGAAAAAAAGCAACCATTTTTACTGAATAAAAACTACTCATTCAGTGTTTACTATTGTGATTAGCTGTAATTGGTCACAGTTATCACATGGTACAGATGGGCTGATGGCACTGTACCATGTGATGACTGTGACCAATCACGGAGCTCATTGCAATAGTGCACAAAGAAAGGAATTCAACAAAGCCTTTCATTGTGTACAACTGTCATGTGATCTGCTGTGATTGGCCACAGTGGTCACATGGTACCAGCAACCGGTGGACACAGCGTGTTACAGATCGCAACCGGAGCACAGCCCATGGGGTGCGCAAAGCATGATTCTGGGAGAACGTCATATGACCTCCCAGAACAACAATGCACTTGGCTGGCTGTCATGTTACAATAGGCCAGACGCAAAGGGGTTAAATATTAAATTCAGTTTTTTACCATAATGATTTATGAAGCCACATATATAAATTATAAAAAATACTGTGAAAATGAAAGGTTATTCCTACTCTAACAAATCTAGTAACATACGAGGGAGTGATATCTCAAACATAAAAGCTTCAATCATTTTAGTTCATAGTGCAGTTTTACAATGCAATCCCATACTGAATCTTTTGTAGCTCACTAAAACAATAAGATTTATGTGTAATTAAGGCCAGCCATACGTGGTTTGAATCTCTAATGGGCAGGCTGAATGTACCAAGTTGATCGATCGGTACAACCAGGCTGCCAGATTCGCAAGTGGCTGCTATAGCTTCTAGCAACAATCACTTTTCTCCTGCTGGAAGAAAACAATTGCTGCTTTCCCTGTCAGCACTGTCTGTGTTGATGGGAGAATTGTGCGAATTTCTTGCAGGAAAGAAAGGAATTTGCACCCGTATATGGCTGGCTTAACTGCTAACTCTGCAGTACAAAGTTGTGCAGCATTTGTATGTTAAGTAGTTTGTGCTTTTTTTTAAAGAGTTTGTTAATTAAAACAAAATGTAGCTTTAAACTTTAAATAACAACCTAAAATGACAACCTAATTATAACAAATATAATCTTTCTTACAAAATAGACAGTGCATAGCATTTTGCAGCACTTCTGTCTCCGCAGAGTCCGAACCCATTAAATGTGTTTTTGTACCCTGTTGTTTGATGGTGAGCAAGTAGTGGAATTAAAGCGTTTGCTTTATCATGCCATTCTAAGCACATGTGATTTCAAAGAAACATACACAGTAATCAATCTCCCAGATGGCCTGAAACCACTGACCCAAAAACAAACAGCTCAGAGGAAGAAATAAACATTTTGGCTTGCTACCTTGTTAATTGCTCAGTGCTATTTTTCTTATAAGCAATCACATATACATTAACCAATAAGATAATTTAAGAACGTACTGGCTAAAATGCTGTACTCACAGCTTACTTTTAAAGCAACCTATTTTAGGCAGAAACATTAGGTATACTTTTTTGAAAAAGATCACTGACTATCTGTGGATGTTTCATATTTTAATTAGATTAACTGTCCACATTATCAGGAGAGTAACCAACATTTTCCATATTGTGATGAATAGACATTAGCATGCTCAAATCAGTACATTTGTTGTAATAACATATGTCAGTAAGCATGTATATATTGTGGAATATTCTGCAAATGTGGGGCTTATGAAACACCATTATATGGTATGCATACAGTCTTCTGTTGTGGTCCCTATATTATATTGGTTACAAATTCTATGGGACTGGTTTTCATGTATTACTAAACCGCGCTGAATGGCAAAGTCATGTATTCTGTTTCTGCATTGACATTATCTAATCATAGTTCTATGGATCTCACATTACAGGAGAAGTTTGAGGTTATAAAAAACAAACAAACATACATACTCTAACTGCAGCATTGATCTAAAGCTGCAGTTGTGCCATACAAGCTCTAAGCCTGAGAACTGTGCAGCTCAGAGCAGAGAGCAGTGACTGTCAGTCATCACTCTCCACTTTGCCTCTCTAGCACACACTAGAGCACCGAGCTGGAGAAGGATGGGGTGCAGCTGGCTCCGACTCTAGCTGCATGCTAAGAACTAGAGCCAGCTATAAATCAGGCAACTGGGTGGATCCCAACAATATGTATGGTCAGGATTCTTTCAGCACCTGGAGCTGCTTTGTGATATCAGCTGACAGGTGGCTTCAATCAGTCAGCTGATTATTGGTCATAAGGATACAAAAGCTTAGCTAAGCAAAGCTTAGTAAGTCAGCTTTGGCCATACTTCTCTTATAACTCACATTTGAAATAGATGTCATCATAGCAGACCTTTTAGTACAAAGGAAGGTCCACGTATTTACTGAAGTCCTTCTCCTTCCCACACCAAAAGACTACAGCAAAAAAAATAAAAAATCCTCTGAAAAAAAAAAATGTCCTTCCTTGCCCCTGGCTTCTGTACTGGAGAGGATGGCATCACTATCCTTCCTGCCATTTCCAGGGGAATTCTTAGTAGCCCGGATCCTTCAAGAAGATTATCCTGCATTGTGATGGAGGGTCATCTCATGAGATTTGGGCTACACAGCATTCAAAGGGAACCCACTAGAAGGATGGTGATGTCACCCTCACATAGGTGCCATTGGCAAGGTTTTAGATTAGGGGTATATGGCCTCATATGCTTTTTGGTGTAAGACCCTCTTTAACCCCAGTAATTTCAATCCACAAAAAGCATACTACCTTTAGCATGCTTCAAGCTTTTAACCAGTATGGCACATGTCATAATCTACTACTCCTGCATTTACTAAAAAAGTCAATGACATTTTTTTCAGATGATGTTGAGCCTCAGCGAGTCCTTATATCAGTAACAACACATCACCACAGTTCCAATGCAGGGTGTAAAGGTTAGAAGACATCTATTGTTCTTATTATTTCTTATATTTTTATTCATTTCAGATACTTATACATCGTCATCAATTTAATCAGTGCTTTACACATGTATATTATACATTCACATCAGTTCTTACCCTCAAGGAGCTTACAATTTAAGGTCCACAACTCATATTCATACATACACTGTATTACCAAAAGTATTGGGGCGCCTGCCTTTACACGCACATAAACTTTAATGGCATCCCAGTCTTAGTCTGTAGGGTTCAATATAGAGTTGGCCCACCCTTTGCAGCTATAACAGCTTCAACTCTTCTGGGAAGGCTGTCTACAAGATTTAGAAGGGTGTCTATGGGAATGTTTGACCATTCTTCCAGAAGCGCATTTGTGAGGTCAGGCACTTATGTGGACGAAAAGGCCTGGCTTTCAGTCTCCGCTCTAATTCATCCCAAAGGTGTTCTATCAGGTTGAGGTAAGGACTCTGTGCAGGCCAATCAAGTTCCTTCACCCCAAACTTGCTCATCCATGTCTTAATGTACCTTGCTTTTGTGCACTGGTCCAAATAATTTAGTGGAGGGGGGACTATGGTGGGGTTGTTTGTCTAAATGTCTAAAATATGTGCACTTGTTTTGTGACCATACAATGCCAATCCTAGACTTTACATACACTAATTTGATACATGAAAATGAAAAACAATATATTTTGATAGCTTTGAGCTTCATTTTGTAATGAAAGTGAGACAACATGAATAAGTGAACATGAAGCAAACAGACTAATGAACATGAAACAAACACAGCCTAATTAATAAAAGTACCTGATACCTGAATATTAAATAAAATATATTTTGATAGCTTTTGAGCTACATTATATGACAAAATATAGCTACAAAGTGTTTTAAATTGCATGAATGCATGAACATGAAACAAGCACAGACTAATGAATAAAAAAACAATTGTTTTAAATTTAGCACATCTTGATGTCTAAATCGTTGAACTTTGTTCATGTGATATAAAAAGCTTCAAGATTCATCTTTTGTAGTTCTCTCAAGAGACTCTGACCCAAATTCATCAGCATCGCTAGGAAAGGGTTTGTCGCTTCTCCAGCTTTATCCAGTGGTTCCAACAGAGAATGGCTTCAAATTAAAAGTTATTTTCACCACTGGGAATATATTGGACTTTAATAACTGAAATGCATTTTACTTTGTATCACTGGGGTCAATAGGTCTCTAAACAAACCACATTTATCAATTATTTAGAAATAGTTTCTTCAGAGCTGGAATTTCTAAGATATTATTTGGTGGATAAATTTAATGTTCTGTAGCTAGCTGCGGCATTTTATTCATAGCAAATTTCCTGCAAACTGAATTTGCAGGAACAACTTAATTTTCACCACCGAGTGAGCCCTGTAGAAACCTACAAAACTCTGTAAAAGAAACCATATGAAATTCTGCTTACTAAGGTGTCAGTGCTGACAGTAATTGTGATGACAGTAATTGCTCAAAAATGAAAAGTTCAGAAACTGAGCATAAATTATACCACATATAATACAAATATTCAACCTTTCTAATTTTTACAGGGTGCTTCTTCAAATAATTGTATTGTTATTTTTATTATCATTATTTTTGGCACTATTAGTTAATAGAACCTTAAAGTGAAAATAAGCCCAAAAACACAATGTAATATATTGCAGTTACCAATCCTTAGATTTGGTGGCTGCATTGGTTTTCCTTATTAGGATTTTTTGCCCTTTATTTCGCTTGGTGATCCAGTCAGTAACATACTTCCTGTCTAAAGCTGTGTACACACGAGCGGAATGTCCGACGGAAAAAGTCAGACGGAAGCTTTTCATCGTCTATTCCGATCATGTGTAGGCCTCATCAGACTTTTTTTTCAAAAATTCTGACGGACCTAGAAATAGAACATGTTCTAAATATTTCTGACGGAACCAATTCCTGTCGGGAAAACTGATCGTCTGTATGCTGTTCAGGACCAAAAATGACATGCTCTGAAGCAAGTAGGAGACTGAAGCTATTGGCTACTGGCTATTGAACATCCTTTTTCTAGTCCTGTCGTAAGTGTTGTACGCCACCGTGTTCTGGACGGTTGGACTTTGGTAGGACTTTGGGTTGACCGTGTGTAGCCAAGACCGCTTGAATGGAATTCCATCGGAGTTCCATCGGAGAAACCTTCGGAGTTTATTCTGACGGCAAAACCAGTCGTGTGTATGCGGCATTAAGGCGTGTGCATTCTGTATGAAGTAGTAAAGCAGACACCCTTGGACAGCAGCATTTTCAGCTTGGGGAGAAGTTAGTTAGACATAAAGATTTGAATGGACTTGACTAACAATTAGAAGATGAACTCCAGCTAACACTTTATAAGCAGTTACAGCAAACAGTTTGCTCTTTTGGGATAAAGGTTTGACATAAATTAATAAGAGATGACCCCTGTCAGTGGTAAACAGTTTTCCTTAACCCTCTAACTGCTACTTTTTTCTGGAAACCTTGGTGTGTTAAGGGAAGTTTAAAAACAACAAACTTACTGGCTGTATCACCAGGTGAAAATAAAAGTCTAAATACACAAATACAGCTGCCACATCTAAGAATTGGTATGCTAAAATATAATACATTTTTTGTGGGTTTATTGGCACTTAAAAAGAGAGACGCTGTCACCATCTTGAAAAATTGCTGGTAAATCTATAGAAAAATCAAGAATAATATAATGTGCCTTTGAATACTCCATGAAGATCTAGCACAGCCCCTCTCTCCATGCACATCATAGCCCTCTTCTCTTCTGGGAGTGTCTAATTACTGTTTGTGCCGGCCCAGCAGATCCTCCCCTCCCCTCACCTCCCATAACCTTTTATATAGCTTTCGGGCAGAAGTAAAGAGGAATAACATAAACTTTGTGTCTGCTGGGTCTGCCGACATCACATTTAAAATGGTGGCACCCAGGACTTTTGGATGTGTACACAAGGGAGGCTTTTACATGTAAATAGCATGCATAAAATATGTAAAAATGCACATATAATCCTATGGAAAGACTTGTGTTGAAATAAATGGTCTGATGACAGAGTATCATTAGGAACAAGGCCAAAAATAAGTTTTACAAAAAATGCAATTAGTTTTACACACTCAGGAAAGGACTTTGTAGCAAGTTTTTGATAGCAGGGCTGGTCATGTCCACAGAAAAGAAAATGTAGTAACTGTGCAGGTGAAAACTGGATAATAAATCCAAAAAAGTGTTCATATATGTATGTAAACACTCCTTGTGATTCCTGGAATGAAGGATAACAGAGACACCCAAAGTGCACCTTTCACCGTGAAGTATAAAATGTGTGCTCTTACCGGATAGATAGACTCCACGTTATAGGAGCCTAGCAAAGCATGGATTCACACACCCAATTAAAGAGCCATCCATGGAAAGCAGACAAAGACGGCATTGAAATCAGCCTTGCTGGTTTTTCCTTTTCCTTTTTCTCTCATGCAAATGATATAAAATAAGAGAAAGATTGCCACATAGTGTAAAACTAACTAACTAATATCTTCCAGACCCTTTATTAGCTTTGTTGCCCTTCTTTGTACTCGCTCCATTTCCAGTACATCCTTCCTGAGGACTGGTGCCCAGAACTGGACAGCATACTCTAGGTGCGGCCGGACCAGAGTCTTGTAGAGCGGGAGAATTAACGTTTTATCTCTGGAGTTGATCCCCTTTTTAATGCATGCCAATATTATGTTTGCTTTGTTAGCAGCAGCTTGGCATTGCATGCCATTGCTGAGCCTATCATCTGTTAGGACCCACAGGTCCTTTTCCATCCTAGATTCCCCCAGAGGTTCTCCCCCAGTATATAGATTGCATTCATATTTTTGCCACCCAAATGCATTATTTTACATTTTTCTACATTGAACCTCATTTGCCATGTAGTTGCCCACCCCATTAATTTGTTCAGATCTTTTTACAATCTTGTATTTTTTTACCTCAAATAGGTTGGTTGGTGTTGGTGTCCTTGGTTAATTTGACATTGTATTTTTGAAATGTACCTGCTTACTCACAAACAAACTGTCCTGTTTGAAGTAAAACACATAGCCAAGTATTTGTCAAAACAAAAAATTTAAATTTATTAGGGGTCCTAACAAAATAAAGAGGAAGGCAATGCTGGAGAAACAGTTGGAATTGTTGAACCTTTGTACCCCAGGGCAGACATCAATTATTTTGAGTCCATTTAATAGGGAGTACAATCCGGTCCAAGACTCTGAGAGATCGGGAGCAGCAGCAGATGACATATATGTCCAAAGGCTGTGGTCTTACAACAGCCTGCGTCTTTTGCCAGACCACACCAAACCCAGGCCATCACTCTCAACACTTCCTTCCACGCTTCCTTCCAGGGTGCTGTCATGGGTTGGGTGACTGTGTTGTAGGTGTTGCTGGAGGTGGCGGAGGAGTAATATGGTCCAACTCACACACTTGGCTTTTAGTTGTGAGTTGGCCCCTCATCCCCTTGTTTAGTGTCTGAAGTATTACCTCCTCACAGATGAAACATTGGCCCTCCTCCATTTGTTCCAGTTTACTGGCTGTCAGACAGCCATACGACTCTGGGCCACCAGGGGTTGTTGTGAGGACCACAGTAGCCTGCCGAATCAAAACAGTCGCTGACTCCTCCATATTCTTTGCCTTCCTGGTCATTTTTGTTGGAAGGCGGGGAGGAACCTGGCATTCGTCAGGCTACTGGGCACGGCCACCTCCTGGCTGCCACTTTCCACAGCCACCTCCTGGCTGCCACTTTCCACGGCCTCCTCCTGACTGAGACTTTCCTGTGTGTGAAAATGGGACATAGTTTTAGTTTTTTGGTCATCAATCACACACAATTTTGAGCTCATGACTGTTGCAAATTGAATGTTAACAAATAGAAAAGACTAACATTCTGACCCCAGCATTTTTCATTCTTGCCCCAATCATTTTGGGCTGCTATTATCTAATGATATGTAAACCACGTTGTTAAATCAGAAATTAGTGATCAATAATAACATCTAGTTAACATCATTCAATTTTTGACAAGAAATATGTTGAACAATGCTAGACCTGGCTCAAGCTGGGCTCCTACACATCTTCTTCCTGGGTGGAAGGCCCAGGTTGCACTTCTGAAGCCTCATCTGATGTGGAAGGAAGTGTGGAAGGAAGTGTAGATAGTGATGGTCTGGGTTCACTCTGGTCTGACAAAAACCACAGTCTGTTGTAGTACCAGAGCCTGGGGACATAAACGTCATCTGCTGCTGCTCCTAATCTCATGGAATCCTGGACCTTTTTGCGCTCCCTATTATATGTGCTCCTCAGGCCACCAATTTTGGCCTTCAAATAGGTGATGTCTGCCGTGGGAGTCACTGGCTTCACCAATTCCAACAATTTCTCCAGTTCTGCCTTCCTCTTTAGCTTGTTGGACTTGCCATAGACATGGAAGCTCCCTATACATGTCTATGAAGTTTGGCAGGAAGTCTGGGTCAGTAAATGTATCCATTTTCTCTGCAAGACACAACACAAGACAAACCCTAATGTCAGGCTAAACTCTCCTAATCTTGTCCCAATATAGGCCTCAATCTATAAGCAGTATAGGCCACTAACCATTGATGCCCCAAGTTATGATTGTACCTTTGTTTGCATGATCGATACTTACGCTACTCCATCCTCCGCTCACAGATTGTACGTACGATGCATGCGTTATGCTTTATATACACTGCGCATGCGTGAAATTCCACCCTGACCTTCTTTCTAGTGTATTCCTTGCCCCTTCTCTTTCGGCACAGTGGGAGAGCACATGGCAGAGAGACAGCAGGTGCATGATAATAGCATCAATGAGGAGGACAACGAAAGCCCGGAGCAAGGCAGTTCCCGATCCAGAAGGAGATATAAGGCCTCAAATATGTCCTTTGTAGGGATGGTGGAGATGGTGGACATCTTTAAGAGGGCCGACTATGATGGGAAGTATGGACCGTACAGCAACCCAAATGTGAGAAAGGCCAAGATCATGACTAAAGTTGTGAGAAGTCTGCACAGGAATTTTGGGGTACGACGATCCAATGAGCAATTGAGGAAATGCTGGTCAGACCTGAAATTGAGGGAGCTAGATCAGTACAGAAAGATCAAGGAAGTGCTGCAAAAAAATAAGTATTTGTCATGTGTTCCTTTTAATATTATTACTTTAGTTCTGCTCCATGTGCTTTTCTTTACTGTTGTACAGTTTAAAATGGCAAGTTTCAGGTTCATGGGCACAGTAATCATTCGTAGTAAACATCGTTTGTTCGCCCACTAATACAATTTTTTTTCAGATGCAGGTTAACTACATTTGTTCATGCCTGATTGTATTAAAATAGGTTTAGTACATTGTTGTCTAGATGGGTTTGTAACTAGAATGAAATGCAAACTAGATTCAGTGTAAGGAGAGGACACTCAGCAGCTGTTTACACATCTGGACACAGGAGCACTAGTGTGGGACACCAGAACACCCTTTTTAGGGTGTCCCACTCAGGTGCTCCAGTGGATACTAGGGGTCTCTCCATGTGTGAAACATTAATAACAAAAAAGGTAAGTATTCCAGCTTTAGAAAGGGAAAAAAAAACTGTTTTCAGCTTGGAACTCTGCCAAAGTAGACAATTGTACGACACTTCCAAGCAATGTTTCATATTCCTATTTCTTGCCTCAAATATCTGTGTGCTAAGTATAGCTTTTTTTTTATTCACATAGGGAAGAAAAGAATCTGGACATCTGAGGACACCACGAACCCCACTACTCATGAAGAAGGGGAAATACCCACACACCATGAAGAAGATATGGAGGGAGAGGTTCATGAAGTGGGTGAAATAGTGACCACAACAGGTCAGTGTCTGAGACCACAGCTTCAGGTAATAGATGTATGCCTGCATATTTAAATACAGGGTATGGTTTTTTATTTTGAGGTGATGTGGATGTTGTGGAAGAAGAAACTCATTTCAACAGTGCAAGTGCACAAATCCTCATCGCTGAGATCATGGTGTGCAATCATGATTTAGAGAAGGTCAAGGAAAACATCAATGATGTCCAAAAAAAAATGACCAACATCATTGATGTTTTAGACAGAATCTAAAAACAACAAAAATTGTAAAGTTGGTCATTGTATTTTATATTTTTGATACATTTTTTAAGCAATTTGAAAGCCAAATTTTTAAGATGCACACAGTGTGTCAACTTGTACTATCTGCCATCACGGGATATCAATGTACGCGTTTTGTGGGTGCAACCCCTTCCTCGTAACTAAAGTAGATGAAAAGAAGAGGTTCCACCCTGAAATACGTCTATTGATCCCCCATGTTGGGAGCTAGCACATGTTGACATTAGGCATGGGATCAGGAAGGTAATCCACATTTTGACTCCCAATTTGTGTGCATCTTCAAAATTTGGCTTTTACAGGGGTGACATCACCCCATCTGATGAAGGCAAAATCAACACAGTTTTGACATACTAATGTCTCATATTGCCTTCATTTTTTCAAAGTTGAACTTTGGAAGTTCCTGAGTTGTGTATGTTATGGTTTTAAACATGCCTGTTTAGCCGAAAAAGGCTATATCTACTACACTGCAGTGCACTTGTAGTCCAAACTGGATTTGCCTTTAGTAAATAACCCCCACAGTGCTCTAAAATTTGCCCCAATCGGGCTATTTTAGGGACTACAAGCAATTAATTCATGGAGTTGACAAGGATGATTATTTTTATCATTAATGCATTACATACATTAACAACAAAAACTTTGCGGGCGCTTTGGGGGGGCAAGCCAGGATGACCAGGTTCAAGAGTCATCAGAGTTCTTTGATCCTGTAATAAGCAGGCCTCAGTCCCAATTAAGGCCACATAGTTCGATGCATTTTTTCGCAAAAAGTTATGTAATATGCAGCATGCAAGAACGATGTGATTGATTTTATATTCCGCCATGTTGATAGCTGTTAGAAATGTCATTATTCCAAAAGCATTTTCCACCACTCTTCTGGCTCTGGCCAGGCAGTAATTAAAAGCCCTCTGGTCTGGGGTTAGGGTCCTCATCGGGAATGGCTGCAGAAGATGGTCCCCCAGCACAAAAGCTTCTTCCACGATGATGAGGAACGGGAGTCCTGCCACATTATCTTCAGGAGGTGGCAACTTCAAGCTGCCATTCTGGAGCCGTCTAAAGAACTCCATCTGGGCCATGACTCCACCATCCGTAATCCGGCCATTTTTCCCCACGTCCACATACAGGAACTCGTAAGTCGCCAACACCACCGTCAACAACACAATACTATTATACCCCTTATAATTATAATAGTATCACCCCGGGGTGGGACAATGCGGACGTGCTTCCCATCTATTGCCCCACCGCAGTTGGGGAAGTCCCACTGCCGGGAGGCCACAGTCTGCCATTCCTGTGGGTTTGAAGGAAACTGTGGAGTCAAACAAGAAAAAGAAAAATTGTACTTTTGCACATAACATTGCAGGCAGATTAGACACAATTCTTGGCCAACATAAGTATAACATTTCTTGAAATGAGTATTTAAAGTCAAAAGTCAGATTCCTCACCCCCTCTGATGGCCCATTGTAAAAATTTTAGGGGGGAGATGTTTTGGACAGGTAACCGTCTCCACTTCATTGAGAGCTGAATGCATACATAATGTGTGTTACTTTGGCCAGCCTCTCCTTACTTACAATATTGGCAGCCCACTGGACAGGTAAGAAGTGTCATAATCCAAAAATATGAATACATGCTGTACAAATTGAAGCACATTTTTACATTCTGCAATTACCTATCAAGATAATAGGAGAACAAAACTTTAAACAGTACCGTTTGAAAGTATTCAGGCAGGCCCTTGCACTACATGCTTTGGTGAATTCATCCATAAATATGAACACAAAAGAGGTAGGTATAGTGTGTATGGGTTTGACAAAGTCAGCAGATAGAGGATTGGTATCGGCTGACTTAGCGTTGGGGGGGAGGGTTCCAAATGAGTTTGGCCCCCCAAAAAAAGCCTCTTGCACTGTGACTGAATTTACGGACAACAATAACACATTTGGACACATTTTAGGGGGTGTTTAAGGTAAGCACTACAATGGAGCTGACAAAATACATTGTTAAGTGACTAGGATAGGTGTGTATGGGCCCAAATATGCATGAAGGAAAAAAAAGGAGCATTAAAAGCTTCCAGCATGCATGAGGACAAAGAGGACATTCACACCATATTACAATCATGGTAATTAGGAAATGATGAAATAAATACAATACATTAGCAAACATTAAATACATAGAATGTGATGTTAAAGGATAAAACTTACCGTAATATAGTCCTTCTGCAGGACCTGTATGATGGCAGAACAGGTCTCTGGAATAATGATTCCCAGAGCCTGGGGGGAGATTCCAGTCGTAAACTTGATATCCTGGAGACTTCTCCCCATCGCTAAGTACCACAAGGTGGTGATGAGCCTCTGCTCGGGAGTGATGGCTTGCCACATGCAGGTGTCCTCCTTCGTAACATAAGGGGACAGCAAAGCCAACAGACAGTGAAAAACGGGGTCCATCATCCGGAGATAATTCCTGAACTCATCAGGATTATTCTCCTGGATCTCCCGCAACAAAGGCGTGTGCAAGAATTGGTCATGCTGGAGCTACCAATTCTTCGTCCATGAACTCTTTCTCACCCTGTTCATGGACTGGACTTGGGTCAAAGCAAGAACTCCAACACCAAGCCCAAGCACAGCATGAACTCTACAACGAGTACATACCCGCAACATGGCTTGAAAACGGTCGGCTGGTCAGAACAAACTAAAAGAACGCACTGAAAATCAGAAGGAACCTGAGAAGAATGAGCTGAAAATCAGAAACAAGTGGACAAGAATGCACTGAAAAACAGAAGCGAACTATTAAATAGAACACACTGAAAGACAGTAATGAACTGACAACACGCACTGAAGAACAGAACAGATACAAACCCACAAGCACCAACTGAAAAGCAGAAACAAACTGAAAAGCACAAGGCTGAAAAGCGCAAATTGCCTCTCACCAAACTTCTACTAACACGAGATAAACACAAGATTAGCAGAAGGAGCCCAAATGGTGGTGCACTGGCTATTGAACTTCCTTTTTATAGTCCCATTATACGTGTTGTTGACGTTCGGAATTTCCGACAACATTTGTGTGACCGTGTGTATGCAAGACAAGTTTGAGCCAACATCCTTTGGAAAAAAATCCACAGTTTTGTTGTTGGAAAATCCGATCGTGTGTACGTGGCAGAAGAGTTTTATCTGACAACACTTCTGCATATGCCTAATTAGAAAACAAGGGATTTGCCAAAATGGCTCACTGAATCATTCACTATCAGTGACCAATGTCCTGCTTATGCCATGGAACAATATTAAAATTCCTAAACATTGCAGATTTAAATTACTAAAGAAAATACTTACCTATCAAGGTGTTTAGCATTTCCAAGTAAAGCAAAGAGTGATAAAGAACTTGTTAAAATCTGCAGAGTTTGCCAAGGAAACAGATCAGGTAACCAATTAGAGGTGTTTTGGTCCAAAAAATTTAATTCACTCCAAAAACTAACATTAGAGTGTATTTATTTTACATAAAAAGCTTGATAAATATTGCACAGACTCCATACACAATATTTAAGGACCTATAGTAGGCTGCATTCTGAACTGGAGAGACAATAATAAATAGCACTGAAGTGCATTTATTTCACAGAAAAAGAACAAAATACTGTAGTGAATATTAGCATAGTATTAAAGCACTTGCACTAGGCCACATTTTTAACAGGAGAGAAAACAGCCAGCTTTTAATAAGCCACCAAAATATTATAGTGACTACATGCACAATATTTAAGTATGTTCACTAGAATTTTTTTTTAATGCTGCGGAATTTATTTTGCTATATTTTTACTGTATTAAATTAGGCAGGGAGTGGGACTGCTAGATTTCAAAGTGTTCTTCTAACATTTTTGTGTGTAAAAACAATACTGAAACACATTTGTTTCAGTAACTAAGTGACACAGTGACATTGCTTAAGGTAGCATTTGCTATCTGTTTCTCTTTTTGCTTAAATTTAATAAAAAAACAAAACAAAAAAAAAACGAATAGTGGTAGAAGGTGGTAGATGAGGTGTTTGAGGCAACATGGGTTTAGAGCATGGACTAGCAGAGCAACATGCAGAGATAAGATGAGGAGAAAGTTGTGCAGCAGCACTAAGCTGGCAAAGGGAACAGGGTACCCGAAAACAACAAGTGCAGAAGGCAATAGTAGCAGCTGCATCATGCTGTCATCTGGCAACAAATGTATGCAGGAACAGCTGAAACCAATTGCTAGGTCTCTTTACAGGGCTCCTCTCATGCTTTTCTGCTATCTCTTTTCTTCAAACAAAACATTACCATGTTAAATGAATCAATAACTATATAGAGGGATAAAGAAATACATTACAAAAATAAAACAAAAGAACTAAATTGAAAAACTCTGAAATGTAAAACTTTAAAAATTGGATTTCTTTTTTTTTAAGTGTCCATCGAAGGCCTTATGTCTGCCCTTTCAATCTTGTCGGTGATGCAGTCTTAATGGCCCAGCTAATTGATATATTATACCTATATATAATCAAGGACTGATACTCAAATTGTTCTTTTTTGCTACCAGGACAGCTATTTATGCTTTGCCATGCTGTGAAAATGGGTGCCACATGTTACTTTTTAACTTGCAAACCCTAATTTATGGTTGTAATGACAGATGTCTACTGAGAAGTCCATTTATACTTTTAGTTTTTTATTCCTTTTTACAACTACTAACAAAACAACCTTTTTGCACATTGACATTGTTGAAATAGGATTTTTTTTAGGACCAGACCAATGCATTGCTAATGCCATTTGCTAAACTGACACCAGTTGAGGCACACACTAGAAGAGAGATGCCAACATGCAGTGCCACTGTTGCAGTTCCCTGAAATGACCCTTAATGATTCTGAAATTGCATGCACAGCATTAAGGGATGCCACTAAGCTGTAAATTGAAAGATTTGCATCTTACGTACCCTCAGAGCTGTATATAATGGCCTCTCCCCACATCTATACACATTTCCCCCTTTTTTTTTAAATAACAACATTTCCCTTATACATGTGGGCTGCCCCATGCCATTTTGTAGCATTTGGATCCTGAAATTGCCCTCAAAAAGCCTGCAAGAAAAACATCAGAAGTATTTCTCCCATTCAAAGGAATTCAATGTATCTTCTGAATCAGAAAACATTTCAACCTGTTCAACCAAAACATGTTGGCTTTCTTTTTGACTGTTGTTCACATGCAATAATAAAACAATGTTTTAGCTGACTTCCATGGCACCAGCCTTTCTCCTTTTCTTGCATGGACTATATGGAGCTTAATAGAGACGTCATAGGCTGAGTGCTGTGTTCTTGGGGCTCACCAGGCATTGCACAGGAGATAAAAAACAAGCACCAAGTTCCTAAAGTGCTCAACCTGAAAGTGAATAGGGGGGTGTATAGAAATAAAATTGACACCCAGTGCAGCTGCCAACCACTGGAAAATGGAAAACAGGATATACAAAAACTAAGGCAGCTCTCTATGGGATAAAAAGTCAAAAAATATGTCCATATATGTATTTGTATATAAAATTATGTACACCTTGATTTAAATTAAAAAACACTTTATTGCACTTAATTTAGAGCCCAACAATGTCCATAGGGCTATGGGTATAAGTGTAGACAGTAATGAAAAAAATGATAACTATGCACTGGTAAAAGTAAAATGTTAAAGAAAAGTTTAAACACTCCTGCTATCACAGGACCGATGGGTGTGCAGATGGAGAAGCGGAGAAAACTCCCACCGGCCACAGCAGTGGTCAGAGCTCACCTCTGTAGTCCCCAAACACGGCTTCTAGCTCAGATGGAGTGTGGACATCCGTCAATGCGATAGAGCCGAGCCGAGAGAGACAGGAATATCAGAAGGAGCACAGGAGGTAGTAGCTTGGATGGCTGCTGCACATAGAAAGGTTTTTACCTTCATGCATAGAATGTTGTGCTTTTACACCACTTTAACAAAGAATGTGCTGTACTTAAAATGCAGTAGTCAAGAGTAAGAAATGTAGGTGAGGGGAATTCATCAAAACTGGTGCAGTCAGAATCTGCAACAGCTGTTCATGGCAACAATTAGCTTTTATCTTCAGCTTTAAAAATTAAAGCTATGAGCTGATTGGTTGCCAAGCACAGCTGTTCCAAATTCTGTCTGCTCTAATTTTAATAAATTCCCCTAAGGGCTAAGCAGACAGTATGCTGAGCCACCTTTTGCTTCTGTATCAACCAGAGACCTTCACCTATAGAAGTGGGTGCACAGATCCGAATGCAGACACTGTGCATTTGGATACATCCATGCAGCTGCCGCGTCCCAATTGACTTAGACTGGACTGCCTGCACAGGGATGCACAGAACACCATGCATCCCCACGTGGTACACGGTCATCACACTGGGCATATGCTCCATGTAAATTAGGCCTAACTGTCATGTGGGCCAGATAGCAGGAAAGAGGAGATGTTGGGTTATTAAAAGAGAAGTATGGGAATTTTATTTATGAATCATACTTACCTAGGTAGATGCTACATCTGTCCCCCACTGGCTCTAAGGCTGAGAATCGAGTAATCAAACAGCCGATCATTCTGTTCTCAGAGCTTCCTAAGCAGTGAGCTGGTGGCTGTCAGTCTCTGGCTCTGTTCTGCCCCCCCTGTGCTCACTGAAACACTGGACTGTGGAGGGGGCGGGAGTGGCCGGCTCAGGCTCTCAGTGGCTCGCTGAGAGGCTGAGCTTGGAGCCGGTCCAGGCACGTGAGCAGATCCCAACCATATGGTTGCGATATTTCCTCAGCCTGGACCAATTCTGTGACATCAGCCTAGAGCAGGCTTAATCCCGCTGTCAGCTGAAAATGGGTCACAGGATTGCAAAACAATCTGCACTGATGTGATCAACAGGAGAAGTACAACCAAACAGGCTTTGGCTGTACTTCTACTTTAATAAATCTATCACACGATCTGTCTCTCTGCTCCTGTTTGGCATTATTTGCAACAATTGTTAAATGTCCCCATTTATGTTGTGAACTCACCCTCCAGTGCCCAGGCAGGCTCTACCTCTCTTTAAATCCAGGCTCTCTCTCCCTGAAGCTGGAAAGTGCTTCAGGTACCCTCTTTACTAGTCCAGAGGGCCTCTGGGATGCCTCACGCAGAAAATACATAGGCTGTTTGGGCACTGGGCAGGACTAGGAGGGAGACCTGCCTGTCCATTACACTTGATCGCACGGCAGTGGCACCCTTAGAGCAGCGGTTCCCAGTGCAGGTGGGGGCAGCACCCCTGGTGGCACCCCCCTAGATGCATCACCCGGGACAGGCGCCCCCCTGCCCCCCCTAGTTTCGGCCCTGCATGGCACTACCTGCCTGGAGTTTGCAAGTTCTCCTTGTGCCTGCATGATTTTCCTCTGGGTACTCTAGTTATCTCCCTTATTACCAAGACATGCTGGTACATTAATTGGCTCCTGTACAAATTGCCCCTAGTATGTGTGTGAATATGAGTTAGGGACCTTAGATTGTAAGCTCCGAGAGGGAGTGATGTGTGATGTGAATGTATAATTTAATAATACAATGCAATGTAAAGCACTGTGTAAAACTGTTGATACTATATAAATACCTGTAATAAATGATAAATAAATGCTTTCTGATTATTAAAACCATTGTCACTGAGATAGAAAGTGAAGGGCAATTTTAAAAATGAGCAGCATGCAGTAGCAAAAACCCACTCTATAAAAAAATACAAAAAACATAAAAATACAAAAAACAAACAAAAAAACTGTAAATATGTAGAACATATTTGAGGACTTTCATTTATCACTCTTATTTGTTAATTGCTCACTAACAAACATGGGGTCTTAGTCTGGAATACCTCTTTTTTAACCACTGTTCAAATAATTGAGTACTTTGATTTTATCATTTAAGTGGGGCTATGAATAAGTAGTAGTATTGTAATTTGTTTGTGCACTATTTCAATCACCTATGTTCATGCATATGAAAACAATTATTATCAGAGCATACGCAAACCTCCTTTCCCCCAAAGCTGGTAAACTTTAAAGTGACCTGTTTTTACTGATTTTCCTATCACAAATTATCAGCTATAAAGAGTAAATCCAGTCTGTTTAGTGATGCAGAAGATTGCTTCTTAAATAATTAGAAATGTAATTGTAATTTTTCTACAACGGGTTGCACATTCTCCACTCTACTGAGACCTTAAATAGGGATTCTAGAGAAAAACAACATAGATTAGTCATTTTTAGGAAATCGCTAATGCATTGATCCATAAAGATTAGAAATTAACAGATGTTGTGTTACCATAGTCACAGACATTCATTTGACATGAAATGACTGACTTGGTTCAACCTAGTTTAAATGGAAGCTGAATTAAAGTTACTCTCGATAGTTGGGTGAGCACAGAAGGAAGACAGATGTGGCTGTGCAGTGAGCTTTAAGTTATATTGCTGTGCTACATGGTGGTAGTTTTCAAAACAGGAGAATGCAATTGTCAAGTTATATATTGTTGTTTCTCCCGACGTATGTATAAATTAATGATTCATTGCTATATATAAAAATATTAACATTTATAAATAGTAAATTAAACTGAAAGAAGAACTAACCAAATTAATACCTTAACAACCTTAACAACTAAGAAATATAAAAAACAAAACAGATCTGATGTGGGAGGAAACATGCGTATGCGGTGATAGCAGTGAAAGTAAAAAAATATTAGACTTGGCTTTAAAATCTTTGTCTATGACAAAGCCTTTCTATCAGGTATATAAACCATTACAAAAATAAACATACGCATACAGTATGTATGGCTGGAGTCAGTGCTGAGCTGATGCATTGGCACAAGAGGTGCTTTCCTTCACATATTGCAGTTGGAGGGTGAATGATGGTCCAGAGAATCAAACATTGCATGCAATTCCACAGTAGCAGTGCTACTACAGACCACAGGCAAGCTGTCCAGTTTTAAACTGCATAGTCTTTTTTCTAAATTGCATAGCGAACTAGGCTACATTCCAACAGGCCTGCTTTCCTGGTGTAATCTGTGGCCATCTCCTGTGCTGTGCATCAGGAGCGCTGACAGTGTCTGGTGTGTGAATAAAGCCTGCAAATAGTAGTTTTATAGTTCATTCATAAATACCCTATACAAATAATGTTACAATGTACTTTGAGTAGTGCTTATGTTCAAATCAAATACTTATCGTTTGATCTGCACATAATGGTTGTGTAGCCATGCCCTCGTAGGGGTTGCTGAATGTTGTGGTTCACCTGTCACCCTGCTCAGCCCGACATCCATATCGTAGTCTTTCAAAGACACAGACCAGTCCATAGCTTTGTTATGTTTTTATTTGAGGGGATTAAACTTGGAGAGGGATTTGGGATTAATGGGATGCCCAGGACTCTTAGAGCAAACAATTGGTGAATTTTAGAACAATCAATTGGTGAATTTTAGAACAATCAATTTGGACAAACTATATACACTCTCTGTACATATTACTACTTCAGTCTCCTTCAGCACTTTCCTTGCTTGCAGACTATTCCTCCAGCACTTCACTTGCTGCAGACTGTTCCTCCTCCAGGCTAGCTAGCACCACATGGTTAGGCCTGACACTGCTTCAGCCAGGCCTCAATGAACTGCCTTTTGCAGGCAGGGACCCCGGGCCCCTGTGGTGTAGAAAAAGTTTTGGTGCTAGCTATTCTCTATTCAGCTACCAATCCCAGATAGCTCTCTTCAGGCCCTGCTAGCCAGGCTGGCTGCAATTACCTCTTTCCACTGCCCTTTCCACAGTCCTCTCTTCTGGTTCTGCACCCATCTTAACTACAAACTTCCAGTTCTTTCAGGCGTGCCTCCCCAGTCCTCCCGACTGTGCTCACTCACCAGCCCTCCCGGCTCCGACCAGTAATCCTACCTGGAGACTCTTAGAAGTGTTCTCTCCTACTGTTTTCTGCTTGCTCTTTCAAGTGCCCCTCCTTCCAGGATCTGGTCACTCCTCCTGGATGCACCCGAGCTCCAGCCCAGGGTCACCCCCCAGACTGGGGAGCTCCCTGTGGGCCCCCGACAGCCTCCTCACTCCAGCTCTTCCATCCCGACAACTCCTCCCCAGCTGGGCTGACCCCAGGTATTTAAGGAGGCCTGTCAATCCAAGTTGGGGATTGGTCAAGGCTCCTTAAGATACCCCAGGCAGCCCCACCTCTCTTCCCCTCCTCTCCTTCTAGCACTTTCTAGAAGGAAGAGGGAGGTGACAGTGAAGTGATGCTGCCTGTGAGTCATCAACTGCTACCCTGAACCACTCCCAGCCCACAATGAAAACAAACAGGCCTAGCAACCAGCTAGGCCTGCCTAAATTTACCTACTCTGCCAAAAAAATCCTCACTCTAGCACCTAACTAACTAGAGGGTGCTAAAGTTGCAAGAAACATCTGTAAAAAAAAAAAAAAAAAGTTGTTCCTGTTTAACCTCTTATTGAACCTTAGTAAACCTTACTTAGTTCTTATTAGTCATTTCCTACTCTTTTTTATTGGCCAGTGTGTGAATAAAGCCTGCAAATACTGGAAATACCCCGTAACAATAATGTTACAGTGTACTTTGATTAGTGCTTATGTGCAAATTAAACACTTATCTTTTGACCTGCACACAATAGTTCCAAGAAACATCTGTAAAAAAAATAAGTTGTTCCTGTTTAATCTTTTATTGAACCTTAGTAAACCTTACTTAGTTCTTCTGAGCTAATTCCTACTCTTTGTTTACAGTTTTTTTCAGTATTTTTTTTTTTTTGCATGCATCATACATACTAGAAGGAGTACAACGGAGGAATCAATGATGGAGAAGGATCTGGGTGTTTTGGTAGATCATAGATTCAATAATAGTTTGCGAAACCAAGCTGCAGTTTTCTAAAGCATGTAAAATACTTTCTTGCATTAAAAGAGGTATAGAAGAGAGAGAGAAAGAGACATTGAGGAATTGGAGAAAGTGTAAAGAAGGACAACCAAACTGATAAGAAGCATTAAGGTACTCAGCTATGAGGAAAGATTAGCTGAACTAAATTTATTCTCGAGTTGATTAAAGGGGGGAGGGGGGTATGATCACCATATATTGTATAAATACATAAGTGGTTCATATATTAAACTTGGTGTAGAATTCATTCACTTTAAGGTATTCACAAAGGACAAGAGGGCACTCTCTATGTCTGGAGTAAAAGAGATTTAACCTCCAAATATGGAAAAGCTTCTTCACAGTAAGAGCTGTGAAAATGTGATAGACTCCATCAAGAGTTGGTTCTGGCCAGCTCAGTAGATTGTTTTAAAAATGTCATAAATGCTCAGTATATAACTGTATACTTATAGGTATAGATATGAGGGAATATCCGATTGCCTCCTGGGGAATCAGGAAGGATTTTTTTTCTCCCCACTGGACCAAATTGGATCATACTTTTGTAGCATTTACCCCCGAAGGAGCTGCTGATTAATTATTATATCCGTAAATCAGGTTTTCCACCCAGCCCATCGCAGCCCATAGAAATAGAAACAGTCCATTTTGTACTTTTTCTCTTGCTTTAATAATGTAACATAACTGGGATAGGAGAAGGGTTTTCTGAGATGCTCTTTTGTTGCTTCATAATCTTTTCTTTGCCTATTTCTTGCAAAGACCTAGCACAATGCAGACTAATAAAATCACTTTGAATGATTTCTTCAATGGGGAAGAAGAAAGTAGATTTACTAGAGAATATATTGTAAAGAGTCACTCTGAATAACTTCTTCACCTACAGAACTTTTAAGAACAGTCTGTATCTCTACTTGTGCTGGGAGCTTTACTGCTGCCTTTTTGCCACTACTTCCCGTCTGTATGGTACTTCCAAGCTGAGCTAAAGAAGAGATTACTCTGAATAATTCCTCTCACCTGACTGATTGGAATCCCGGGGCATTGTTGAACCCAAAGTCACAGGCCATCACCACTTGTCTCACTGACTTGCATACCAACATCCCTCAGCCTCTGGTATTACCGTTCCCCTGGGCTTTCACTCACTTGATCAACAGTCCATGTGCCACTCATAAACGATCGATCGCCCAGTTGTCTTCCGCTTAGTTGCTACTTCTTCCGAAATGGCTTCTCCATCCCTTCTCTCTGGTCTGGCACGCTCTCTTCCCCGCAGGGGCGTCCAGCAATACCAGCGACTACATGCTATCCAGTGTCATCAGCTTTTCTGCAGGTCCCGGTTCCCCCTCCCTCCCCGTGGGGGGGCCTCGGTTGGCTCCCCGCAGGGGAACCACTCCTCTCTCTGGGCACCAGACTGGGCTACGAACTCCTGACTGACCATGTGACCCCAGCTTTTATGAGAGTCCCGCCTCCTGCCAAACAAATTAATGACTGGCCAGAACTCACACACAAGCTGCCTGTCACTCAGATCCCAAGTCCAACCTCTCTTCCAGAACCATGTCACTGAAAGCAAGAGGAGGCATCTCTGGGTCCAAGCACAGGTGGCCACACCCTGCACTACACTGACATTCCCAGTTTCCAAAATAAACAACCAGGCCTGTTATAATAGTACAAGCCTGACTAAATTTTGCCTGGAACTGTACTTTGTAATTTAAACACAGAAAAGGTCACCTACATGAAAGTAGGTGCCCGCTACATACACCCCCCACTTGAATCACAACTGTCCCCAGTTGTGGCGAATGAATTTAGAGTACCTCCTTAAGTTTAAGGAGGAAAGAGCATCTCATTACATCAAATGGAATGGGGAACAGAAAATAAACTTGAAACAGGGATAACATAAATATCAATGTTCAAAACGTTACACAACATATTTTCTTATACAATCTACATGGCCTGACTGTAGATCCCTACAGCTAACATTCCATACAAGCGGAACCAAAGCACTGCTCCCGCAGGAGGAATACTCTGCTTACCACAGGCCTTCATCTGTAAGATAGACACCTGTCACATCTTCAGCATACCTAAAAGAAGACACAAAAATTTCTAACTACTACTAGCTACTACACACATTACCGAACAGAGGGGGTTATCATCCTCTATTGGGTAATCAATCAAATATACAATATCTTTTATGGCATGTATGTTCCTGTTAGGGTCATCACTCCCTCAAAAGGAGTCAAACAGATTTCCTGCAGAGCGCACCCTGAACAGACATGCTCAGCAACTGAATCCACCTGCCCGTTAGCAAATAAACTTTCTGTTTGGCTCTTAAACAAGAGTCCTTGTAGAAGTACTTGTGGCAAAGGGACTTAGCAGAGACAGCACACTCTAGTGTCCATAACCTTGTCCTTGTTAGGCACCATGAATGTGAGTCTCCTGCTGAACAGTTTATTTGGGGAAAACCCACCCTAACCCATCTGCCATCCTGCAGTTAATATATGGGTACTGAAGTACACTTGTGAATGCACCTCCAACAATCCTGCTCACAAATAGTACCTCGGATCAGGCAACCTTTTTCGACTGTCTCCTTGCCCTCTCACCGAGATAGAGTAACTACGGGTGTTTTGTCCTGCCTTTACCACCAACACTCTATCCTTGTGAATTGCTCTTCCAAGTCTCCATTTACAGTGGATGTCTTTGAATCGGACCCAGACCTCACTGTCAGGTGTCCTCTTAGGTTTAGGAACATGGAGATAGTCCCAAACAAGATCGTCTTCCCATGCTTCTCTGGAACTCTCAATGGTCTCCATAATCCATTCAGGAACATAGAGATCATCTAAGCCCCACTCCTGAGCTACTTTCCTTTGAACCTCTCTCTGAAATCATGAAAGTCTGGGCAAATCTTTAACCTTTCCTCTGCCAGGTAAAACACATGCTTCAGAAGCTCTACTGACCCACTGTTAATACGTGGCTGCCCTGGTAGGAAGAGCAGTATTTGAAACATTAAAAGGGGGTCTCTGACACTCCTGTAGAAGCTTCCACTGAGGTAGAACTCTCTAGGAAACATTTTTCCTCATCACTAGACTCAATCTCTTCAGGGGATGACCATTCAGATAGATTGTCCATAGATCCATATTTTTGTAAAATCTGCGGTGAACCCCAATCTACAGCCCGGCCTTCATCTGTCCTGTCCGGCTCACCCAAGGGATCCCCCTCCTGTAATTTAGGCTCCTTCCGGACGGGCACAACAAAGGGCTTACTGTCAGCCGGCTCCTCAGGGGTTTCCTCTAAAGACTGGACAATAACTTCAGCAGTCCCTGGGTCCCCAGCCAGGCTACAGGCTTTCATATTGAATCCTACCTGATCCTCCGATGGTTCCGATTCAGCCGAATCAGATGGGAGCTCCTCCACTGCTGCAGCAGGCAACACACGACCCTCTCCGGCCTTCCGAATCACCTGCATCTGCGGTAGACAAAGTCCTGTTGCAATACTGGCAGAGTAGTACCTGACTTCCTGTTGAACGGGTCCCAGCCGTGTTAACTGAACACCGCAATGTCCACAGCGAGCCCAGGCGGCGACTCCAACCATAGGCCTCCGACATTCGGGACACAACATGCAAAGTCTCTCCACTCCCTCAATCACTCCTAGTGCCAATCCTCCGGTGAGCTCTAATCGAACACCGGTATCAAGTCAGATAACCGCTGCATGACGGGTGTATTCCCAACATCTTCTGCCATCTTCCTCTGCCTCTTTCGGTCTGGCGAATGGCACGCTGAACGCTGAGAAACTTTTCCTCTGGAGCGTGGCTTCACCCTCCACTTGTTGGTTCAGCACGTGAGGAACTGTAGCTGCACATTTTCAAAGTCCTCCCCACCGACCCCTGGTGGCAGGCACTGTTATACTGCAGGCCATCTTGGCAACAGTTACTGAAATGCGGACTCCGTTGCTATGGGAGATGGCTAGCGGACAAACGTGAAACCGATATCCCGGACGATGCCCCCACATGTAGCACTTACCCCGAAGGAGCTGCTGATTAATTATTATATCCGTAAATCACGTTTTCCACCCAGCCCATCGCAGCCCATAGAAATAGAAACAGTCCATTTTGTACTTGTACTTTTTCTCTTGCTTTAATAACATAACATAACTGGGATAGGAGAAGGGTTTTGTGAGATGCTCTTTTGTTGTTTCATAATCTTTTCTTTGCTATTTCGTGCAAAGACCTAGCACAATGTGGGCTAATAAAATCACTTTGAATGATTTCTTCAATGGAGAAGACGGAAGTAGATTTACTGGAGAATATATGGTAAAGAGTCACTCTGAATAACTTCTTCACCTGCAGAACTTTTAAGAACAGTCTGTATCTCTACTTGTGCTGGGAGCTTTACTTCTGCCTTTTTGCCACTACTTCCCATCTGTATGGTACTTCCAAGCTGAGCTAAAGAAGAGATTACTCTGAATAATTCCTCCCGACTGACTGATTGGAATCCCGGGGCATTGTATAAATAATTTAAACACAGAAAAGGTCACCTACATGAAAGCAGGTGCCCGCTACACTTTATTATTATTATTATTATTATACAGGATTTATATAGCGCCGACAGTTTACGCAGCGCTTTACAACATTAGGGCAGACAGTACAAGTACAATACAATTTAAATACAGGAGGAATCAGAGGGCCCTGCTCGTTAGAGCTTACAATCTAGGAGGGAGGGTCAAGTTATACAAAAGGGTAATAGCTGTGGGGGATGAGCTAATGGAGAAAATAGTGCAGTTGTTAGATGGAGGCAGGATAGGCTTCTCTGAAGAGGAAAGTTTTCAGGGATCGCCTAAAAGTGGATAAATTTGGAGATAGTCTGACAGATTGGGGTAGGGAATTCCAGAGGATGGGCAAGGCTCGGGAGAAGTCCTAGAGGCGGATATGTGAGGAGGTGATGAGGGAGCTAGAGAGCAGGAGGTCTTGGGAGGAACGGAGATGGCGATTAGGTTGGTATTTTGAGACTAGGTTAGTGATGTAGTTGGGGGCAGAGTTGTGGATGGCTTTGTAACTTATTGTTAGTATTTTGAATTTAATTCGTTGGGCGAGTGGCAGCCAATGGAGGGATTTGCAGAGAGGGGTAGCAGACACTGAGCGGTTTGTAAGGTGGATGAGTCCGGCAGCCGCATTCATGATGGACTAAAGGGGGGATAGTCTATTTAAAGGTAAGCCAATGAGGAGTGAGTTGCAGTAGTCAAGGCGAGAGATGACCAGGGAGTGAATCAGGAGCTTTGTGGTTTCATTGGTTAGAAAGGGATGTAGTTGAGAGATGTTGCGGAGGTTGAGGCGGCAAGCTTTGGAAAGTGATTGGATGTGGGGCTGAAAGGAGAGTTCAGAATCCAGGATAACACCTAGCACCCTGACATGTTGGGACGGGTGGATGGTTTTGCCATTGCTCTTCACAGAGAAGTCAGGGGAAGAGGCACGTGGGGTTTTTTGCCTTCCTCTGGATCAACTGGCTATAGGATTATGTATATGGATGTTTTCTGTGTGTGCGTGTGTAATGGTGGTTGGTTGAACTAGATGGACTTGTTTATTTTTTCAACCAGGCTAACTTTGTAACTATTTATGCATAGTTACTGTAAATAGGAATTAATGATGAATCCGCGCAATGGGGGTAGGTAAAAAAGTGGTTCAGAACTGCTGCCTCCACAAATGCAATCGCCACCGAAGTGGAAAAAGCTGAACTGAGAAGAAATTAGGTGTGGGTGCGGCGCTGTTCTGGTTTTATGGCAAAGTGTTATGACACTGTGACAACATGTTAAGGTCACCTCTAATAGGATCCGGTGAGTGTTTGCACAGTAAGAGCACAAATATCAAGCACTGTCACTAATGAACACTGGAATAAGAAGATTGTATTGAGTAATATTGTTTACCAAGAGGAACAAGCTTTCTTGTTTAATCTTTATTTTATTTTATATATTAAAAAGAACATACAAACATATAGTCTATGGTCAGTCTTACCACAATACAGTGCAATTCTTACAGTGCAGACCTAGACGTTTTAGACAAAAACAAATTATCGAACCAATCACAGAACAGATTATAAAACAGAGGGGTAAGGGAAGGAGGGGGAAGGGGATGAGGGATTAAATCATCTCCAAACTGTATTACACTGTGAAACAGTCATAATGAATCCTAGAGGGGGTCCTGCTGTAGCAGCTTCTTGGCCGGACCCATCTTTTTAGCCCTCCATTCTGGTACTGGAGGGGGGTCTCGTCCCTGCTTTAAGGCCCCCGAGATGCCCACTGGGTGGGTCCCTTGGGAGGGGGGCCACAGGCCTCCAACTAACCTCCACCAAGAGGGAGGCGCCCTACGGGCATCCCTTTGGGCCAATGCATTCGAAAGGTGCCTGTGTCGCCAGGCGGAGCCCCTATCTAATAAATCTGCACAAGTAACGACTTTGTAACATTCAATAAGGGAGATACAAAACTTGCCTTTAATCACTAAAGACTCATAGCGTCTCATATGAGCCTTCTACTATAGACCTTGTGAACCATGCATAAGGAAAGAAAAAGTTTACACCTTGTGCAACCAATAGGGCAGTGAGACATGCCATTCAGGCACGCACGTCACCATACACAGGCCTCTTTAGCTTCAAGGAGGGCTCCGCTAACTCCAACAGCGCGACCTCCAGGCTAGAGGACACAGGATTAGTGTCGATGGTGAATCTCCGCCACTGGGCCCAGATACTATCAAAGCGCTCACTCCTATCCTTGCACCTCGCCACCCATTCCTCCGCCTCTCTGATATCCTCCACCTTCTGTAACCATTCTTTTAAGGTAGGAATCTGTGGACTCTTCCAGTGGAGAGGTACAAGCCTTTTAGCGGCATTTAATAGATGAGGAAGGGCGCTTTTTTTGTAATGGCTCAGGGGGAGGGTGGGGAGGTGCAGGAGAAAATGCTCTGGGGAGAACGGGATCTCAATCTGCAAAGCATTTTTAATGGTAGTCTGTACTTCCGTCCAGAACGGCCTAATTACTGGGCATTTCCACCATACATGAAGGAGGGTGCCTTTCTGACTGCAATCTCGCCAGCAGCGGTCAGAAACCGAGGGGTAAATACGTGCTATGACAGCTGGTACACGGTACCAACGAGTTAGAAGCTTGTAGTTAGTTTCCTGCGTTCTGGACTCTATGGAGCTAGAATGTGCTAATTTATACATGTGTAGACGCTGTTCTGGCGTGAACTCCATCCCTAGGTCCTGTTCCCATTCTCTTATGAAAGCCGGCTTGCCAGCGGCGAAAACTGAACCCAGTAGCCTATATAACTCAGAAATCAGATGGGGAGTTGGTTCTTCTTCTATGAAAAATCTTTCTAGTGTGGTAATGGTGTCTAGCCCTCTCATCGAGGCCCCCTCTGTCGCAATGAAGTGTTGGAGTTGCTGGTGTCTCCACCAATCCATGGGGAATCTGCCATGACTATTCCGCAAGGCGTCTAGGGGTATCAGACTACCCTTATCTACAAATTTGCCGCAGCTATAATTGCCGTCTGTAACCCAAGTACCAAAAAAGGTCCTTTGCTCCCCAGGAGGGAACCACATAAACCCCCCCAGTGGTGCCAGTGGGGAGCCCGGGGGCACCAAAGCATACAGAGCATTCGTGCGGTCCCAGACCCGCAGGATGTGAGTGGTTAGCGGGGAGGACGTTTGTGAGAGTCCTCTGTATTCATGAGGTAGCCAAGGTGCATATGACAAGTCGTGGCCTGCCAAGCTCTTCTCCAAGGAGACCCACATTTTTGAACCACCATGATGACGCCAGTTAAGGATATGTTGGATCGCAATGGCTCTGTAGTATCGTCTTATATCCGGGAGGCCCAGGCCTCCCATTTCCTTGGCCTTCTGTAGTAAAGATGCAGCCAGTCTTGGCCTTTTACCATGCCAAATGAAATTAATCATTAGGCTTTGAAGCTGTGTAAAGAAGCTCCTGGGGAGGGGGACTGGCAGCATTTGTAAATAAAAGAGCACCCTAGGAAGGATGTTCATCTTGAGTATGCTAAGTTTGCCCAGCCATGTAAAGGAGGTCTTGGCCCAGTTCTGTAAGTCTCTACGCACCATTCTCAAAAGGGTGGGGAAATTAGCCGAGTAAATAATATCAAATCGATTGGTAAGTTGGATACCCAAATACTTAATAGATGTTTTAGCCCAACTAAATGGGAAAGCTTGTTGTAAGTCATTAGCCATCTTTACAGGGATGGTGATGGGCAGGATTTCGGATTTCGAAAAATGTATTTTAAAGTTGGACACCTGACCAAAAGTTTTTAGTTCCCTCATAAGGTTTGGCAGTGACACCAAGGGCTGGGTCAAATGGAAGAGCACGTCATCGGCATAGGCCGACAGTTTGTGTTCCATTGACCCCACCGTCACCCCTCTGATATCAGCGTTTGCCCGTATTGTTCGAAGCAGCGGCTCCATAGCCAGAGCGAACAGGAGGGGGGAGAGGGGGCACCCCTGCCTCGTGCCATTCCGTATGGGGAACCCTAGGGATAGGTGGCCATTTACCTTGACCTTCGCACTGGGGGTCGTGTAAAGTGCCATGATCCATCTAAGCATATGAGGGCCTAGTCCCCAAGCCTCCAGAACCGCCTTAAGGTATGACCAGTCTATTCTGTCAAAAGCCTTTTCGGCATCCGTGGACAGAATAAGGTAGGGGGTGGAATTCCTATGGGAACATGCCCATTGTATGAGCTGCATGACCCAGATGGAATTATCCCTAGCTTCTCTACCTAGGAACAAGCTTTCAAGCATAACTATCACCTGTGCACTATAATTAAGACTATTCAAAGCAACATAGTTTTTTCTGATTAACACTTGTTTTTTTTTTAGCACAAGTCACTTTACCATTGACTGCATTTTTCCCCCTCCCCCCTTTCCCTTCCATTTCCCTCTCCCCCCCCCTTCCTTTTTCCCTTCCACCCACCTTAGCACTTTATATCAATACACGGTATGAATACATGGGCATATTTTGATATAACAGCATCACACGGTAGACAGTGAGTTGCATAGGATCAGCCACTGTCTGAAGCAAATTACATATACATCATTTTCTATTTTTATGTAAAATCACTTTTGGTTGTTACTTCTTTTTTTGGGATAAAGTTTTCCAAGAATTTTTATCAACTAGCATTTTTACACTTTTACTCACCTATTAGAGGTGACCTTAATATGTTATCACAGTGTCATAACACTTTGCCATAAAACCAGAACAGCGCCGCACCCACACCTAATTTCTTCTCTCTTCATAGTTACTGTGAAGCTTCTTCACAGTAAGAGCTGTGAAAATGTGGCATAGACTCCCTCAAGAGCTGGTTACAGCCAGCTCAGTAGATTGTTTTAAAAATGTCCTAAATGCTCAAGATATAACTGGATACTTATAGGTATAAGCACCAGGGGTACTTGACTGAAGGAATATCTGATTGCCTACTGCGGAATCAGGAAGGATTTTTTCCCCCCACTGGAGAAAATTGGATCATACTATATTGGGTTTTTTTGCCTTCCTCTTGATCAACTGGGTATAGGATTATGTATATGGATGTTTTCTATGTGTGTGCGTGTGTGTGATGGTGGTTGGTTGAACTAGATGGACTTGTTTCTTTTTTTCAACCAGGCTAACTTTGTAACTATGTCTGCAACTATGTTTTTGCTTTTTTTTTTTTTTCGTTTGTTAACTGAAGCCTCTTATTTAAAAAAATTATAAAAATATACACAGCTTGTATTTCATTTGTAAATAACTTCACCATGCTTTGTACCAAGGTTTTCAAACTTACCAATCAGTATTTCCCTGAATTAGTCTCATAATTCCTCAATACAGGATTGGGATGTTTGAAGCATGTTTTAATTCACCTCACCGCACCTTAGTAAATCATCCACTTCTAATATTTTCTTATAGCATTATAAGAAGCTTGGTGTTAAGTGTGGGTGTTAAAGTGCTTGTAAATCTCAGACATGAAAATGAACAAGCATATCCTTCTATAGTGTTTACTTTCTCAATTACAGTAAGAGCACTACATGCCATGTTTGACTGTTGCATTCATCTGCTATCAGCATGAATCACTTCTGACAAGTTCCCGACACCAAGAGGAAGAAGGTGATAGGGGAGGGAGCTCCAGCTGATTGACAGGCTCAGCTCTGTTCCTGTGTGCTGTGTAGGGATGAGCCGAACACCCCCCTTTTCGGTTCGCACCAGAACTTGCAAACAGGCAAAAAATTTGTTCGAACACGCGAGCACTATTAAAGTCTAAGGGACACGAACATGAATAATCAAAAGTGCTAATTTTAAAGGCTTATATGCAAGTTATTGTCATAAAAAGTGTTTGGGGTCCTGCCCCAGGGGACATGGATCAATGCAAAAAAAAGTTTTAAAAACGGCCGTTTTTTCGGGAGCAGTGATTTTAATATTGCTTAAACAATAAAAGTGTAATATCCCTCGTACCTGGGAGGTGTCTATAGTATGCCTGTAAAGGGGCGCATGTTTCCCATTTTTAGAACAGTCTGACAGCAAAATCACATTTCAAAGGGAAAAAAGTCATTTAAAACTACTCGCGGCTATTAATGAATTGAGGGTAAGGGTCTGGTATGGATTTTTGGGGGGACCCCACGCTGTTTTTTTTTTAAATTTTGGCACGGGGTTCCCCTTAAAATCCATACCAGACCTTAAGGGTCTGGTATAGATTTTGAGGGCGACCCCACGCCATTTTTTTTTTTAAATTTTGGCCGGGGTTCCCCTTAATATCCATACCAGACCTGAAGGGCCTGGTATGGAATTTAGGGGGACCCCATGTTATTTTTTAAAAAAAAATTTGGTTCAGGGTTCCCCTGTGGGGAATTCCCATTGTCGCACCGGCAATTCATTAATAGCCGCAAGTAGTTTTAAATGACTTTTTTCCTTTGAAATGTCATTTTGCTGTCAGACTGTTCTAAACACGGAAAACATGCGCCCCTTTACAGGCATACTATAGACACCCCCCAGGTACGAAATTTAAAGGGATATTACACTTTTATTGTTTCACTTTAAGCATTATTAAAATCACTGCTCCCAAAAAAACGTCCGTTTTTAAAACTTTTTTTTGCATTGATCCATTTTCCCTGGGGCAGGACCCAGGTCCCCAAACACTTTTTATGACAATACCATGAATATAAGCCTTTGAAATTAGCACTTTTGATTTCTCCCATAGACTTTTAAAGGGTGTTCCGCAGCATTCAAATTTGCAGCGAACACCCCAAATTGTTCGCTGTTCGGCGAACTGGCGAACAGCCGATGTTCGAGTCGAACATGAGTTTGACTCGAACTCAAAGCTCATCCCTAGTGCTGTGTGAAGGTAGTGTGTCCCTTCCCTTAAATCAGTTGTCAGAGCTTTCCTCACTGAGCTCTGCAGAGTGTAACTTGAGCTTTCCGCCCCCTCTTTTCTGACAGCTCAGACAAGCTTTAAAAATTCTGGACTTTAAACAGATGCAAAGAAAAGAACACTGCAGATAAACAGGTGCAACTTATATAGGATGATTTGTTTAATCTCTGTGTATCAGCTGAGTCATTTCACTGGGTATATGTGAGGGTTTACAATATGTGAGGCTTTCATTTTATCCTACAACTGGAAGGTTAGTTGGCACATCACCAAATTGGTCCTACAGTGCTTATGCGTGTGTGCTTGTAGGAGTGCAAGATAGACATTAGATTGCAAGCTCCTTTGGGTCAGAGATCATTGTAGCAGCCAACTATGTAAAGGGCTGTGTGATTTATCCACACAAACTAAAAAAGGGAAATATATATCACCATTGTGTATAGCTTCTTACTAAATCTTACATCTGTGAGAGATGGAGTCAATTTTGTTCTACCATATCAGAATATAATGTGCTATACACACCTTTTTATTCTATGTGCAATTAAAAGCAGTGAGATCTATAGAACACAGAATGACTTGTGAACATAAAAACTACACTTCGTATAACTTTTTATTTTGACTGGTTTCCCATTGATAGCTTGTGAAAGATCCAGTATCTATGAAGTGAAAGAAACTGCAGTACGCATAGGAGCCTCATGTATTCTACTGGGTGTATAGACCATGTAAATACACTACCTATTAAATATTAACCAAACACCTTCATACGCTGGATTTCTACCTAAAGCTTTCAGTTGCATACATAAGGCAGAAACCAGTACTGAACAGTTCATAAATTTATGTTTGAGCGCCTGTTAAATAAAACCAACCATCCAGGAGCTGACATTTTGCCATATTTAAAATTGTTGATTTTCCTAGCTATGAAACTGCTGATTTATTTATGCTATCAAATATATGAAATCTACTAGCACAAAAATCACACATTTCAGAATTTGTAGACTGATATTCATAAAGGAGAAAAAAATGTTTAACAGAACATCCACGTCTGTGCTCACTGTAGATTTTCTTTTTTTCTTCCTACACTGCCAAGTTGAAAAAAATATATTACATTTCTGATGGTGTTCATTACTCGTCACTTCTGTTAAAGTTTTAAAATATACCTTTCACTACACAAACTAACACGAAAAATACTTTTATTTTGCATCAAGTAATAGATCGTTACCTGAATACAGACTATGTTCGTTTACTGTTAGTTGTTGAAGATTAGCAATAATGTCATCAGTGTTTATTATTTCTTGACTTTAATGTATTGGCATCAGTGATTCTCCTGTGCTAGCATATTGATATATTAAGCAGGCTGCATTTTAAAAATGTTTTCCTATAGGAAAATTATTTATTAGATGTTTATTGACTATAGTTGTAGACAGTTGCTTTAATGGCTCATAATCACAAGTGAAAAAAGTGATGTGAAGTGGACAGTTTAATGCCAATTCCCAATGAATCATTCAGAAAAGATTATTGCTAAGTGCCTGGTAGCCAGTTACAAAGCTTTCCTAAAAAAAAAAAAAAAAAAAAAAAAAAAAAGCTCTTTACTTTTCACACTTTTTTACTCTTTTGCTGTTCCACTAAACACAGTGAGAGTCAAACTGAGTGGTTAATAGGTATGGATAGGTTAATAGGTATGGACAAATTTGCTGGAATTATGCTGGAAAAGCCAGCCCTTAAATTATTTCTAAACACAAATGTAATATAAATAGTAGCTTACAGGTCCTTATATGGGGTGGTTGCACTGTCTTTTTCAGACTTTATTTTTCTTTTCACCTGGTAATCCTGCCTGTAACACACTTCTTATACTAGGGTGTCAATCAGTGGCAGCCGGTCCATAAGGGGCGCAGGGTCACCGCCTCCCTAGTTTGCATGCGGGGTGCTTGGACTAATGCCTTTCTATGAAGTTTGCCTGAGGCTCTAATTGGCTTGTAAAAGGTTATGCTCGGTGCTCAGAGAACCCTCCCACTTGTGATACTAGTGAATCAATATTTGCTATCGATTTCTGCCTTCTCCTCCTGGCCAATCAGGACAGGAGGCGGATCTAAAGCAAACCAAGTTAGCCGGGAGAAGAAGCTGGGGAAACTGCAGCGCCATGACCTCTGGAGGGGTGAGTGCAGACCTGGGGGGGTGTTCTGTCTCTGGGACAGCTAGCTAAACCTTCTTATCCCAATAACTGTAGATACCATATTTCTTTGATCTCCGTTTTATTAGAACAAGCCAGGTGAAACTACAAAATAACAGAAATAGACCTCAATAAGTACAATATTGCATACAATACAGCATACATTGCATAAACAACGATATACAGTACAAGATGAGATAATAAAAACTTACTTTTTAAGTTCTCTAAGGGGTGATGACAATAGTTTAAGAAAGACATGTCTTGCTTCCTGCAATGTGTTGAAAAGAATGATGACTGGTTCACTTCCTGTTAAGATTCTACCCAGAATTCCCTGCTTGCTGGCAACTTCCTTAATTACACATACAATAAAACAATAAAACAGAACTGCAGAAATACCAAAAAGGAACGCTAGATGGAGCCTACACACCACATATGATTGTCTTAAAGGGGTTGTAAAGGTAAAAATTTTTTCACCTTAATGCATTCTATGCATTAAGGTGAAAAAACTTCTGACAATACCGCCGCCCCCAGCCCCCCGTTTTACTTACCTGACGCCTCGAAAGTCAGCTTCTCGTTCCCGACATCTATTCCTCCGCTCACCCTGGCCGCTGATTGGCTACAGTGGATGGATTGGAAGCAGCGCAGCCATTGGCTAGCGCTGCTGTCAATCACATCCAATGACGCGGCGCGCTGGGGGCGGGGCCGAGTGATACAGTGAGCGACTATAGTCGCCGGCTGTATCACGGGAGCGCGCCCGCAAGCACTAACCACCATGCGAGGGAGCTCGCATTAAGGTGGTTAATGCTTGCGGGGAGGAGTTGAAACAGCCGCCGAGGGACCCCAGAAGACCAGGTTCGGGGCCACTCTGTGCAGAACGAGCTGCACAGTGAAGGTAAGTATAACATATTTGTTATTTAAAAAAAAAAAAAATTTTACCTTTACAACCCCTTTAAGTAAATTACACATTTTGCATGTAAATCTAACAACACAGGTACAAATAACCAGTATAAAACATCTGGTGGACAGAACACTCCCCGCCTGACATCAAGTGATGTCACTAACAGAGTCCTCCGTAGAAAGCAACAGAATAAGTTCGGTCACTGGTCTCAAGAATACTTTAACCTCATTCTGTTGAAAGATCTTAAACTCGACCTTATGGACACGATTATCCTTGCTTGGTAGTACTTTGGTGATCAGACCTAAAGGCCACATATTCCTTAGTGTCTGGCAATCTTTCATGATCACAACATCATCAGGTTTAAGATTAGGCTTTTCAGTGTGCCACTTTCTCCTTACTTGTAGAGTAGATATATATTGTTCCCTCCACCGGTTCCAGAAGGTATTAGCAAGGGTTTATACTTGTCTCCATTGACGTTTGTAAAGGTCCTTCTCACAAAACTCTCCAGCTGGAGCACCGGCAAGGCTAGTCTTTTGCATGAGTAACATGGCAGGTGTGAGGACCACTGAATGTTCAGAGTCACTTGAAATGGATGTCAAAGGTCTGGCGTTAATGATAGCTGTAACCTCTGCCATAAATGTCACTAAACATTCGCCAGTAAGCCTTGCAGCCTTGTAAGAAGATAGAGTCAAGAATTCTGCAGGCTATGCCTATTATCTTCTCCCAAACACCTCCTATGTGAGAAGAGTGAGGTGGGTTGAAGATCCACGTGCAGTCTTGTTCACTCAAGTATCTTTCTACTCTGAGAACGTCCAAATTAGAAGCAATTTGAAGTTCTTTTACTGCTCCTACAAAGTTAGACCCTCTGTCTGAGCGAATTAGTTTTTTTCTGGGCCTCTGATTGCAATGAGTTCAGCTAGCTCTGTGGTTAATACTGCAGCGCAAAGTTCCAGCCTGGGTATGGTGTGTTCGGGAAGTGGTGCAAGTTTTGCTTTCCCCATTACAAACCCTATGTGACATTGTCCTTTAATGTCTATGGTTTTCAGATAAGCTACAATTGCTTTAACAGAAGCATCCGAATGCCGGGTATGAGAACGGAACAAAAGAAATATTAGTAAAAATAAGTCAATTTAAGAAGGCTGGGAGATTTTTTCATCATTAAGAGACCCCAATCAAGGGGTATTCTGGAAGGCAGCTTCGAAGATCTTATAAATCCAGCCATAGAAACAAACATGAAGGGGAAAACAACAAGAAGTGCTGGAGCAATACCGAAATCACCTAGGACCAGCCTAGGCCCAAGTCCAGGCCCTATGAACAGGTATATACAGCAAGGAATCGGAGAAGGAGAGAAACAAGTGGGTTCAAAGGGCAGACAAATAGATACAAAAGAGAAGGACAACAAGGATAAAAAAGGCCAGTATAAAGTACAAACAGAAACCAGCCACCTCTCAGAACCCAGAATGGAGCCAGAAATGGGAGAGGAAGACAGAGGAAAGGAGGAAGGACAACAAGGGCCACAGTTGCCAACAAAACAGGATATGGAAAAAATGTTCGCGGCACTAGAGAATTCCCTAAAAGCAGAGATGTCAACACTCCATAAAGATATGAGATATATGTTAAACAGAGTGGAAGAAGTAGAGATCAAAGTGGACCTACATCAAAAAAACATAAAGGAACTGGAAGACGAAATAAAGAAATTAAAACAGGAACAACAGGAACAATCATATAAAATAGAAGAGCAAGAAAATAGAGATAAAAAGAAAAACTTGAGAATACGTGGGTTACCGGAAACAGAACAAGCAGAAAATCTAATAGAAAAAATGAACAATCTCTTCAACCAAATCTTGGGAAAGGAAACAACTAACACAATAGGAATAAAAAGTGTCTTTCGAGTAAAAAAACCTCAAAGGTTCGCAAGGGAAACATCTAGAGATGTAATCGTACGCTTTGAAAAATGGGAAGAAAAAAAACAGATCTGGATAAACCTAAAGAGGAAAACACAAATAGAGTTTGCGGGAGGTAAATTACAAATATTTCAAGATTTATCTCAAGAAATGTTGAAAAGACGACGGATACTAAAGCCATTATTAGAAATCCTCCGGGAGCAAGAAATTCAATACAACTGGGGTTTTCCAGCATGTCTAATAGCAAGGAAAAACGGAATAAGTGCGAGGCTAAGACATGTGGAGGAGATTCCGGACTTTTGCAACAAACTAGAAATCCCCTCCCCAGAACTGGAAAAATACACAAATAGTCAGGAGCGAATAACGGCAGGAGATGACCTGCAGTGGCAAGTAAATTCAAGGATCAGACATCAAGATGTGGACTCTCGAGGAAATTAATATCTGAGAAAATACCACACAACGGTGCAAGGGGCCTTAGAGTGGAAAGGGGGGGGGGGGGCTGGGGTTGATGGGATGGGAAAAAAGGAAAGTGAAAGGATTGGTAAAACACAACAAAAATGCAGGGAGAGGGAAACAGGGACTCACAGAGTGGACAGGGGGTCGCCCTATTAGTGCTTAGGCAGGGGGGGAATAGGGTGTCTTACAGAGCTCCGCCTCACAATAAATAGAGCAGAGGGGGCAGAGCGTGCCCCACAAAACAGAAGCATCCGAAAACACACAAAGTCTTTGCATCTGAACATCAGCAGATGACAGAGGAGCATAAGGTCGTGGAATTTTAAGGTTGGATGGAGCTGTTAGTGAGTCCTTCCACTCTAGCCATAGGTTCTTCTTGTTGATGGGGAGAGGGTGGTCCCAATCTAGCGACTCACAGGTTAAGTCTCTCAGTAGTGCTTTACTCTGGATGGTGACAGGTGCTGCAAAGCCTAAGGGATCATACAGGCTATTTATGGTAGACAGGACACCTCTACGGGTAAAGGCTTTTTCTTCTGTGTTTACTTGGAAAGTAAACGTGTCAGATCTTAAGTCCCAAAGCAAACCAAGGCTGCGTTGCATGGGAAGTGAGTCTGTGCCTAGATCTAAGTCCTTTAACTTGTTAGAACGATCGTGGACAGGAAAGGCTTCTAAAACTTCTCTACTGTTGGAAGCAATCTTGTGGAGTCTGAAGTTGGAACAAGCAAGCATTACCTGAGTTCTTTTGAGGAGACTGATTGTGGCTTCATTTGTGGGTAGTGATTTCAAGCAATCATCTACATAGAAATCCTTGTCCACAAACTGTCTGACATCTGACCCATACTCTGACTCTCCCTCTCTAGCAGAGTGTCTAAGGCCATATATAGCAACTGCAGGGAAGGACTGTTGCCAAATATGTGTACCCTCATGTGGTATTCTGTGATGTCTCCAGAGGGGTTGTTGTCCCTGAACCAGATAAACCTCAAAAAGTTACAGTGTTCTTCTTTAACAAGAAAGCAATAGAACATTTGCTGTATGTCTGCCATGAATGTGACTGAATCCTTGTGAAAGCGAAGAAGTACTCCTAGTCTGTTGTTAAGGTCAGGGCCAGAGAGAAGGACATCATTTAGAGAGACACCTTCATGTTTGGCGCTGGAATCGAACATCACTCTAATCTGTCCTGGCTTCTTAGGGTAATAGATCCCAAATATAGGTAAGTACCAGCATTCCTCTGAGTCTTTGAGGTTTGGGGCTATCTCAGCATGACCATTCTGGAATATTTTCTCCATGAAGGAAAAGAAGTGTTCTTTCATCTCTGGTTTCCTTTGAAGATTGTGTCTTAGGGAAGTGAGACGTTTATATGCTAGTTCTCTGTTGTTAGGCAAACATCATCTTTGTGGTCTAAAGGGAAGAGGGGCAACCCAGCTATTAGTCCCGTCTTTCTCCATACTCCTTTCCATAACTTCTAAGAAGAGTCTATCCTCAATGGACATTGCTAGGTGGTTATCTTCCTTTGTTCTCTGGAACACTGTGCTTCCTAAGTCGCTTTGGTCATTGTCATAGGTATTGCTGTCACAGAGGGGACTTAGAAAGGGAAGAGGTACAGGGTTATTGTGTGGTAGCTCCTTTATGAGGATGTGATTTTGACAGGGTTGGAAAAGAGAAGGACAACCATTCTCAAGGGTACTAGTGAGCAGGTTATTAACAGATGCCGGTTTGCGTGCACCTCCCAGGCAAACATCACCTATAATGACCCACCCGAGATCCAGTTTTTGGGCATATGGGGCATTTTTAGGACCCTTGATCAGTTTTCTTACTTTGTGGACTTGTAAGATATCCCTTCCTAGGAGTACGATTATCTGAGCCTGATCATCTAGCTCCGGTATGAGATATGCTATGTGATTCAAGTGAGTCTGGTGAGCTGCTGCGTCTGGCGTGGGAATCTCTGATTGGTTGTCTGGCATCTGTTTGCACTCTATTATGGTCAGTAAGGGTAGGCATGTCTTACCATCCATATATTCAATTTGTAGGCCGTCAGCTCTTCCCCCTGCCGTTTCCACTGTACCTGTACAAGTCCTAAGGGAGTAAGGGCTGCTGGGGCCTCTAAGGTTTAGAATGTCAAAAAACACAGATCTAGCTAGTGACTTATTACTCTGATCATCCAAGATGACGTAGCGCTTGACTGCTTTGTCTCTGCGTCCTTTTGGATAAACCCTCACGAGACAGATTTTAGAGCAGGATCTGCCACCTGTACTTCCTTTGCAAACTTCAGTACACTGTGAAGTGATTGCTATGGCATCTGTACTAGAGTCTTTGGTCTTCCCGCCTTGCTCCTTGTCCCTATGAACAGATGCGAAAGTTCTTGGAGTAGGCCTTAAGGTGTAGAGCTGTGTTGTGCTCTGTGCTGTCACATTCTGTACATTTGACACTGACCTTACAGTCCTTGGCGAAATGTGTGGACGAAGAGCAGCACGTGTAACAGATGTTGTTCTCTTTGAGGAAAGCTTTGCGATCCTGGATGGTCTTTGTCCTGAAGGCTCTGCATTCCAGAAGAGGATGTGGCATCTTATGTAGAGGGCAGAACTTAGTAGGGTCGCTGTCTTGATCCTCTGGCTGAGACTCTGCAAATCTGTGGGAAGAAATGTTAGTTTTGTGCACTGCTACTGGAGCTCTGAGTTGTTTAGGGCCAGAAGAAGTGATATAAGACACTGGAAAAATGAAGCTGGGGTCCTCTTTCATTCCTGCTTGTCTGTCTACAAAGTCCACAAACTCACTAAAGGGTGGAAAAGGCACATTGTGTTCTTGTTTGTAGTTAAGATAAGAAAGGCCAGGTAAGTCTCTTTTCGCTTTAGCAACTTGTAACTTCATACACAGGTCACTGATATCTCTGAGTCTTTGGTAACCTCTGCTAGGTATTTTTGGGAAGTCTTCTATCCTTTTAAACAGTGTACTCTCTATAGCCTCTGGTGAGCCATAACGTCTATCCAGTCTGTTCCAGATGTTTGTAAGGCCTATCTCACGGTGGTCTATATTAATGTCTCTGATCCTTTTGGCATGTTCAGCAGAATCACTGCCAAGCCACTTTACGAGGAGTTCTATCTGTTCCCTGCAGGATAGATCTAGACCTTGAATGACACTCTGGAAAGTGGATCGCCACGCCCTGTAGTGTTGGGGGTGATCACTGAATTTGACAAGTTCTTGGGTAACTAACTCTCTTTTGGCCAGGAATTTGGCAAAGTCTACAGTAGCCTGATTGGCATTGGGGTAGGCTGCTGGTGTATTGTGGTGCGGTGTTAAGGGATACCTGGTAAAAGTCTCTTCTTTAGGCGCGCTGGGTTCAAACTTGCATAAAGTAGGCAGTTCGTACCGGCTCGTTGCATACACCTTTAGAGTGAAGACTGGTGTTTGATGCTTGTATGAAGGCTGGGTACCTTGTGGAGTAGAAGGTTTGGTTGGAACTAGAAAGTCTGGAACTCTGTCAGATTTTTCTTGCTTGTAACACTGGGGTCCCAGATCATCATGTTGCTGCTTTATTTGATGTGACTCACTGACATTATGTTTAATTTCTTGTTGTGGGATGCTGCTTGGGTCACAGTGCTGGTAGACATAATCTGACGTGCGTTGTGAAGAATCTTGTTAGTCCTCCTCTAGACTTGGTATGCTGCTGCCTACTCTTGGCTCATCATAGACGGCTGCTCCTAAAGCTTCTGCTTCTGCAATACCGGCGGCAGCGTCTTGGTCTACTGCCAGCTTCTCCATGTTAGCTTCTAAGATAGCTTGCTGCAATTTCAGAGATGCTTCCTGCTGGGCTAGCTCTTCCTCAAGGCGTATTCTTTCCCTCTCTCTCTCTTGTTCCATGTGTACTCTTTCTCTATCTCTCTCTTGCTCCTGTCTCACCTTTTCTGCATCAAGGTGGGCCTTTTCTTTTTTTCATTTGCAACTCTTGGTCTGCGAATGCGGCCCTGGCTTTTGCTGCTTGGGCTTTTGAACGGGCGATAGTTACTGCTTTTGCGACAGATGACTTAGATGAGCTTGCTCGTGAATGTGTTTTGTAAGAAGATGTCCCACTGTCAGACATGACTGCGGGGAAGAAGCTGTCTTGCTATATAGAGACCGCTCTAGTGTTGATGCTGCTTGACAGAGCTTGTCTCTGTGTAGCGCGGCGGCTTGCTTCGCCTGCCGCAGGCCTGTTTCTTTAAGGCTTATGACTGTATGGATACTGCGCAGCCCCGGGCTGTACAGACTTCCGAAGTCAGCTTATCTTCCCTTCAGAGGTCAGCTTAGAAATTTCACTGTTCTGTCTCTGGGACAGGTAGCTAAACCTTCTTATCCCAATAAATGTAGATACCATATTTCTTTGATCTCAGTTTTATTAGAACAAGCCAGGTAAAACTACAAAATAACAGAAATAGACCTCAATAAGTACAATATTGCATACAATACAGCATACATAGCATAAACAACGATATACAGTACAAGATGAAATAAAAACGTACGTTTTAAGTTCTCTAAGGGTTGATGACAATAGATTGAGAAAGACATGTCTTGCTTCCTGCAATGTGTTGAAAAGAATGGTGACTGGTTGACTTCCTGTTAAGATTCTACCCAGAATTCCCTGCTTTCTGACAACTTCCTTAATTACACATACAATAAAACAATAAAACAGAACTGCAGCAATACCAAAAAGGAACGCTAGATGGAGCCTGCATACCACATATGATTGTCTTAAGTAAATTACACATTTTGTATGTAAATCTAACAACACAGGTACAAATAACCAGTAGAAAACATCTGGTGGACAGAACAGGGAGTTAGTCCCCCCCCCAAAAAAAAGCACCAGCTGCCAGTGACCAATGGTCACTCACCATATTATATCTACGGGGGAGCAGTACTGTTACATTAGAACAGGACTACAGAATGCCTCCCCTTCTATTTCTATCTTTAATTCACAAAGAGCACTGGGAAAAATTCTAACTGATAATAGTCAACAGAGGCAGAGAACACGGGAAGTTATCAGCTCACAAGATTTCTGGCTCAGTTGATATTTTTGCACTTATTGAACTGAAATTGTAAAACACTTTCAATAATCTATTTAACAGACAGGGAGCAAATAAGTGAAATGTATGGTTAGGGTTTACCTACACTTTAAGAACAAAACATATCTTCCCACATAAATAACTGGGCTTTCTTTCTTTTCTGGAAAAAATTTATTTCCAGTGTTTGAAGCTTTCTTCACTGAAACTTCATATACTGAGCACTGATGACCCCGATATTTACCCATATAAACTTCACCCCAAAACTAAATTTATTGTTAAATGTGAATATACATTAATCTTATATGCACATTTTAAACTAGAACAAATTATTAAAAATATATTTAATCAAATTAAATGTATATTGTAACCCAGTTTTAAATATCACAATCTAACCCTCATAAAATGCTATTACAAGCTAAAGTGTAAAATGCATATTCAATTTTCAGCATCATAAATCACAAATGAATGGTAACTAAAAATGTATGTGTGAAAAATATGAATATGAAACATTCAGAAAGCCTTAAAAGCCTACCAGAAAAAAAATGCTACTTACTTTGCCAGGATCAATTCTCCTCTGCTGTTAACTTTTGAAACTTACTCTTATTCTCAATCACTTCTGTTCACTATGCCCTCATGCCCCTTTGATACCATTTCACCTCACTGTCAACTCCTTGACTCCCCATTTTTATTCAGCATCTATGGATTCTGCTCTATTTCTTCTTTAGATTTTTAAATTCATGGCTGGTAGTGTGAAAAGGTTCTGGTTCTGCTTAGTGGCTTGTGCGGCTTATTACTTAAAGTATAAAAATGTTTTAAGCAATAAGCTGTCCCTGCAGACTCTTTAACCCAAACTTTCTTCTGGATCATTTTCTTCATGAACTATGCCCTGCTGTGTCCTCAAACTCCACACCAGTTTTATCCCTGCTTGCCTATTATTGTTTGAACTGTGCCAACATTATCTGCTTTATCTTCTGCTCACTCTCTGTTTTTCCCTTTGTCCACTCTGTAGACTTCATCTCTACCAGGGACGTGCAGTCAGGGCAGGCAGGTGAGGCAGAGCCAAAAAAAATAGGGTCGTTTCTCAGCAACCTGGGGTCAATTTGGGGGGTAGGTAGCTAAAGTCCTATCCCACCACTGGTCAAAATTTGGGGCTCCTGCCACCTATAGTTCTGGAGATACTGGTTTCTTGTTCAGCCTGTCAGAAGCTATATAGAGAGCAGCCAGTTTAAATACAAGCTGGTACACTCTGTTTGCAGCAGATAATGAGCTTACACTGTCAGACTGTCAGAAGCACTGAGCTTAATAGACAGCTTAGAGCCTTGGACCAATGGTAAAGCACCATTGGAACAAGCTGTCCAATAAAAATGCTGCAGTGGAGGCTGTCTTCTCACTGCAATATCATAGAAGGGGGCATGTGTCCAAAAGACACATGCTCTCTTCCAGCCCAGCCCTCTTAACTAGAAGGAAAAAGCATTGGTTTATGGGTATAAGATTTACCCATAATCCCATGTTTTTCTCACACAGTTAAGAGCGAGAATTAGAATCTGCTGTTGCTGAAAAGGTACTGCTTTAATCAAGCTAAATTATATATTATTATGCTATAACATGATAATTTATTATTTATCTATTTACTGTGCAATTACTGGTTTGAAGTTACAGTAATTTGTCAGTTAAGCCACTTGAGTACAGTTTTTGAAAATATAGTAAATTACCTTAAAAACAATCTATAATAATTATTTGTATATTACTTATTATGGTAATTAACCACTTGTCACCCAGACCAATTCTGACACTTTTCTACTATATGTAAAAATCCAAATGTTTTTGCTAGAAAATTACTCTGAACCCCCAAACATTATATATGTGTATATATATATATATATATATATATATATATATATATATATATATATATATATATATATATTTTTTTTTTTAGCAGACACCCTAGGAAATAAAATGGTCATTGTTGTAACTTTTTATATTACACAGTATTTGCGCAGCAATTTTTCAAACCCGTTTTTTTTTTTTTTTAAACTTTTTCATGAATATAAAAAAAAACACTAAAGTTAGCCCGATTTATTTTTATACTGTAATGTGAAAGATGATGTTATGCCAAGTAAATAGATAACTAACATGTCACGCTTTAAAATTGCGCACACTTGTGGAATGGCGCCAAACTTCGGTACTGAAAAATCTCCATAGGCAACGCTTTAATTTTTTTTACAGGTTACATGTTTAGAGTTACAGAGGAGGTCTATTGCTAGAATTATTGCTCTCGCTCTAACGTTTGCGGCATATGTAACCTGTGTGTATCTGGCTCTGATACTAGCCAGTGCCTCACCAGTCACTGACCTCACCGTATGTCCCTGATCTCTACCTACTCTGTGTGTGCTTTTCTTTGCCCACTTTTCTAAGTTATCCTTTACCCACTCTTTTTTTTCACTTTTTTGCCCATTCTATCTGCTTTCTCTTCTAATAACTCTATCTACATCGTATTTTGTCCGCTCTATCTGTTCTATTTTCTGTCAACTCTTTATGCACTATTCCATCTGACTTCTCCTCTGCTGGCCACACAATCTGCCCATTTTTACCACTTCTACCTACATTTTCCTTTTTCTGATCACTCTGCTTTAAACAATTCCAACCCAATTGTGCTTTGTGCTCACAACCAAAATCATTTTAAAAGTGAAAATATATATTAATAAAAATTGTACATACAATAAAAAACAATCCAAAATATTACATGAAAATTAAAGGTAAATGCTGCAGCCCTCACCTTCCCAACTGCCATGTTCTATACCGTGAGAATAAACCACCACATTATTCGTTAAGGTTACAAACAGAATATTTATTTTCTCATGTAATTAAAGCCAACATATTTCAGGGGCTTTGGGGGGGGGGGGGGTGAATATAGAGCTGCCTCAGCAGGGATATTCTTTGCCCCAATTTCTTGCAAAGTGGAAACCAATGTTCAGATCCATGCCGTCCACCAACAGTTCTAAAAAATGTCCTATCCCATGTTTTGCCTATGCATCCTATCCTATTGGTATGATGTTGCTTGGTGGGATTATTGTTGTTCTGCTCATACTGGGAAACATATAGCTGAGATAGCCCTACCAATGGAAGCCAACTCACAATTTGAGAATAGAATTAATGGAGAATGGAGAATGAATTTAGACTGTGATCTATAAAAAAACGAATGAAAGTCAACAAAGTTAAATTATTTGAATATTATAGGTGAGAAAAAAATACCTATATCTTCACTATGGATTCAGCATAGAATGGATATACAGTCTACTATATGTATGTAATATTTAGCATGTTTAAGTGCGCTATTAAAGGTATGTGGGTTGAATAAACTATTAATAATATTAAAAATGACAAAAGATAAAGACCTTTAGGCTCGATTCACACCTATGCATGTTGCTTTTGAGCGTTTTTGGAGGTTTTTTTTTCATGCTTGCCGCGTTTTTGAGCCGCGTTTTTGCCGCGTTTTAGCGGCGTTTTTGCCGCGTTTTTGCCGCGTTTTTGCCGCGATTTGCGTTTTGCGTTTTTTTTTTTTTTTTTCATTTTTTTTTACAGTCTTACAAAAAAATTACAAAAAAAAAAAAAAAAAAAAAAAAACGGCAAAAACGCACCAAAAACGCACCAAAAACGCATCAAAAACGCTGCAAAAAAGGTGCACTTGCGTTTTTGATGCTTGTCCATTGAAAACCATTACATGCAAAACGCTGCATTTTGCATGAGAAAAAGTCCCCGACCCTTTCCAAAAACGCTGAGATACAAAAAAGCATTGATGTGAACATGTTCCATAGGAACCCATGTTAAAAAATTCCCGTGCATTTCTGCAAAATGCAAAATGCATCAAAAAACGCGCTAGTGTGAATGGGGCGGCCCCATTCACACTAGCGCGTTTTTTGATGCATTTTGCATTTTGCAGAAATGCACGGGAATTTTTTAACATGGGTTCCTATGGAACATGTTCACATCAATGCTTTTTTGTATCTCAGCGTTTTTGGAAAGGGTCGGGGACTTTTTCTCATGCAAAATGCAGCGTTTTGCATGTAATGGTTTTCAATGGACAAGCATCAAAAACGCAAGTGCACCTTTTTTGCAGCGTTTTTGGTGCGTTTTTGGTGCGTTTTTGCCGTTTTTTTTTTTTTTTTTTTTTTATTTTTTTTTTTTTTTGTAATTTTTTTGTAAGACTGTAAAAAAAAATGAAAAAAAAAAAAAAAAAAAAAAAAACCCGCAAAACGCAAATCGCGGCAAAAACGCGGCAAAAACGCCGCTAAAACGCGGCAAAAACGCGGTTTAAAAACGCGGCAAGCATGAAAAAAAAACCTCCAAAAACGCTCAAAAGCAACATGCATAGGTGTGAATCGAGCCTTACTGTTTATACAGAAAAATATATTTTAAAAAAGTCGGTGTAAGGCTACAAGTGAGTCTTGTGGTGCCCAGTTTTACTGACTTGTTAGAAGGTTTTTAGAAGGCTGATCTGTTATGCAATAGGGCTTTTAAATGCACTATATCTTCTATACAATTTCAGACTCATGGCTGGTAGTGTGAAAAAAAACATCTTTAGGTTCTGCTCAGTGGCCTTTGAGGCTTATTGCTTAAAGTATAAAAATGCCACAGAGAGGTTTTGTACCATATGTTATAAGCAATTGAAAACAAGTAGCAGCAGTATCACTACATTTTGCTTTTGAGTTTTATCAGCTTTTAAAAACTGGGGAAAAAAGCAGTCATTTTAACAGTGTATATCCCCATTACTTACAATGAAATAGCAAAAGGTTCTTGTAAGCAAGCGTTCTTTATCAGTTATAAAGTAAATAAGGATTCACTCTTATCTGGTGTGAAAAATGAGTTACTGCAATTGTATCCCATTTTTCTGTCTTGAAAAACGGATTAATTAATTTTCTCGGTGGATCCAGAGAAGCAAGTACATGTTCATTTTACCAGTGCTACCGCATTATGATATTTCATTCTCTCAATAAATTGTATCTCCACACAGTTCTTGTATTAGATGTATAGCGCCTACAACAATTTGTTCTAACAGCATTTCCAAGATCATTGTGTGATTATGTGCTCATAATAATGGATTGCACCAGCACTTTTGTGAACTCCCGCCTTCATCATAAAATAACAAAACTATTATATGGTTATTTGGAAGACATGCTGCATTTTATGTCTTTGATTTAATTTAATGTGGTACATTTGAAATGTAAATGCTGATATTAGTTTGGGGCATTAATTTATTATGAGCTACAGTGCCTTGAAAAAGTATTCCAACCCCTTAAAATTTTCCACATTTTGACATGTTACAACCAAGAACGTAAATGTATTTTATTGGAATTGTATGTGATGGACCAACACAAAGTGGCACATAATTATGAAGTGGAAGGAAAATGATAAATAGTTTTAAATTTTTTTTTAATAATAAATATGTGAAAAGTGTGGCGTGCATTTGGATTCAGCCCCCTTTACTCTAATAACGCTAACTAAAATCTAGTGGAACCAATTGCCTTCAGAAGTCACCTAATTAGCAAATAGAGTCCACCTGTGTGTAATTTAATCTCAGTATAAATACAGCTGTTCTGCCCTGAGAGGTTTTTTACAGAACGTTAGTGAACAAACAGCATCATGAAGGCCAAGGAACACACCAGACAGGTCAGGGATAAAGTTGTGGAGAAGTTTAAAGCAGGGTTAGGTTCTAAAAAAAATTCCCAAGCTTTGAACATCTCATCAAACACTGTTCAATCCATCACCCGAAAATGGAAAGAGTATGGCACAAGTGCAAACCTACCAAGACATGGCCGTCCACCTAAACTGACAGACCGGGCAAGAAGAGCATTAATCAGAGAAGCATCCAAGAGGCCCATGGTAACTCTGGAGGAGTTGCAGAGATCCACAGTTAAGGTGGGAGAATCTGTCCACAGGATAACTATTAGTCGTGCGCTCCACAAATCTGGCCTTTATGGAAGGGTGGTAAGAAGAAAGCCATTGTTGAAAGAAAGCAATAAGAAGTCATGTTTTCAGTTTGCGAGAAGCCATGTGGAGGACACAGCAAACATGTGGAAGAAAGTGCTCTGGTCAGATGAGACCAAAATTGAACTTTTTGGCCTAAAAGCAAAACGCTATGTGTGGAGGAAAACTAACACTGCACATCACCCTGAACACACCATCCCCACTGTAAAACATGGTGGTGGCAGCATCTTGTTGTGGGGATGCTTTTCTTCAGCAGGGACAGGGAAGCTGGTCAGAGTTGATGGGAATATGGATGGAGCCAAATACAGGGCAATCTTAGAAGAAAACCTGTTAGAGTCTGCAAAAGACTTGAGACTGGGGCGGAGGTTCACCTTGCAGCAGGACAACAACCTTAAACATACAGCCAGAGCTACAATGAATTGTTTTGGATCAAAGCATTTTCATGTGTTAGAATGGCCCAGTAAAAGTCCAGACCTAAATCCAACTGAGAAGCTGTGGCAAGACTTGAAATTGCTGTTCACAGACGCTATCCTTCCAATTTGACAGGTGGTTCTACAAAGTATTGACTCAGGAGGGCTGAATACAAATATATGCCACTCTTTTCACATATTTATTTGTAAAAAATGTTAAAACCATGTACCATTTTCCTAACACTTCACAATTATGTGCCACTTTATGTTGGTCTACCACATAAAATCCCAATAAAGTACATTTATGTTTTTGGTTGTAACATGAAAAATGTGGAAAATTTCAAGGGGTATGAATACTTTTTCAAGGCACTGTTTATCCTTGTAGAGTGGCTCAGTACATACAGAAAAGTGTAACTATAATATGAAGAGATTCATACTTTAAAAAGCTAAATATTTTGAAGTTGATCATTACTTATATTGTTTTTGGTTTTGTATAGTGCAGGGAAGGGCTATACATTTGGCGGGGATTTTATCAGTTTCTGCACTTCATTCAGGAGCTTTTAAGCATCGGTAGAGTTGCCAGTGATTGGAAATCCCCCTTGGTGAAAAACACAGTAATAACAGTTTGACAGGTGTTCTAACTCTTCATAAGCCTATCATGCCTTTGGATAGCACCTAATAAGTGAGTATACCATTTAGGAAAATTACATCACAGGGTTTGGAGTAACTTTCTCCAGGGTTTTGGATTATCTTTCCCATAACCTCCCCATAACCATCCTATATGGAATCACAATATATATCACTTTTATTTAAAAAAAAAGTTCCTTATATCAGGATTTCCCACTCAGGGGTTTCCACCATCACTACACATACACAAAAATAAATGATGCTCAGCCTCCTCACTTACTCTTGCAGCACTGCTGCTTAGACATGTGCACACTGAAATATTTCGTTTCGGAATTTCGTTTTCGTCCGAAAAATAAATTTATTTAGTTGCTCCCAAAATTCGTTTTTATCTATTTCGTTTTTCGTTAAAAATTGCATTCGTCTGAAAATCCAAATTAAGGTCGAATCTGTCATTGAAGGCTCATGGTGTCTGTCGAATGTTCAAAGAAGATTCGATGGAGCAGCTAAACTATACGACGCCGTATAGTTTACCTGCTCCGTCGAATCTTCTTAGAACTTTCAACAGACACCATAAGCCAAAGTACGTGTGTACTTAGTTCTAGCTATTTTACTGCTCCTCCTCTTTGGTTACAATCAGCCAATAACATTCATCATCATCATTATTTTTATTTATATTTTCTCCCCTACATCGAATCTTTTCTCTCTATGTTGAATCTTTTCTCTCTATGTCGAATCTTTTCTCTCTATGTAGAATAATCTTGGACTAATAGAGTTAAGGTTAGGCACATTCGACCACAGGTTTGATGAACACAGATTGTTATTGTCATCATCATGTCGAATCTCCTATCTATATCGAACTGTTGTAGCAACAAAAACGAAAATAAAGCATTTGTTTATGTCGGATCTTTCGTTTCTCAGATTCTGCACGTTCATTATCGTTTGTTGAAACGATAACGAAAATACCTGAAATTCGGACGAAAATGCATTTGGACGAAAACGAATGCACATGTCTACTGCTGCTTAGGCCTCAGATTAAGGCCTCAGGTAGGTATACCACACATACTTGCACAGTACCTCTGCTTCTTGTGCCTCTCTCTCCATTCTTCCAGCTCCCTGGGCGCACTCAGTTCTCTCAAACCTCTGGGTTCTTTCAGTCCTCTAGACTCACTCAATTGTATCGATTCTCTCAGTCCTATAGACTTGCTTAGTCATCTTGATTCGCTAGGTCCTCCAGATTTCCTCAGTCATCTTGACTCTCTCACTCCTCTAGACACAAAGCCTTCTGACTCCAGCATGGAGTATGGTTTCCTGAGTGGAGTGCACCTTTCTCCTAACGGGAGCCCTAAACTATGTCCAAGCCTAAGATTATAAAGGCTGTGCACACCTGCACACCCAGCCTGCCGGTCCCCAGTAAAGCCTGGACAATGGATTGAAGGCTTCTTTCCTCCTAAAGCTCTCTGAAGTCTCCACATTCCAGAACTCAATCCGAGCATTACAAAACCCTGAGAAAACTGAAAAAAATATTTTCTCTACTCAGAATCAATAGTTCAAAGCCCTGCACTCTGCATTCATGTATACCCTGCATCACGTTTGTCTACTTTTACACAGTTGTAGGGCTATGAACTGTGTATATACAGTAGGGATGAGCTTTCTTTTCGTGTCGAACATGAGTTCGCCCATTCAGCTAAAACAGAACATTATGGGCCGTTCGCGCCAAATTCGAGCAGCGCGTAACGGCCCATAATGCACTGCAGGAGCGCAGTGCATAGCTGTATGATGATTGGCCAAAGCATGCACCATGACCTGCATGCTTTGGCCAATGCCAGCGCCCTTGGCTATGAGAGCCATAATTGGCCAAAGGCAGGGTGCATTCACCCTTAGTGCAGTTGCTACTACTTTTCTGGTGGTGTACACAGTATACAATACATACAGTACACCCATAGTTGTTATTACACTTCTGTTGGTGTACACAGTACCGTGCACCCGTAGTGCAGTTGCTAGTGCTACTACTTTTCTGGTGGTGTACACAGTACACAATACATACAGTTCACCCATAGTTGTTATTAAACTTCTTTTGGTGTACACAGTACCGTGCACCCCTAGTGCAGTTGCTACTACTTTCTTGGTGGTGTACACAATACATACAGTGCACTCATAGTTGTTATTACACTTCTGTTGGTGTACACAGTAGACATGTGCACATGTAGACATGTGTTACTCCCGAAATTCGTTTTTATTTATTTTGTTTCGTTAAAAAATGCAGTCATCTGAAAATCCAAAATAATTAAGGTCGAATCTGTCATTGAAGGCTTATGGTGTCTGTCGAATGTTCTAAGAAGATTCGACGGAGCAGCTAAACTTTATGACGCCGCAATCATACATTTCCAGTCGAATGTTCCACCTACAAGCTATAGTAAAATTCTAATGTTGTATGACACTAGTAATAATTATATTTTTTAATTATTATTACTAGTCAACCAACATTAGAATTCTTCTATAGCCTATGGGCGGAGCATTTGACCATAAATGTCCGCTCGCTGTGACTGCTTCGTCAAATCTTCATGTTGAATCTTTTCTCTCTATGTCGAATAATCTTGGACTAACAGAGTTAGGTTAGGCACATTCGACTTTTTTTGCTATTGCCTCTATAATGTCAAATCTTTTCTCTCTATGTCGAATTTTTTCTCTCTATGTAGAATAATCTTGGACTAATAGAGCTAAGGTTAGGCACATTCGACCACAGGTTCGATGGACACAGATCGCTATTGTCAGCATCATGTTGAATCTCCTATCTATATCGAACTGTTGTCGCAACGAAAATAAAGCATTTGTTTATGTCGGATCTTTCGGTTTTCGGATTCTGCACGTTCGTTATTGTTTGTTAAAACGATAACGAAAATACCCGAAATTCGTACGAAAATGTATTTGGACGAAAACGAATGCACATGTCTAGTACACAGTACCATGCACCCATAGTGCAGTTGATACTACTTTTCTGGTGGTGTACACAGTACACAATACATACAGTCCACCCATAGTTGTTGTTAAACTTCTGTTGGTGTACATAGTACCGTGCACCCCTAGTGCACTTGCTACTACTTTTCTGGTGGTGTACACAGTACACAATACAGTGTAGTGTGGTTTTGCTAAACAAAATTTACAGCATGTCTGGAAGGCCAACAAGGAGAGGCAAACGCTCACAGGCCACAGGGCAAAAGGGGTCAAGCAGGCTCTGTGTCTACAGTCGACAGTGCTGGTCTTGAACACGGTGCATCCTCAGCACGTGTCCGTGGGGCATGCTTGTCCTTTTTTTCTGCAGCTGGCCATGTTATTGAGCCACAACATGCAGAAGAGTTGGTGGAATGGATAACAAAGCCCTCCTCATCCTCTGTCTCCCAGGCTCAGAGTAGTTTGCCTGCCAATGCAGCTGCCAAAGCGGCCTATTTCATTGGTTCCATGTCAACAGTCACTCCTTCCCTAGCCCCACCATCATGCACGGAGGAGTCCCCCGAACTATTTGACCACAGTGTCGGGTACATGCTGCAGGAGGATGCGCAGTGATTTGAAGGCTCCGATGATGATACCCAGGTTGAGGAAGGGAGTAACGTGTGCCTAGAGAGAGGGGGTGACCAAGAAGGTCAAGAAACTGGCAGTCATGTTCCCCCAGCTGCAGCATACTGCCAAGTTTGCTCCAGTGACGAGGAGGGAGGGGATGATGAGGTCACTGACCCTACTTGGGTGCCTGATAGAAGAGAGGAGGAGGAGGAGGAGGCATATCTCCAATGAGGCAGGATACCCTCCAGGGGCAGCTTAAGGGCAGCCACCCTATTGCATCACACTGCATAGCTAAGCAGGTGCAAGGCGCTGCTGACTCCCCACATATTTTGAGAAGTTCTTTGGTGTGGGCCTTTTTGACACGTGTGCAGCAGATCACACCATTGCTGTTTGCAACATATGTCTGAAGCATATCAAACGTGGCCAAAACAGCAGCCGATTGGGCACCACATGCTTGACCAGACATATGATGACCTCCCATGCAGTCTATTGGCAACAGCACTTAAAAGACCCACATCAAAGAACAAGGCGGACCTCTCCTTGCTTCTCATCAGCTGGGATCTCCAACCCCACTATACCTCCAGTCCTCTCAGAAACCTGCACTGAGAGGAATGAAGGTATAGAAATAGGTGTCCCAAGTACTTGCGGCCAATCTGCTAGCTGTACACCAACATCGGATTTTAGCAGGCAAATTTCCCTACCCCAGTTGCTAAACCGTCGAAAGAAATTTGGTCCCAGCCATCCACATGCTCAGTGTCTGAATGCTAGCTTGGCCAAATTGCTAGCACTGCAACTGCTGCCTTTTCAGCTGGTAGACTCTGCCCCCTTTCGTGAATTTGTGGAATGTGTGGTACCTCAGTGGCAGGTTCCCAAACGCCATTTATTTTCACAGAAGGCCATTCCTGCTCTCTGCCAGCATGTGGAAGGCAATGTGTTAGCCTCGCTGGACAGGGCGGTCAGCAGTAAGGTGCATATTACTGCTGACTCATGGTCCAGCAAGCATGGACAGGGACGTTGCCTTTCTTTCACATCACACTGGGTAACTCTGCTGGCACCTGGGAAGGATGCAGGACAGGGTTCAGTATTGTTGGAGCTTGTTCCACCACCACGCCTCCAAAATTCTAGTAGTGATTCTGCCACAGCTCTCTCCTCCACCCCCTCCTCTTCTTCTTCCTCTATGGCCTCTTCCTCTGCAGATTTCTCCTCTGAACCAGCAGTGCTCCGTAGGTGTTGAAGGTGTGTTAAATGGGCTACGCAAGCACTCAGGTAAAAAGATGCCATGCAGTGCTTGAGTTGGTCTGCTTAGGGGACAGGAGCCACACTGGGGCAGAGACTCTGTCAGCTCTGCAGGGGCAGGCTCAAAGGTAGTTGGCGCCACGCCAGCTTCAGACAGGAATGGTTGTATGCGACAATGGCACCAACCTCCTCTCCGTCCCCCGACAGGGACACTTGACCCATGTTCCCTGTTTGGCTCACATCCTGAATTTGGTGGTGCAGCGGTTCTTGAGCAGGTACCCTGGCTTACAGGATGTCCTGAGGCAGGCCAGGAAAGTCTGTGGTCATTTCCGCTGGTCATATAATGCCAGTGCTCAGTTGGCTGACATTCAAAGAGAATGCCACCTGCCCAAGAACCGCCTCATTTGTGACATGGCCACCAGGTGGAACTCAACGTTGGCAATGCTGCAGCGGCTGCACACACAGCAGAGGGCCATCAATGAGTACCTGTGTGAGTATGGCACCAGGACAGGGTCAGGGGAGCTTGGCTTTTTTTCTCGAGTATGCATGCACTGTCCTGTCACCATTTGAGGAGGCCACGAGGATGGTGAGCAGTGACAGTGCATGCATCACTGATACTGTCCCTCTTGCTTTCCTGTTGGAGCACACGCTTCGTGGAATAATGGACAGGGCACTTGAAGCAGAACAGCGGGAGGAAGAGGAGGACTTCCTTACCTCTCAAGGCCCCCTTTATCTAGATACTAGTATTCCTGCAGGCCTGCCGATACCACTGGAAGAAGAAGAGGAGGAGGAGGATTGTGTCAGCATGGAGGTGGAGGATAACACTCAGCATTAGCAGCAGTCTTCAAGGGATCATTTGCAGTCCCCAGAAACCCATGGAGTTGTACGTGGCTGGGAGGAGGTGGTTGAGGATCATGTGATCCTTAGTGACACAGAGGACTCAGGGTCGAATGCCTCTGCAAACTTACACTGCATGGCCTCCCTGATCCTGCAAAAGGACCCTAGGATTTGTGGTATCAAGGAGAGGGATCATTACTGGCTGGCAACCCTTCTTGATCCACGTTACAAGGGTAAGGTTGCAGAACTTATCCAGCCTTTGCAGAGGGAGCAGAGCATGAAACATCTTCGGAAGGCCTTGCAGAAAGGTTTGTGCAATGCATTTCCAGAGCCTGGGAGGTTACAATTTCCTGATACTGGACAACGTGTTGCTGAGGCTTCGTTCAGTTACAGAAAGAGTGGTGGAGAAGGAGGCCGGCTGACCGATGCCTTCAGACAATTCTTCAGTCCTCAGCGCCCAGGTCGGATCGGTTCTAGCAACCATCGCCAGCGTCTATATTACATGGTGCAGGAATATCTATGGGCAAGATCAGACTTGGAGACCTTTCCACCAGAACATCCACTGGGTTACTGAGTCTTGAGGATGGACCACTGGCCAGAGCTTGCTCAATATGCAATTGAGCTACTGGCCTGTCCTACATCCAGCGTTCTTTCTGAACACACATACAGTGCTGCTGGAGGCTTTGTAACTGATCACAGAGTGCGCCTGTCCACAGACTCTGTTGATCAGCTCACATTCATAAAAATTAATCAGTCTTGGATCACCAGCTACCAAGCACCTAATGCTGATGTAACCGATTGATTTTTCAATGGACGTGGGATCTCTTGAAGACTGCATATGCTGAGTGTTGATTTTTCAATGGATGTGGGATCCCTTGAAGACTGCATATGCTGAGTGACTATCCTATTATGCTGAGTGACTATCCTATTCCTCCTCAATCTTCATGATGATAGCTTCTAGGAATATTTTCAGTTCAGGGCACCACCACCACTGCCTATTCCCAATTTTTCTGCCCCTGTTTAACAGGGGCGTGTAATTACAATTTTTGATCTAATATTTCACAGCAGGGCCTGTTCCTGCACTCAACAAAAGTATCTGTGAGGCTTTACAGTGTTGTGCCACCACCACCACCATCACCACCGCCTAATGCCCAATTTTTATGCCCCTGTTTAACAGGGGCACGTAATTACAATTCTTGATATAATATTTCACAGCAGGGCCCATTCCAGCGTCCACCAAGGGTAACTGTGAGGGCTTACAGTGTTCTGATACCACTAACACCTAAGGCCCAATTTTCCGCAGAGTGTATAGGGCAGGCCATATAGTATATACAGGCGGTCCCCTATTCTCACACATCCGACTTACCAATGACTCCTACTTAGAAACAGAGGGAGACAACAGGAAGTGAGAGGAAATCTACCCCTAGGAAGGGAAATTCTCTCCTGTAAAAGTTGATATGGGAAAACGGTGTCTCCACTAATGCTTTATCACCAATCCTTGTTTCCCTAATAACCCAAAATTTTCTAAATCCAGTTGTCATTGGGACAGAAAGTGAGGTGAAATCTTGTGAACAGGGGCACAGACAGCAAAACAGATGTTACAGGGGTGATGATAACCCCATGTTTTACAAAAAGCTTAAAAATAGATCATTTATCATTTTTTGCAGAGACTATTCTAAACACAGGAAAAATATGCCCCTTTACAGCCATACTATATTCACCCCACAGGCACGAGAGAGAGAGAGAGAATGAGAGAGAGAGAGAGAGAGAGAGAGAGAGAGAGAGAGAGAGAGAGAGAGAGAGAGAGATCTTGCTCCTCCTTTCATTGATAGATGCTATATCTAGCTGTTTCCTATACAGACACATGACATTTCAGTGGAGCAAGCTAAATCATGGTGGGATGGCTTCTCTAAGCCAGGTACTGTGATCCCAGATTTGAAAAGGGAACAGGCATGTAAATAATACTTAGAAGTAGGGAACAGCTCAGTTTTTGGCCCAAACCTAGGTAATTACATTGCCCAAATATAGTCATGGCCATATTTGGGCAATGATGTCACTACTAACCCTGCCCCTACCTTTATGTCACTGAAGACAGCTCAGGGAGCTGTCATTTGGATTTATGTAGTGTTGGTATTGGTCATGTGCATTGGGTTATTTTTTTTCCTGGCAAGTCAGTGGGCAGTGGGCACCATGATTGATGATTATTTTACAATGAGGGACTTTTTGGAGATTTTTTTTGACTTGCCAAACAATTGGGTGTATTTATTTATGTACCCCATACATAAAGGGGGGTACCCAGGGGCCACCTTGTTATTAAAGTGGGTTTCCACATTTCAAGAACCCCCCCGTCTGCTATGTATTTTAGGGGACCTTTGGGATCTGTGTGCCTTTTTTGTTTTAAAACAAGAAGCCAGCTTGGAGATAACATTTGCTGGCAATTTAAAACTTCCTTTTTCCTTTGTAAATGTTGGTGCTTTAAAGAACTGCTCATGGCCGTATAGTGCCCACCCCTATGCTATTTTTTGACACCCCCTTGCCTATTAACCAAGAAAATCTGCATTTTTAATTTGACATTTTTGGCTACCATTGATTTCAATAGGGTTTGGGATTGATATCTGAACTTCTGTGAAGCTCACTGATCCTTACTTGAACCAAACCATGGCAATTCGGCTCATCACTACCCAGAAGCTCTCACTGACTTCTCTGATCAAGGCGTGAAGGGGAGAGTATATCCACTCAGAGCTGCCAGCCGAACACATCTTTACCAGAACAGGTTGATCATTCTCATTTGTCTATTTACTCTGTCTATTGACTGTGGTGTATATAGAGGTCATGGACAGTGTACAACCTAGAGCATATATAGACAGGCAAAACCCACAGGATGCCATGTTCAGTAGGCGTTAGTTGTTAAAAGTAGGAAGGGGTTGTGGACATAAGACTGACAACGATGTGGAGACATCTGTTGGTGCAGGCAGCTTGGTGTCAGTTCATGGAGTGTGCAGGCAAGTGGGTGTGAGTGGGGAGAGTGCACAAGGATGTATGCCTATGTAGCAAGACATGCATGTATTATGCAAATAATCTCCTGCTAAGCATTGCTTAAGAATACAGAAATGTCATAATGGTGAAATATTGGTAAGCTTTAATTTAATTAAAAACACTCCGCCTGGTTTTGCTTGGTTTTTTTTTTTTTTTTGGATGGAGCAAGTATTAATATTAAAGTGCTTTAAACTTTGTTTGTTAAACTAATTGTTTTACCACTTTTATTTTTCTATCTTTCTAATAACAACAGTTAAATAACATATTTCTATGAGTCTTCTACCGTTTGGTCCACTCTGTGGTATTTGTTGTCACTGACACTGACATAGGAGTGAGGAGAACAATTATAAGAGGGAGTGATCTGTGTCCATACTCTATCGCTGTTTCACAGCAAGAGGGAAATTGTATCATAGAACAGTAAATACTGCATAAGTAGAGGAATTTTCTACAAACAACATCAATGAGTTATAAATATAGAAAATGCTGACATTCAGTAGCAGTGACAGGGTCATTGTGCTATGGATTATTGGATGATTAAGAAATACTAATGACAGACAGAAATCACAGGAAAATTGTGAATATATGAGGCACAGATGTTATGTTTGTCAAAAAATAAAAAAAATGTAACAGACATGATGCTAAGTAGTAGATAAAGAAAACATTTGTACACAGCAGTGATGGGACATTTTACTGCTAAGTAGTGGATTTGACAGTAATATATAGACAACTGCAGAGGATACTTGGGTATCAAATTATATACACAGATAATGGCTATTGTGCCGCTGAGTTAAAATGGTGCGTAAAAGTGGTAAAAAGTTGGTTAATACCAAAAGAGAAAGGTGAGAACCTACAGGCTCAAAGACAGCATGTTAACCTATAAAATAATATATTTATTAAAGGTGAACTAACACATATACCAGGAGTGGAATTTGCAGGGGTAAGATGTATATGTTTGAGAAAGTTGTATGTGTTTCATTTGACATATATGGCAAATTTCTGTCATGTGTGTGTTTGTTGTGACATTGTCAGACCTCTGCATTACCCCTAGCATTCACTTTGATACAGAAATGAGATGTCTTACCATCTGCAGCAGCCAATAAGCAGGAATGAAGCACTACACCATATAAAGGGTCAGATTTCAGAAACACGTTACAGAAATATTGTATGTATATTGTATGTATTGTAAAGAGAAAAGAGAAAATGGTTTTGTATCAGTGTGGCTGTTGTTAGTAATAGTAACTTTTTTTCCATATATTTTTTTTACCCGGTCCATGCAAACTAAAAAAGTTCAGGTGGAAGGAAAACTAGTCTGTGCAGTGTCATCAAGACATTGGCAGTAAGAAAGCACAAATGTTGTTACCACTATTTTCACAAACTTCCAGGAGATCCAATTCTCCAAATGAATCATCTTGTATTTCCAATTATATTACTAATTTTTCTGGAAGTCGTCCTGAACTACCAAGAGGCCCATTAAGCATCTAAACTTGTGGACTGGTTGGGTTACTTATCTCTTAAGTCTCAACATTCAGGAAGTAACCTCTCTCTTCTTATAACCCTCTTTGTCATTCTAAAATCCCCCATTACCAACTTTACCATTAAGTTATTGCAAGCAGAGCTGACACTCCACATCTGGGCAAGGTGAGGGTTAATGGTAACATCTGCTTCTGATGACACATCTCAGTTTCTGATGTGGCAACCGAAATAGTAAAACTGATGATGAATCTAAAGATGAATCTGATGATGAAGTGGCAGTCAGGATGGGAGAATAATATCAGGGGGACTGAAATGACAGAGGAAGATGATGTGTATTACTTTTGCTCACTATTCCTCTTGCATCCAACCAGGTGCTGTCAGTGTTACCATCTTCTACCATCCCAGAAAATCAAATTCAATTTCTATGTTCTTAATCAAAGGCATTCAATAAATGTTAGTTTAATTCAGGAGCAGTAGTCACGTGTCTACATAGTTTAGAATCAAGTTAATTGTTTTTTTAGGTTTAAACTGTTTTAAAATGATGTTTCATATTTGTTTTTATTTACTATTAATATCAAATGTTCAATTTACAGGTTAAAAAATAAAGGCACTTGATTCACAGAACAGGGTTTTATAAAAAGAGATCTCAACAAAGGATACTTGCTATAATTGTGTTTTTATATGCAGGCATTAATGGTGATGAGTCTCTGCTTTTACTTTTGCATGTAAATTTTAGCTTGAGCTATTAAACTTTGTTAAACTGGGGAGCCTGGAAAATATGTGAAAAGAGGTCATGGTGTGCACCTTCTGGCTTTTTCTGGCTTCCTACTGTGAAAAGAAAAATATTCATGTGTGATATTTTATATTTAACCTGACCATATTAAGACCTCATGCACACAGGGCATTGATCACTGGAACTCCTGGCAGGAGAAAAGCTGCTTTAAAAACATGCCTAAAGCTGCTTATTGCACACACATTAGAATGGTAATAGATTTCATTGGCCAGAATATATATTTTTTTGGACATTGGAATGCATTAACGCCCAAATGTGCTTAAACGCATCTAGCGTTTAGACACGTTTATGCACGTTTAAGCATGTTTTTTTTATGTTCTTCATCTCCTTGCTTTTGATGGTTTTTTTTAGGGATGAGCCGAACACCCCCCGGATCGGTTCACAGCAGAACATGCGAACAGGCAAAAAATTTGTGCGAACACTTGAACGTTAAAAATCAAAAGTGCTCATTTTAAAGGCTTATATGCAAGTTTTTATTGCCATTAAAGTGTATGGGGACCTGGGTCCTGCCCCAGGGGACATGTATCAATGCAAAAAAAAAGTTTCAAAAACTGAAGTTTTTTCAGGAGCAGTGATTTTAACAATGCTTAAAGTGAAACAATAAAATCAAATATTCCTTTAAATATTGTGACTGGGGGGTCTCCTTAGTCTACCTGTAAAGTAGGGCATCTTTCCCATGTTCATAACAGTACCACAGCAAAATGACATTTCAAAAGGAAAAAATTTAATTTAAAACTGCTTGCGGCTGTAATGTATTGTCAGATCCCGGCAATATAGATAAAAATCATTGAAAGAAACGGCGTAGGTTTCCCCCCCCCCAGTCCATTACCAGGCCCTTTGGGTCTGGGTCGGGTTTATACGAATATTAAGGGAAGCCCGAGCCATATTAAATAAAAAAATGGCATGGAGGTCCCCCCAAAATCCATACCAGGCCCTTAATGTCTGATATGGATATTAAGGGGAACCCATGCCAAAAAAAATTGCGTAGGGGTCCCCCCCAAAATCCATACCAGGCCCTTCAGGTCTGGTATGGATTTTAAGGGGAACCCCACGCCTAAATTTAAAAACAAATGGCATGGGGTCCCCCTAAAATCCATACCAGACCCTTATCCAAACACGCAACCTGGCAGGCCGCAGGAAAAGGGGGGCCCCCTCCGGAACCGTATCAGGCCACATGCCCTCAACATGGGGAGGGTGCTGTGGGGTCCCCCCAAAACAGCTTGTCCCCATGTTGATGGGGACAAGGGCCTCTTCCCCACAACCCTTACCTGGTGGTTGTGGGGGTCTGCGAGCGGAGGGTTTATCGGAATGCGGAAGCCCCCTTTAACAAGGGGGCCCCCCAATCCCAGCCCCGCTATGTGAATGGGCATGTACCCCTACTCATTCACCAAAAAATGTGTCAAAAAAGTAAAAATGACAGGAGACAGTTTTGAAAAATTCCTTTATTAAAAAAAAAGTGTCCTGCGATGTAAATCTATCTTCAATAACAAAACAGAAACAAACGTATTGTTGCGCTACTCAAAAATTAATTACTTTTCTTTTCTAATGATACATGATAGCAGCCAGCATCACCAGTATAGTAACCGTGTAGACTTGAATAGAAACAAAAAATAGATGCAGCGCTAAGTAACATATAATAGGTGTATGTGAATACAGGAATATATCACCTTGTGTACATAAGTGATATGTGTATCTATCAGGTAAGTGTATAGTGATATTTAACAATCACATTAGATCTCATAAAGCATAAATAATGTCCACAAGTGAAAATAAAAAAACATTGAGAAAAAACACTGTGTAGTATATGACGAGAAGAAAATCCAATATGTGTTGCTATATCCGGTTGATGATCCTCATACATTCAAACTTCATGCAGAAGTGAGAGGGTAAATGCGCTTACCAGACGTGATGGACACTCTCACCGTACGGCGGGGTGTCAAACGAGCTTATGGATCCACTGATCCTAAAGATGTTCACTGGAAACTTGCTGGAACGTACTGATGATGGATACCGGTGAGCACACCCAGAACAGCCTCAGGAGCAGGATGGTCTGCAAACCTCAAGCGGATGGATGGATAGATTTCCCTCTTGTGGTACACAGATGGTTAAAAGAGATAGCTCCCACCATTTCAGATAGAGTCCATATGAGTAAAAAAAGGGAATCTCCACATAGTGCATGAATCAATAAAAGCAGGTTTATTCAAAACCATCAAAAACAGAGCAGATGCTTCACATGCATCAAATAGTATAGATAAAACAAGTGATCACAAGTCCAGATAAAAAGGTAATAATGCGTGGTAATGGGGTAACAGCAATCAGCAACCCGACATGTTTCGGACTAGTGTCTAGGGATGAGCCGAACACCCCCCTGTTCGGTTCGCACCAGAACATGCGAACAGGAAAAAAGTTCGTTCGAACATGCGAACACCGTTAAAGTCTATGGGACACGAACATGAATAATCAAAAGTGCTAATTTTCAAGGCTTATATGCAAGTTATTGTCATAAAAAGTGTTTGGGGACCTGGGTCCTGCCCCAGGGGACATGGATCAATGCAAAAAAAAGTTTTAAAAACGGCCGTTTTTTCAGGAGCAGTGATTTTAATAATGCTTAAAGTCAAACAATAAAAGTGTAATATCCCTTTAAATTTCGTACCTGGGGGGTGTCTATAGTGTGCCTGTAAAGGGGCGCATGTTTCCTGTGTTTAGAACAGTCTGACAGCAAAATGACATTTTGAAGGAAAAAACTCATTTAAAACTACCGGCGGCTATTGCATTGCCGACAATACACATAGAAGTTCATTGATAAAAACGGCATGGGAATTCCCCAAAGGGGAACCCCGAACCAAAATTAAAAAAAAAAAATGACGTGGGGGTCCCCCTAAATTCCATACCAGGCCCTTCAGGTCTGGTATGGATATTAAGGGGAACCCCGGCCAAAATTTAAAAAAAAAAATGACGTGGGGTTCCCCCTAAATTCCATACCAGACCCTTATCCGAGCACGCAACCTGGCAGGCCGCAGGAAAAGAGGGGGGGACGAGAGTGCGGCCCCCCCTCCCTCCTGAACCGTACCAGGCCACATGCCCTCAACATTGGGAGGGTGCTTTGGGGTAGCCCCCCAAAACACCTTGTCCCCATGTTGATGAGGACAAGGGCCTCATCCCCACAACCCTGGCCGGTGGTTGTGGGGGTCTGCGGGCGGGGGGCTTATCGGAATCTGGAAGCCCCCTTTAACAAGGTGACCCCCAGATCCCGGCCCCCCCCTGTGTGAAATGGTAAGGGGGTACATAAGTACCCCTACCATTTCACGAAAAAAGTGTCAAAAATGTTAAAAATGACAAGAGACAGTTTTTGACAATTCCTTTATTTAAATGCTTCTTCTTTCTTCTATCTTCCTTCATCTTCTGGTTCTTCTGGCTCTTCTGGTTCTTCTGGTTCTTCCTCCGGCGTTCTCGTCCAGCATCTCCTCCGCGGCGTCTTCTGTCTTCTTCTCCTCGGGCCGCTCCGCACCCATGGCATGGGGGGGAGGCTCCCGCTCTTCTCTTCTTCTCTTCTTCTTTTCTTCTTTTCTTCTTTTCTTCTCTTCTTCTTCATTTTCTTCTCCTGGCCGCTCCGCAATCCATGCTGGCATGGAGGGAGGCTCCCGCTGTGTGACGGCGCTCCTCATCTGACAGTTCTTAAATAACGGGGGGGTGGGGCCACCCGGTGACCCCGCCCCCCTCTGACGCACGGTGACTTGACGGGACTTCCCTGTGACGTCACGGGGAATGCCACAGGGAAGTCCCGTCAAGTCACCGTGCGTCAGAGGGGGGCGGGGTCACCGGGTGGCCCCGCCCCCCTGTTATTTAAGAACTGTCAGACGAGGAGCGCCGTCACACAGCGGGAACCTCCCTCCATGCCAGCATGGATTGCGGAGCGGCCCGGAGAAGAAAATGAAGAAGAAGAGAAGAAGAGAAGAAAAGAAGAAAAGAAGAAAAGAAGAAGAGAAGAAGAGAAGAGCGGGAGCCTCCCTCCATGCCAGCATGGATTGCGGAGCGGCCCGGAGAAGAAAATGAAGAAGAAGAGAAGAAGAGAAGAAAAGAAGAAAAGAAGAAAAGAAGAAGAGAAGAAGAGAAGAGCGGGAGCCTCCCCCCCATGCCATGGGTGCGGAGCGGCCCGAGGAGAAGAAGACAGAAGACGCCGCGGAGGAGATGCTGGACGAGAACGCCGGAGGAAAAACCAGAAGAACCAGAAGAGCCAGAAGAACCAGAAGATGAAGGAAGAAAGAAGAAGCATTTAAATAAAGGAATTGTCAAAAACTGTCTCTTGTCATTTTTAACATTTTTGACACTTTTTTCGTGAAATGGTAGGGGTACTTATGTACCCCCTTACCATTTCACACAGGGGGGGGCCGGGATCTGGGGGTCACCTTGTTAAAGGGGGCTTCCAGATTCCGATAAGCCCCCCGCCCGCAGACCCCCACAACCACCGGCCAGGGTTGTGGGGATGAGGCCCTTGTCCTCATCAACATGGGGACAAGGTGTTTTGGGGGGCTACCCCAAAGCACCCTCCCAATGTTGAGGGCATGTGGCCTGGTACGGTTCAGGAGGGAGGGGGGCCGCACTCTTGTCCCCCCCTCTTTTCCTGCGGCCTGCCAGGTTGCGTGCTCGGATAAGGGTCTGGTATGGATTTTTGGGGGGACCCCACGCCGTTTTTTGTTTTTTTTTTGGCGCGGGGTTCCCCTTAAAATCCATACCAGACCTGAAGGGTCTGGTATGGAATTTAGGGGGAACCCCACGTCTTTTTTTTTTTTTAATTTTGGCCGGGGTTCCCCTTAATATCCATACCAGACCTGAAGGGCCTGGTATGGAATTTAGGGGGACCCCCACGTCATTTTTTTTTTTTAATTTTGGTTCGGGATTCCCCTTTGGGGAATTCCCATGCCGTTTTTATCAATGAACTTCTATGTGTATTGTCGGCAATGCAATAGCCGCGGGTAGTTTTAAATGAGTTTTTTCCTTCAAAATGTCATTTTGCTGTCAGACTGTTCTAAACACAGGAAACATGCGCCCCTTTACAGGCACACTATAGACACCCCCCAGGTACGAAATTTAAAGGGATATTACACTTTTATTGATTGACTTTAAGTATTATTAAAATCACTGCTCCTGAAAAAACGGCCGTTTTTAAAACTTTTTTTTGCATTGATCCATGTCCCCTGGGGCAGGACCCAGGTCCCCAAACACTTTTTATGACAATAACTTGCATATTAGCCTTTAAAATTAGCACTTTTGATTTCTCCCATAGACTTTTAAAGGGTGTTCCGCGGCATTCGAATTTGCCGCGAACACCCCAAATTGTTCGCTGTTCGGTGAACTTGCGAACAGCCAATGTTCGAGTCGAACATGAGTTCGACTCGAACTCGAAGCTCATCCCTACTAGTGTCCATCTACAGGGGTATATAGCTTGATACCTGAGACCACGCTTTATATATATCAACAATAATAAAACATAACAATAAACAGCTGTGTGTGTCCCATCCCCAGACCGCTAAACCAGCCAATCAGAGACCGGCAGTGAGTATCTGTCATTCTGTTGTGAAGTATATGGAGGTTCAAGCCAATCACAGCTTCTGAGGCTAGGTCATGTGACACCCTCAGTGTGGATGTCCTCACTGCGCAGCGGGCAATCACGGCTTCTGAGATTGAGTCACATGACACCCTCACTGTGGATGTCATCATCGTGCAGCAACAGCTGCGCTCCAAGCCTGCTTCCAATCAACAGAGAGGATAGCGAGGAAATACGACAGGAGGGAGACTGATTCCGCCCTGCTGCCTATAATCAGTGTCATCAGCGCACAGCAACAGCTGTGCTCCAAGCCTCGCTTTCCACCAGCAGAGAGGATAGCGAGATACGACAGGAGGGAGACTGATTCAGCCCTGCTGCCTGTAATCAGTGTCCCTACAGAGGAAGGGCGTGGCAATGGGGTCTAAGTTTGCCCCCAGCCTCGCCAATCTTTTTATGGCACTATGGGAGGAGGATGTTGTCTATCCATTACAGCGACCGGAGCTGTGCCTATGGGCCAGGTATATAGACGACATCCTCCTCCTATGGAAAGGAGATGAGGAAACTCTCCATGACTTCTTAGCTACCCTTAATAACAAAGATAGGGGCATTGTCCTTACATATGAATTGAGCACAGCCTCTATCCATTTTTTGGACTTAGAGATTTCTATAGTTGATAGCCAGATTGTGACCACCACGTTCTTTAAACCTACAGACAGAAATGGCTATATCTCTACAGATAGTTGCCATTATGGCCCGTGGTTAGACTCTGTTCCGCGCAGCCAACTACTGCGCATCCATAGAAACTGCACTAATTCCTTGGACTTCACCCGACAAGCCCAGTTCCTGAACGAACGTTTCATTGAAAAAGGCTATCAATCATCAATGATTGATCAAGAAATAAGTAGGATATCCTCTATTGACTGTGACACACTTGTCATTGAAAGACCAAAACCTCCTCCAAATGACAAGTTTAAATGGTCGTTATGTACACAATTTTCGGTCCAGCACAAGCAAGTTAAGCGTATCCTGAACCGCCATTGGAGTGTTCTGAAAAATGACTCTATATTGGGCCCGGTCCTTCCCCCCAGAGCTGGGGTTATTTTCAGGGGGGCCCCTTCGCTACGAAATCGCATCTCACATAATGTTATTGAGGCCCCCACAAAACCATCCTTTTTCCCTGAAGCCAAGGGTTATTATCCTTTAGACATGTGCACACTGAAATATTTCGTTTCGGAATTTCGTTTTCGTCTGAAAAATAAATTTATTTAGTTACTCCTAAAATTCGTTTTTATTTATTTCGTTTTTCGTTAAAAATTGCATTCGTCCGAAAATCCAAATTAAGGTCGAATCTGTAATTGAATGCTTATGGTGTCTGTCGAATGTTCAAAGAAGATTCGACGGAGCAGCTAAACTGTACAGTGCCATATAGCTTACCTGCTCCGTCGAATCTTCTTAGAACTTTCAACAGACACCATAAGCCAAAGTACGTGTGTACTTAGTTCTAGCTATTTTACTGCTCCACCTCTTTGGTTACAATCAGCCAATAACATTCATCATCATCATTATTTTTATTTATCTTTTCTCCCCTACGTCGAATCTTTCCTCCCCTATGTCGAATCTTTTCTCCCCTACGTCGAATCTTTTCTCTCTACGTCGAATCTTTTCTCTCTATGTAGAATAATCTTGGACTAATAGAGCTAAGGTTAGGCACATTCGACCACAGGTTTGATGGACACAGATTGTTATTGTCATCATCATGTCGAATCTCCTATCTATATCGAACTGTTGTAGCAACGAAAACGAAAATAAAGCATTTGTTTATGTCGGATCTTTCCTTTTTCGGACTCTGCACTTTCGTTATCGTTTGTTAAAACGATAACGAAAATACCTGAAATTCGGACGAAAATGCATTCGGACGAAAACGAATGCACATGTCTATTATCCTTGCAAAAGATGCAATGTATGTGCTCACAACCTCTTAGGTCACAAAAAATCAGAGACATTTCAATCTACAGTCACTTCAACCATTTACCATCTTAAATACTTTGTTACATGTACCACACGATACATAGTATACCTTATTACATGTTCATGTAATAAACAATATGTAGGACGGACCATAAGATCATTCAGTACTAGGGTTAATGAACACATCACTGCCATTAAATTAGGTCGCACCAACCACAGTGTCCCTCGTCATTTTCTCCAGTTTCATGACAAGGACCCGAGAGTCACTAAATTCCAAATCATAGACAAATTTGTCCCACACTGGAGAGGTGGCCCACGGACTAGGGGAGTCTCTAAGCTTGAAACTTTCTGGATCTTCCAGTTAAAAAGCTACTCCCCCACGGGTTAAACGTTGAGTGGGATGTAAATGCGTTTATAAATAAATCGTAGTTGGTAACCTTGACACCCTTTATGGATATGTGCGGTTCCGGCTCGCGGGGCTCCGTGGTTGTATATATACCCCCGGAGTGGCGCAAGTGGTTCCAGATATAGTCATATTATTTCTTAAAAATGAGACATGTGTAAAGTTTATGGGCCAACTATTTCACATATATATCATGAAAGTTTTTTCCTTTCCTTTTTCCTTTGTTCCATATATATATTTCATATATTTTATATTTTTTATTTTTAGGATTTTTTTAGTTTACAATAAATTTCAGATTACTTATTTCTAACAGAGTTACTGTCTATGTTACATGGATTTTGATTCTGTTAGACATTTATAGGCAAAGATGGGGTATTACAACATAGTACCAACCCAGAGTACCAGTGCGCTGAGAATACGAGACACGTCAATACACTAATGGAGGATCAACCATCTGTAAAACACGGGTGTTCTAAGTGTCCCATATTGATATATGTATGGTCAGCTATGTGCCTTGTGAGTTATGTACATTTTTAATCATGATATTTCAGCCTAATGTGTGTCCCCTATGCTTAGTAGTACTTTGTCTTCACTTCCGGTGTCACAGGAAGTGATTAGGTTATGAGCGCCCAGCTGAGCTGTGTAAGGACACTGATTACAGGCAGCAGGGCTGAATCAGTCTCCCTCCTGTCGTATCTCGCTATCCTCTCTGCTGGTGGGAAGCGAGGCTTGGAGCACAGCTGTTGCTGCACGCTGATGACACTGATTATAGGCAGCAGGGTGGAATCAGTCTCCCTCCTGTCGTATTTCCTCGCTATCCTCTCTGTTGATTGGAAGCAAGGCTTGGAGCGCAGCTGTTGCTGCACGATGATGACATCCACAGTGAGGGTGTCATGTGACTCAATCTCAGAAGCCGTGATTGGCTGCTGCACAGTGAGGACATCCACACTGAGGGTGTCACATGACCTAGCCTTAGAAGCTGTGATTGGCTTGAACCTCCACATACTTCACAACAGAATGACAGATAATCACTGCCGGTCTCTGATTGGGGATGGGACACACACAGCTGTTTATTGTTATGTTTTATTATTGTTGATATATATAAAGTGTGGTCTCGGGTATCAAGCTATATGCCCCTGTAGATGGACACTAGTCCGAAACATGTCGGGTTGCTGATTGCTGTTACCCTGTTACCACGCATTATTACCTTTTTATCTGGACTTGTGATCACTTGTTTTAGCTATACTATTTGATGCATGTGAAGCATCTGCTCTGTTTTTGATGGTTTTGAATAAACCTGCTTTTATTGATTCATGCACTATGTGGAGATTCCCTTTTTTTCCTCATATGGACTCTATCTGAAATGGTGGGAGCTATCTCTTTTAACCATCTGTGTACCACAAGAGGGAAATCTATCCATCCATCCGCTTGAGGTTTGCAGACCATCCCGCTCCTGAGGCTGTTCCGGGTGTGCTCACCGGTATCCATCATCAGTACGTTCCAGCAAGTTTCCAGTGAACATCTTTAGGATCAGTGGATCCATAAGCTCGTTTGACACCCCGCCGTATGGTGAGAGTGTCCATCACGTCTGGTAAGCGCATTTACCCTCTCACTTCTGCATGAAGTTTGAATGTATGAGGATCATCAACCTGATATAGCAACACATATTGGATTTTCTTCTCGTCATATACTACACAGTGTTTTTTCTCAATGGTTTTTTATTTTACATTGTGGACATTATTTATGCTTTATGAGATCTAATGTGATTGTTAAATATCACTATACACTTACCTGATAGATACACATATCACTTGTGTACACAAGGTGATATATTCCTGTATTCACATACACCTATTATTTGTTACTTAGCGCTGCATCTATTTTTTGTTTATCTTCAATAACAGCCTGGACAGTCCTAAAAAAACAAAAAAAACTCAGCCTCCACAGGAGGCGTCCCGCTGACTGTGGCCTTTCCACAATGACAGCTGTTATATAGCTGAGGGCGGGGCCACCCAGTGACGTAATGTGACGTCAGAGGGGGTGGGGTCACCCATTTACATCACCAGGTGGCCCCACCCTCAGCTATATAACAACTGTCATTGCAAAAAGGCTGCAGTTTTTTTTCTCAGGACCGTCAGACACCATGATTGAAGATGGAAGGTCATCGAGGGACACTTTTTTTTATTGTTTCATAAAGGAATTGTCCAAAACTGTCTCCTGTCATTTTTCCTTTTTTGACACTTTGTTGGTGAATGAGTAGGGGTACAATGTACCCAATACCCATTCACATGGGGGTGGGATCTGGGGGACCCCAAAGCACCCTCCCCATGTTGGGGGCATGTGGCCTGGTAAGGATCAGGAGGGGGGCGCTCTCTCACCCTCCCTTTTCCTGTGGCCTGCCAGGTTGCGTGCTCGGATAAGGGTCTGGTAGAGATTTTGGGGGACCCCCACGCCATTTAAAAAAAAATTGGCATGGGTTCCCCTTAAAATCCATGCCAGACCTAAAGGGCCTGGTATGGATTTTGGGGGGCCCCCACACCATTTTTTAAAAAAATTTGGCGCAGGGTTTGCCTTAAAATCCATGTCAGACCTGACGGGCCTGGTATGGATTTTGGGGGGACCCCCATGCCATTTTTTTTACATTTTGGAGCAGGGTTCCCCTTAATAGCCATACCAGACCTGAAGGGCCTTGTAATTGACTGGAGGGAGTAACTCATGCCGTTTTTTGCAATGATTTTTATGTATATTGCTGGGACCCGGCAATACATTACAGCCACGAGCAGTTTTGAATTACATTTTTTCCTTTAGAAATGTCATTTTGCTGCTTTCATTTATTACACTAGATACGGCCATTATGTAAGCAGCCTTATATAGTGTGGGGCGTGGACTTAGACCCCTGAGCCATGATTGGCCTAAGGCACCCTGCCTTTGGCCAATCATGGCTCTCACAGCAGAGCGCACTGTGATTAGCCAAAGCATGCAGGTCAGGTGCATGCTTTGGCCAATCAGCAGCCGTCAATGCACTGCGATCTTGTAGTGCATTATGGGGCGTTCTGCGGGGGCTCAACTTTCCCCCGAATGTCCCATAATGTTCTAAATTCGGCAAATGGGCAAACACCCGATGTTCGAGTCGAACTTACGTTCGACTCGAACATCGGGCTCATCCCTATTTTTTTCAGCTTGTAAATTCTTCTCTTCTAATATGCCTGTAAACGCTTATGTGTGTATGTATGTGTGTTTTTACAGGCTGAAAAAAAAAACAAAATGACAACGCCTGTAAAAGTGGCGTCTTTTAAGGCCCAATGTGCATGAGGCCTAATATGGTCAGGTTAAATATAATAAATATAAAAGAAAACAAAACCACTGAGCATTCAATTTAGGTAATGGTGTAGTATAGCTTTGATCTAAACAAAGGTTCTCAATGTCATTTATAAAACAATTATAAAGTAAAAAAGACCACAACAATAGTACATGTGGTCCCAGCTTAAAATAAATAAATGTGTATGTGTGATATATATATATATATATATATATATATATATATATATATATATCTTTGTATGTTTGTATGGCCTTGGTATAGCTTGCCAACCTTAGAAATCAATTTCTTTTAAAAATCTTTTTTTTTTCAGAAACTTATTACACACTTTAGAGATATATTATATACCTTCAACAGCATAAGAAGAAAAATTACAGGTGAGAAAGCAGACCATTTTTCTATCAGCTCGGAATGATGCTGTGTACTAGTCACAAGGGAACAGTAAAAATTATACTCTAACAGCAACAGGGCAGAAGCCCAGAAAGCCACAGTAGTACAAGTGGCACAGCCAGGCAGCACTCTAATAAATCAAGATAATTCTCTGCCTGCCTTGAACTTAGACCCAACTACAATTCACTGCTACAGCAGAGAAAAAAAAAAGGTCTGCTTGTGGAATTCAGCTATTCTGAGAAGGGGGGCATGATTAGTCACTGGTCAGATTGAGCCTCGATTGCATCTAAATGGTCCACTTTCTGAACCATTTATCTTCTTCTCAGGCCATTTTCATTACACCTAAAACTGATGCTGAGCTACCAGCTGTAAGATGCGGGCTGGAGAAAATTAATATCCTCTTTTTTTCTTTTTCTTTTTTTTCGAGTCTGCAGGACTGCTGCATATGTGAGCAGAGCATTTATCCCTGTTTTGTTACTATTTGCATCCCAGCATCCCTGGCAGTCTTTCAATTTTCTCAAGTCTCTTAGCCTTTGCCCCCTGTTTCTTTTTTGCTACACAAACAATCCATCCTGTGCATTTAAAATTCTCTGAGCACCCTGACATCAGAATACAGCCAGAGAACAGGGAGCAGTTTACACTGGAAGCAAAAGGGCTTTATTAATTCCTCTGTCCTGCTTTTTGTATAAAATATAGGGATCTTGAGATTACTGCTTGGTCCCTTAAAGACCATTCAGAGCACTGCAATTTTAAAACAGAGACCTTTATTAATACCTTCTTAGTCATCTGACTACAGGGAGGGCAGGCAAGGTCTGGCTGTGATAGAAGATAGCCTCTTAGCAGAACTCAGTCACATGACTGATAATTGATGAACAGCTTATTGAGCTGCTGGTAGCTGCTGAGATATATGCTGATATGATTAAAATAACACACAATGAAATTACAACGTATTAATGAAGCCTAGCCGCTGTCAGAAATTAATCAGAATTAGCGGGACTATTTTTCTGTGCAGGCATAGTTTTGATAGGGCTGATTAAAGATTTGGCTATCTAGGAAAGCTCATTATCGCATTAATTAGGAAGCAATAAGCACCAAACTGAGTTGTTTTGGCAGACTTGTAAGTTGTGCCACATATTTGGCACAATGATTATTAATGATCCTTACCTTTGGGCTACTACTTCTAAAATCCCTTGATCATAAACAGTGTGTTAAAATAGATTGTTTTAGATATATATAATACAATGTGTTTTTTTTTAAAACTACATACTCTTGAAATAGAAACAAGCCCTTATCTTATTAAGCCTTTGTTGGCATTGTTAGAATTTGGCAAAGGATGGCTTTGTTTCATTATTTTTAACTAAATGGAATGTTACATTTTTTTAAGCTATTTCCAGTAATTCACCTGCATGCTAGCTGTGGGTACTCCTCCTCAGCTGTTAATGCACCCTTCCTAAAGAAAAAGTCTGAATGTGCTGTTGTGCAGAGGAACCACGTCAGCCTATAGTCCTAGCAGTAGCACACCAACAAAGGTGACAATAATGCTTCTGCTTAGACAAGCAGGCTGGTAGAATTGTCGCCCTGAAACAGGAAGTGAATGCACTTGTGGACAGAATAATAAGGTAAAAAAAAATGAGAAAACCTGCAGAGAAAAAAGCAATAGAGTAAATGGAGGCAGTGGAGGCCAAGGTACTATTATTATTTTTTTAAATATTTTTGGGTTTAGATACATAAGTTTCAAGCTATTTTTTTTGGCTTAAACACTTATTCTTAAATAAGTTACGGCTGAAGTTTGCTTTTTATTTCCTCTTAAATATATTTCCTCTTAAAAATGTATATATGATAAAAATAGCAATACAACCATTTGCAGTTGTCAACACCTGTAATATTAGGTAAAATGAGCTCTCTTGATAATAATTAAAGGCAATTACAAAAATCATCTAAAATGTACAACTTTTTTTAATGGCCTTGTGTACTCATTAAAAACAACGTAATTATAATTTTGTTTTTGAATAGTTTTCTACTTAGAGATGTTTAACTGACCTTTCTGGTAAAGTGTTAAATTTGAAACCTCATATTGCAAAAAACTAAATTTACATTTTTAATTTGCCAAGGGATATCAACAAATACATTTTGTTGCTACATGATATAACACCACATGCATTTTTGTCTTGTCCTCAAAAATAATCATTGTACTAGTCCCTATATGTACAAGTCAAAGCATGGCATTAGAACCTGAACCAAAAGCTAACCCAAACAATATATTTTTACAAAGCCTAAATCACTAAAATCCACTTTTAATAGTGTTCATATTATTTCACTATAAATCAAATGCTGCATAGAGGCATCTTAATGAGCATGTAGAGAGGGTAAGTGAAATTGAGGTGAACTATTGAGCTCTGTAAACAACGGGCTTGTTTTCAACATCATAGCTAAGGAGAACCTGGAAAATGTGTGCAAAGGAGTTCTACCTCCTGGCTGCATATGAAAATACAAAGCACTATAAATTCAATTAAAGGAATTATGTTATAAGAAATGGGGGGGGCTTGTTATATACATTTGCAAATATGTGGAAAGCACTGCCACATCAAAATACCTCTCCAAAGTGTTTGTCTCAACTCAAAACTGCTTCATAATATGTAAACACCTGTGCATGGGAAGGTCTATGTTCCTTTAGGGGAGTTTTCCTCTCAACCACTTTTTTCAATTTGAAGGTTGTCAGACAGAATAACAAGTAAGGGGAAACCTCTACACCAGAAAAACAAACAGCAATAAAAACATTTTTTGTTGAGTAGAGAAAGGATGAAACCTATGTCAGGTTTGTATTGCTTATTTTGTGGTGGGGAGGTGTGATGAACCTATAGATGTGCTTATAGTGCTGGTTGAGTGCGGGTGCACAAGCAACTCTCTAAACTTTCTGGATCGTTGTACCAACAGGACGGGGGTACGTTTACCTACCCACCAATAGCCACTAGAGTAAAATATAACCTCTATTAGGACTTTATTAAAATGTATATCAAGGACTGTGTATATGTTTTTACTTATAGGGAGGGGCTGAAAATGACTCCAAAACACGAAAAATATTGGTGGTACATTAATTAACCCCTTGGTGCCGGCCATATGCAGAGGGGCCGCATATTCAAGTGAATTGATGACACCTGTGGTGAAAGTGTGTGCACTGCATGCTCCAGGCACAGTTTCCGTCGCCTGACTGAAAGCTCCCAATCAGTCCTTGCGATCGGGAGCTTTCAGGTCACGTGACCGCCGTGACAGGCAATCGGTCATGTGGTCTTAAGCCCCGGCATCATAAACTTCTTAAAGAGCCGGGAGGTGCCGGGGCCAAGAGGTTAAACAAATTAACAGATTAAACTGTCCAGCTGCAGTTTCATATTCAGGTCTACTGCAGAGAGAAGATCCATGGAATAACCCATAAGGTTCTATATCCCAGTAAACTGAAAGCTAAATGAAGATATATTATGTCTCAGTGCTATGCGGGAATAAGAGCAATATCAAAAGGCCCATCATCTTTAGCAACACAGATCCTGCAAATCTGATGCCCTCCCAACAAAATTGATAATTTTTTCTGATGGTAAAAACAAGAGGGTTGCCCACAGTGGTCACTAGGGAAGATACCCTCCATCAGGTATGTCTGGAGTAAAAGAAACCACCAATAAATTCACAAAGGAGTCCCCAGCCTACCTTCCCAATAAACCATGTGTGACCAAAATAAATTCAAAAAGTGCTCCCAAAAGAAAAAACCCAACGTATTTCACTCATGAATAATGAGATTCATAAGGGGTGCATAATAAAATAAAAAAAGAAGCAACCAAATAGGGATAAATGTGAAAATAAAGTGCTGGCCTAAACCCACAACATTTTCTTGCCATGTGGATTTAGGCCAGCACTTTATTTTAACATTTATTAAACTCATAAGAGCCAGAGGACCTGGAAAATACAAGACCTTAGAATCTATAGGACTAAAGAAAGAGCAAAAGTTTGCGCAAAATTTATAGCGTCTACAAAATAGGGGATAGTTTTATGGCATTTTTATTATTTATTTATTTTTTTACTAGTAATGGTGGCGATTTGCGATTTTTATCATGATTGTGACATTGCGGCAGACAGATCGGACACTTTTGACACCATTTTGGGACCATTCACATTTATACAGCGATCAGTGCTATACAAATGCATTGATTACTGTATAAATGTCACTGGCAGAGAAGGGGTTAACAGTAGGGGCGGTGAAGGGGTTAACTGTGTTGCCTAGGGAGTGATTCTAACTGTAGGGGGCAGGAAATCACAAGGGGAGGAGACCGATCGGTGTTCCTCTGTACTGGGAACACACCATCGGTCTCCTTTCACCTGACAGGACGTGGATCTGTGCGTTTACACACACAGATCCACGGTCCTGCTCAGTTAACGGGCAATCGTAGGTGGCCAGAGGACATCGCGGCTGCCAGGCACGAGCATTGGCTCCCGAGTGACGCGGCGGGAGCCTGCGCTTGCTGCCGCGTCGCGCGCGCCCCCTCCAGATGGCCGGAAAGCCCAGGACATCATGTGACGCCCACCCAGGATGGGAGATTCCTCCTGCAGACGTCATATGTACATGGGCGGGATGTGAAGTGGTTAAAAAATTAAACTCTATCATTACATGGGCTTTTCAACATACCTTAAAGAAGAACTCCATAAAATGTATTAGTGATAAGATGAACATACTTTTTTTTCATTTTGGACAGAATGCAACAGGATTAGAACACCTATCAGGTTTTCCCTGTTAGTGAAATTCACCCTCTCTAGTTCTGTTTACAGTTATTGTAGGAAGCAAAGAAAGTGAAAGAAAATCCCAAATTTGGGGCTGTCACCAGAACAGGAATAGAGAGGAAATCTTCCAATAGGGACACTAGTTCCCATGACTCTGGTGACAAAGAAAGGATTCCCACTCATCTCATCTCTTGTTTTAGCTTTGGGAAAGGAGGTCACAGGAAATCTCCCCAATGGGACACAACAAGAAATGATAGTGGTTATAACCCTCCCTTATTTATTAAAAAAAAAAAAAGTTTTATTTTAGGTTCTACTTTCAGTTCAAGGCAGGTTCACTGAACATTAAAACCCCATTGGATCGAAATCTTAGAAATCAGAAATGGTCATCTTCTATACTAATAGTTTGCCAAACACATGACATGGGGGCTGTGCACACCCCTGAGGAACATGTACCAAAGCAAACATTTTTTTTTGTTTAAATTCTGTTTAGCGGGGAGCAGCAATTTTACTAATGCTTACATTGAAACATTAAAAATGCACAATTACTTTAAATAAAATGTCTGGCGGATGCTTTTAGTCTGCCTGTGAAGTGGTGCATCTGTACTATGTATGCAAACTACTACAACAAACCTGACAATTACAAAAAAAAACAAAATGCAGTTCAAATTATCAGTAAATGAGAACTCCTGGCCTTCTGTTTGTAAAGAAAAGTGGTTGGGGAATTCCTCCATCTATACACGACCCTTATCCTGACACAATGCAAAGAACCAGACCAAAACATATATATAAGACAACAGAAAAAGTGTAGACACACACAAAAACAAAATAAAAAGAGTCCCCCACAAAATCTGTACCAGACCATGTAGCCTGGTATTTTGCAATAGTAGACTAGGCTTTGCTCCATTCCTCAGGGTCCATAGGGGTTGCCAAATGACGCTCCCAAAAAGACATGTAGGAGGGAGAAGATTGAGGGGCACTGACTGCACTCAAGGAAGAATAAATTGCTGGGATAGTACCTGTGGCCTCTGGAGCAACAGAGGTGCTCAAATGCTGTTTTTTGAAATGGTAAGGTGGAGGTGCACCTTAGAGGGGTCAGCCAGTGGCAAAGCTGGTATCAGAAACATTCTGAGGGCAGTGCTTCATAGGTTTCTTGAATGGAGGGTCAAAAAAAGGAAATGAACAAGATGTGAGGTAATGGGCTACCTGCCTGAAACCGTGTGAGGTCCACCAGGAAAATGCCCCGGTTGTTCAAGGCCCAGGGGGAAAAGAGGATTAATCAGAAGTAGAAGCAGGGGTAGGAAGGGGGACATGAAGTTGCCTGAGCAGCTCATAGAGTGCCAGAGTTGCAGGATATGCAACCTTAGAGGGCTCAAGGGGGATAGGTGGGATCTATGTGGGAGCCATAGCATGGCCAATACTGGAGTAGGCAGGCAGTTGGGAAGTTCGAGGAGCACCCAAAGTGGAACTTCATGTGTTGCATGGAGCATGGTAAGCTGGTAAAATTGGGTTGTCAATTAGCATTTTTTGCCACATTGGGGACTCCCAAGCCTCCCTGTAGCCTATGTATGAAGAGAGTGGAGCAAGCTAATCTGGGACGTTTTTAGGCCCAAATGAATGATAAAATCCTGGTCTGTAGAATGTGCAGGAAGTAGGCGGGGGCGCAGATAGGCAAGGTACATTAAGTACTAAAGTCATTTAGGCAGGATTGTCTTTTTAACTGCATGTATGCAGCCTATCTGGGTGTAGGGCAGGAGGTATTTTTTACTTTCAAAGTATTTTATTTTTCAATGTGCAAGAATAACATCGTATTACAATGCATTAAAACTGTACCTGGAGTAAGACTCTGTATATAATCTACAAACAGTCAAATAAGTCAAATAACTAACGTACAAGGTAAAATACAATCACAACACCTGAAAGGACATTGGCAGACTACAAAAAAGTTATACTAGGCTGACTTACAGATAGGCAATCCAGGTGGTGAGGCTGCCGTAAAGGACGGGATGCTCTCTGACCCTGGCACCCTAACGGGATCACTCTGTGCCAGGGGAGGAGTCCACCCACCTCCCCCCTACAGTACCCACCCCAGGGACTTGAGAACAGCCTAAGATAGGAGGAATAACCATCTGAACAGCACTGAAGGCAGTCTCGCCTGTCCTCTACCATTCCATACCCTTACGGGACATAAGGTAAATCATGGGTCATCTCAAGGGATAATAGTATCAGGAGTGAGAAGAGAAGAGGAAAGGAAAGGTTTAGAGCGTAAAGAGAGAGGAGAGGGGTATGTGCCTAACCTTGAACTGTTAAAGGGTGAATATTTGGTGGAACACCAGGGATAAGAGAAATGCACACGAAATGGCCCAGGGTTCCCACATTTTTTTGAACTTCTGGGCTGTATCTGCCAGGATACTAGATAGTTTTTCTTGGGTCATTATCCACAACATTTTCCTCCTAGCTGCCATTATGGAAGTTTTTGGCTGCTTCCATGCTTTGGCGATTGTGAGCTTTGCTCCTATTAGGTTAAAGTGGATTAACTTTTGTTTGGCCTTGGGGATCTGAGATATGTGTGTGAAGGGCCACAGATGGAGATCTGGGGACCACGCGTTCGGTAACCTTGTAGATTATGTTAAAAAAAATTTCCAGAATGAGCGAATTTTAGGGCACTCCCACCAGATATGCACCATCGATCCTAGAAGTTGGCATCCTCTGAAACATAGAGGATTTGCTGAGGGGTAAATGGATGCAAGTCTGGCAGGTGTCATGTACTAGCATGTTAGGATCTTAAGGCTGGCTTCAATTAGGGATACATGTAGGATTCCCTTGAAGGGGTTAGACCATGCTGCCTGCCAGGTGTCCAGATCCCATCTGCTTTGGAGGTCAGTCTCCCAAGCTTACATATATGAGGATTTTTCAGTCGGGTGAGTGAGGGAACTTGTATATCATGGAGATGCCTCCCCTCTGCTCCAAAGCCTGCCCGCACCAAATTTCATAAGCTGTGAATTTGGGTGGAAGTGGTTTGTCCTTCCCACCTTGTGTAGTAAATGTGATATTTGTCCAAATCAGAACCTTTTGGAGTCAGGGAACTCTAACTTGCTACTGCAGTGGCAAAGGGTGATAGGGCCCCTGGAGGTGAAGAACTGACCTATATGGTATAGTCCCTTGTCCAACCACCACTTGAAGGCTTTAATATCTAGGCCTGGGGGAAAGTCTGGGTTGTGAAACAAGTGGGCTAGTGGATGTTCTGTGGAGACGAGAGCTGGTAGGTTTCGAAGACTGTCCCATAGAGCATCAGAGTCGGATAAGGTAGGGGTTAGTATGGAGGGTCGGTTTTTCTGCAGGCACTAAAGGAGGTAGTCTAAGGTGAAGCAAGGAACTGCCTGTCTTTCAATTTTTACCCAATCTGGTTTTTCAAATCTGAAGATTGTGGAGAGCTGTGCTAGTCTTGCTGCTAAGTATCCAGGGCTTCCTCAGGTGTATTTGAGTATTTTACTCTGGAGTGATTTTAAGTGGTCTTTTCTGATAGGAATGGGGAGGGACTGGAAAAAGTAAAGGATTTTCAGGAGTAAAGTAATTTTAATAGAGTTAATTCTGCCTAGCAATGAGAGTTCGGTCTTGGACCAGTTCTTTAGGTGGGTTTCTAGTTTTCGGTACAGTGGTGGATAGTTGTGAGTGTAGAGAGTTTCAGTGTGGGTGTCAGAAACCATGAAATCAGACCGAGACAGAAGTACAGTTAAATCACACTTGTTTAATAATAAAAGTAAAAAGTAAAAAGAACAAATGTAGTCAAAACATAGCCAAAGTTCAGTAATCGGAAAGGATAGTCAGCCAAGCAGAAGTCAGGGATCAAAGTAGTGATCAAGAACATCAAGCAGGATCTGGAGCCAGAAGGGATGTCAGCAAAGCCAGTCTTTAAACAGGAACGCAGGAGATAGTTTCTTGTGATGTGACCAAGGCGAAGGCAGAGCTCCTCTGGACTGGATGGCTTAAGTAGGCAGGACTGATGAGAAGGATCATCAACAGCTGGGTAAATGTGGAGAGAGATGGGAGCTGGCAATTAGCCAACAGCTGAGCGTCCAGCTCAGAGAAGGAAGGGCTGAGCCCAGCCATGACAGTACTCCCTCCTCAACGACCCCTCCCCCTCGGAGGACCACCAGGCTTGAGGGGAAACAGTCTATGGAAATCACGGACCCAAGAGGGTTCCTGCGGACCGTACCCTTTCCAATGCTCCAGGTACTGTATGCGCCCACGGAACCTACGGGAGTCAACAATGGACTGTACTTCATACTCCTCATGGTTCTCAACCTGTACAGGGTGAGGACGTGGCACCGAGGTGGTAAAGCGGTTGCAGACCAAATGTTTTAATAAGGAGACATGAAATACATTCCAAATACGCATATTAGAAGGAAGGACTAATGCATAAGCCACTGGATTAATCCTGCAAAGCATGGACCCGAGCAGCAAGAATTTTGTCACCCAAAGGAGAAGTGAGGCTGGTGCGAATTGTAGCCAAAATATGATCAGGAGGAATCACAGGAACCGACTCCAACTTGGAAGTGGAGGAAAATTGTCATTACATTCTTAGTACCGGGTAAGAATGAGACAATGTAATTGAAACTTGACAAGAAAAGAGCCCAACGCGCCCTTCTGGGGGAGAGGCGTTTAGCCTCAGACAAGAATGTGAGATTCTTATGGTCAGTAAGAATGAGAACTGGCACAGTGGTACCTTCGAGGAGATGACTCCATTCTTTCAGGGCTAAAATGATTGCCAACAGCTCTCTGTCACCAATCTCATAATTGCACTCCGCAGGTAACAAATTCTTGGAAAAGTAGCCACAAGGATGCATAGCGCTCTCAGAGGTAGGACGTTGAGACAGAAGGGTGCCAACACCAGTCTCAGAAGCATCAACCTCAAGGATAAAAGGTAACATAGGATCAGGATGTGCCAACACAGGAGCAGAAACAAAGGCAGCCTTGAGACTCTCAAAGGCCTTAATGGACTCCGGAGACCAATTCTGTGGGTTACCATCCTTTCTGGTCATATCAGTCAGGGGCTTGACCAGAGACGAGAAGTTACAAATAAACTTTCGATAATAGCTGGCAAAACCCAGGAAACGCTGCAGAGGAAGTAAACCCATGGGTTGGGATCACTGTAGGACTGCCGAAAGTTTCTCTGGGTCCATCGAAAAACCAGCAGTGGAAATGACCTGTTCTCGATGGAACTCGCACTTCTCCAGATTACAGTAGAGATTGTTCTCTCTTAGTTTCTGAAGCACACGACAGACATCTGTGTGGTGACTCTCCAGGGACTTTGAAAATATGAGGATATCATCAAGATAAACCACCACACATAACTGCAACAAATCTTGGAGGACATTGTTCATAAATTCATGGAAAACTGCTGGGGCGTTACAAAGGCCAAAAGGCATTACAATGTACTCATAATGGCCTGTTCTGGTATTAAACGCAGTTTTCCACTCACCGCCCTCCTTAATCCTCACAAGATTGTATTCCCCTCTCAAATCAAGCTTCTTGAAAACCGTTGCTCCCTTGAGGCGGTCAGATAATTCTGTAATCAACGGAATCAGATAGGCATTCTTAATCGTGAAACAATTGAGACCCCTATAATTAATACAAGGGCTCAGTTCACCACTCTTCTTCTTCACAAAGAAGAAACCAGCACCAGCAGGAGATGAGGATTTGCGGATGAAACCGCGAGAAAGTGCGTCTGCAACATACGCCTCCATGGCCTTATCCTCCAAGACCGACAAAGGGTAAACCCAGCCACAAGGGGGTATGGCACCAGGTTGAAGGTCAATTGGGCAATCATACGGCCGGTGTAGAGGCAAACTACCGGCTTGACCTTTGTCAAAGACATCACTAAAATTGTGGTACTCCTCCGGCAGGGAGGAGAGTGAAGAGGTGCACAGGACCTTGTCTACCTTCTGGAAGCATGTCTCACTGCATTGTGGTGACCAGGAGAGAACCTCAGCATGGAGCCAATCAAAAGAGGGGCTGTGCCTCTGTAACCAAGGATAACCAATAACCAGTGGAAACTTAGGTGAGGAAATAACTTGGAATTGGATTATCTCATGGTGAAGAGCCCCTACGGCCATGGACAACGGAACCGCCTCATGAGTCACATGGGCAGGCTGTAGAGGTCTCCCATCAAGAGCCTCAATGGCAAGTGGAGTGTCATGCAGCTGCAGCCGAATTGAGTGCTTCGATACAAAAGCAGCATTAATGAACAGGCCTGCAGCCCCAGAGTTGATTAGAGCCTGTATCTCGGATGACTCAGCCCAAGAAAGAGTGACCGAAACCAGGGGCTTATCCTTCTGAATAACTGGGGATGAAACAATGCCACCTAAGGTCTGTCTGTGAAAGGACCTCAAGGTTTGGGCGTTCCCTGGACAGGTAGGACAAGACTTCAAAAAGTAACCTGCCTGGCCACAATAAAGGCACAATCTCTCCCTCCTCCTAAAGGTTCTCTCATTCGCAGAGAGACGCATGAAGCCCAAGTGCATGGGTTCATCTTCACTGACCGACTCGGTACCAGGAGGCATGGGAGGTGAGGGAGGCATGGGTGGGACTGCAAATCTTGGAGGCAAACGTACAGGAGGCTTCCACAAGCGCTCCTTAAAAGAGAGTCTTTCTCTGTGTCTGGAGTCAATGAGGATGGCAAATGTGATCAACTTCTCCAGCTCAGTGCGTATATCTCAGGCTGCTATCTCATCCTTGATGGAATCCGAGAAACCATAAGAAAAAGCAATCACAAGGGCCTCATTGTTCCAAGCGACCTCTGCTGCCAATACAGAATTCAATGGCGTAGTCGGAAAAAGTTCTCATACTCTGTGTGATGGACATGAGGCACTTGGCAGCAGAAGCGGAGCATGCGGGAACGTCAAATGCCCTTTTAAAGGAGGCCACAAACTCAGGGTAACTCAAGACAACAGGTTTTTGCATCTCCCATAGAGGGTTTGCCCAGGCCAAGGCTCTCTCAGAAAGCAAAGATATCACGAAACCTACTTTGCTTATGTCCATGGGAAACACCTGGGACAGCATCTCAAAGTATATCTCAACCTGGTTGAGAAACCCTCTGCATTGAACTGGATCGCCCCCAAATCGCTGGGGAAACAGAGCAGAACCAGACATACCTCTTATAGAGGTAATACTTGAGGTGGGTGCCTGCACAGAGACTAGCGCAGTAGCAGGGGCGGCCTGCAACTCAGGTTGTACCGGAGCAGGCACAGTGGGAGATTCCAGGTGAGCCGTGCGACTCAGAAGCATTTGTAATGCTATGGCTGTCAGGAAAGAGGCAAGTACCAGTCTCGCCTATATCGCTGCCTTCCTTCGCACATGCACGGTAGAGCGGCACTCCGGCGCATCCTTGTGCACAATACAGCGAAACGGCTAATGCGCATGTGCAATTCGGCTAAACGGCTAATATTTGTGTGCACTTCAGCGGAACAGCGAAGGCGCGTACGCAATAGCACGCACAACATGAGCCTCCCACTGGCCTATAAAAGCCACTCTGTGCCATGACCAGATTGCTGGTTTGTCTTTCAGCTCCCCGTGTGTTTCCTGCTTGTATCCTGATTCTTGATTACCTGTTGTGACCCGGATTGACCTTGACCTGCTCTGATCTCTACCTGCATCTGACCCTCGGCTTGCCTCCCGGACTCCTCCACTTACCTACTGTGTTTGACCCTCAGCCTGTCTACGGATATTGCTTCCTGATTCCAGTGATTGACCCTCAGCCTGCTCCTGGACTTTGCTACTGTCTTCAGTGCTTGACCCCTGGCTTGCTCACAGACTTTGCTTCCAGTTACCTGTGTTTGACCCTCGGCCTGTTTTACGGACTTTGCTATCAATCTTCAGTACTAAGTCATCAGCCTGGTGACAGACCTGCTAACAGTCCTTTGCACTAGACTGTTCTTGCCTATCTAGAGACTCTTACTAGTCAACAGTGTTTGACCCCCGGCCTGTTGTTGGATCAGCTGGTCATCCTCCTTCTTGAGCTTCAGCATCTTCCAGTCCTGCACAGCTGTCTCCCTGCCGGTGACCTTCACGCAAGACCTGCCCAGCCTGCTGGTGACTCGTGCCTCTTTGTGCCCTTCACCCCCTGTACCATCTCCAGGAGTGGAGTGCGCTTAGTCGCAAGAGGTTACCGCTCTCAGCATCTCAGCCTCGGTGAGTAACCTTATCTGACAATGGCAAACTGATCCATGTGGTGATCATGCTCATCCAATCTGGAAAAAATATTACCAACAAGTGGATTGACTGTATCTTCTGAATTCATGGCGTTCGCCTACTGTAAGAATCAGACCGAGACAGAAGTACAGTTAAATCACACTTGTTAAATAATAAAAGTAAAAAGAACAAACATAGTCAAAACATAGCCAAAGTTCAGTAACTAGAAAGGATAGTCAGCCAAGCAGAAGTCGGGGATCAAAGTAGTGGAACAGCAAGCAGGATCTGGAGCCAGAAGGGATGTCATCAAAGCCAGTCTTTAAACAAGAACGCAGGAGTTTCTTGTGATGTGACCAAGGCAAAGGCAGAGCTCCTCTGGACTGGACGGCTTAAGTAGGCAGGACTGAGGAGCAGGATTATCAACAACTGGGTAAATGTGGAGAGAGATGGGAGCTGGCAATTAGCCAACAGCTGAGCGGCCAGCTCAGAGAAGGAAGGGCTGTGCCCAGCCCTGACAGTGGGCCGTCAAAGTAATTCCTAGGTATCTGATTGAGGAGTCGCTGTAGAAGGGATACATTGAGGGCTTGAGATTTTGAGAAGTTGACTTGAGGACCTGATATCCTGGAGAAATCATCCAGGACTTGGCAAAGATTGGGTAGGGAGGTGAGAGGGGAAGCTAAAAGCGAGAGAATGTCATCTGCAAAGAGTCCGCATTTATGGGTCTGGTCCTCACATGATACCCCTTTAATGTTTGGGTTGTGTCGGATAGCAATTGTCAGGGTTTCTATGGCAATGGCAAATATGAGTGGGAGAGCGGACAGCCTTGTCTGGTGCCTCTAACTAAGTTTATTGGTTTAGAGTAAAAGCCCTGTAGTGTGTGCCTTTGGTTGTGAGTAGAGGGCTTGTAAAAGACCCATGAAGTGCTGCCCAAAGCCCCAGCGGTCCATGAGGGAGAAAATGTAAGGCCAGGACACTGAGTCAAAGGCCTTCTGAAGGTCTAGTGCAAGAAGTAGACCCTGTTGTTTTGTCCCTCTCTCCCATTCAGATTGCACTATCAATACCATGTCTATTGCTCGTCTTATTTGGTCAGGGCCTTGTCTGCTGGGATGAAGCCTATTTGGTCTTTGTGTATGTAGGAATTGATGAAGGAGGTGAGGTGGTTGGGCAGGATTTTGGTTCGAATTTTTAAGTCACATTTTTAAGTCACAAGGTTGGCACATTTATGAGGAAAATTGGGCGGTAATTGCCTACTTCTTCTGGATTTTTGTCAAGTTTGGGTATGACCGTGATGTAGGCTGTGTTGAGTTGGATATCTAAGGGGTCACCTTGGGTTTTGGCCATAAAAAAACGTAGTTATGTACTTGCAAAGGCCTTATAATAGGGGACGGAAAGGCCATCTGGTCCCTTTTTGAGGCTCTTGATGACCTCCAGTACCTCTGCATCTGTAAAGGCAGCTTCCAAGAGATTCTTGTGTGTAGTATTGAGGGAAGGTATGGGGAGGCCATCAAGAAACAGAGAACAGATTCTTTGTTGGGCTGTGAGGGGGAGCTGTAAAGTTTAGAGTAGAAATCCCGGAAAGCATCAATGATTTTGGTAGGGTTGGCTGTGGGAGGTTGTCCTGCTATTCGAATCTTGGGCAAAGTGTGGACCCTTATGTGGGCGGGATAATTTTATGGCCAGCAGTGGTCCCATTTTGTGTGTGTGTGCATAGAATTTGTTTCCACACCAACGGATGAATTTCTCAGCCTTCGTTGTCAGGGTTAGGTTGAGATCCAGTCTGGCTTTGTCTATTTGGGTTACGGTGGCTTTGGAAGGGTTCTGTTTGTGTTTAGCCTGCAGGGCTATGTAGTCCTTTTCTAGGCATTCTATGTCCACCCTCTGTTCTTGCTTAATTTGGATGGTGATCTGAATTGAATCAATCTCCAGTGACCCCGTTTCTTGCTGAGGGCACTGGAGACGATAGATATGACCACTATTGACTGGTCTGACAGGGCTGTGTCTCTAATGTGGGCGCTATGTACTAGGGGAAGAAGGGATGTTGGTACAAGAATATGGTCTATCCTGGCATACACATTGTGAGGGTGGGGGTAATGGGTGTAATCTCATTTGGAGGGGTTTAGTTCTCTCCAGGCATCTGCTATACCTTGGGCATGGATTAGTTTGGCAATTGTGTGGCTCTCCTTAGATGGACGGGTCAATTGGGCCTTGGGGGGCTTGAATTTGTCTAAACTCTGATCGAACGTTACATTCAAGTCCCCCCCAAAAATGATTGTGCCTTCCAGCATGGGCAAAAATATGTAGAATGTGGGACTTTAGAGGTACACCCAATATATGAAAAACACTATTAATTAAAAATTATGTAAATATTTATTGAAACAATTTAAAAAAAAAAGGAGACAATGAAAAGTGAAAACAGTTTACATTCATAGTCAAAGGTGAACATCCATTACCAAATATTGACAAATGAAGGGAAAAACTGTAATCACATAGATCTAAACGTAGCCACGTCCACAAGTTTCAACATGTTTCGCCAGGAAGGCTTCATCAGGAAAATGGACAAGGATATTTGATTATTCAATAAAAATACACATGATAAGATCAACCTTGGATGTATAAAGAAGAAACAAAGAATGAATAATTAAATAGAAATTACAGATAACATTTGTATTTATACATATTAGTAGCTCTATAGCTTGCACAACCATGACTCCATCATCTGTCAGTAGCTCTATAGCTTGCACATTGTGCGGGTGGGGGTAATGGGTGTAATCTCCTTTGGAGGGGTTTAGTTCTCTCCAGGCATCTGCTATACCTTGGGCATGGATTAGTTTGGCAATTGTGTGGCTCTCCTTAGATGGACGGGTCAATTGGGCCTTGGGGGGCTTGGATTTGTCTAAACCCTGATCGAACGTTACATTCAAGTCCCCCCCAAAAATGACCATGCCTTCCAGCATGGGGTGCAAGGTGTCTATCAGGAGTTTGAAAAATTTGGCTTGTCCTCTATTGGGGGAGTAGTAGTAAACTAGTGAGTAAAGGTGCCCTTCAATTGTACCTTTAACTAGAAGAAATCTTTCCTCAGGGTCTGTGAAGTACGAAATCTTCTTAAAATTACAGTATTTAGAAAATATGGTTGCTACCTCCCTTTTTTTTTTCTGCGCTGGCTAAGTAGAAATGGGGAAGTTCGGGTAGAGGAATTTGGGACTACACTGTATAGGAAAATGCATCTCTTGGAGCATGAGAACGTCAAGCTTGAGGGCTTTATAGCTGTCCAATACTTTCCTCCGTTTAATAGAAGAATTTAGGCCATGGACATTATGGGAAGCTTTTTTGAGGTTGGTCATTGTGCTATTAGCCATGGAGCCCAAAAGGTGCAACTCCGTTTACCCCACCGTCACTCACCCTTAGAAGTCTTCTTCTAAGTGTAAGTGGAGGGGATCTCCTTCGAGGCTGGGCAAATACTTGGCGTCCATCTCTGGGTGGGAATATCGGTGGGCTGCAATAGATGAAAGCATTAGGCACATGGGAAGCAAGGAAAGAGCAGGGCAGGAGGGAAAGAAAGGAGGGGACATAGGAGGCAGAGATAGATCTTCTAGCATAAGAAACCGGGTTTGGGGGAGGAGAAGCCCCCCAAAGCTCTTTAACATAAAACAATAAGGGTCTGACCCATATGGGTACAGACAACCTAGCCCTCAGAGATCCTCGGGTGTCCAAAAGGTAGGTGGAGGTACATGTGGTCCACCCATGAACAGGGCACCCATGAAACAGTTGCATATGAGTTGTAGCACGGCAATCGAAATCTGTAACGCAACGTCCCACACTCCGCTTGAGTGCTTTCGTCATATACCACTTCCTCCCAGTCTGAATATAGATATCAAATATTCCAACTGCTCACAAGCACAAAACAAGACGATACTGGTTTAGTTGCTCAACATGGACTGTTTTATTTGAGATGACACACATTTATATACAGCAGGCTTACAATAAAAACTGTAACCAGAAACCTAATTAACATGAGCTAGTTATCTAATCATTTACCCAGACTAGGTGACTCAGAGATATGACCTTTTAGGGAAGACTTGATGTCTCCTAGCTCACTGACTATACAATACACATTATCATAAACATCAACACAGAACTCCTTCATACAATAGCAGAGTTAATTAGCACAAACAACAATGAGTGAAATACTCTTAGAAGCCACACTAATAGACAACAGGAGACACAGGGCTTTCCAGATCTCATTAATCAGCATTCCTTTCACATGCATCTGCTATATGGGTCCCAAGCATGCAGAGACCATCATGGGCTCCTTAATAATGTCCTTTTGCATTACATAACAGAATATCTTCCTAAATGCTTGTAGCTCCCTCAAATGCCAGGGCCCATAGTCGGTAGGGAAGAGGCTAGCATTCAGTTCCCGCCAAAAGCCTCTGTCCTGGGTGAGTCTGTCACAAAATCTTTGACCACTATGTGGTCAGAGCCTCCCAGGCTTATCACTACGGTCCTTCTGCCCCTAACCCCTAGTGGGGGAGGAGGCCCCTGGCTCCTATTGGTAAGCCTCGTGTTTTCTGATAGTAGTCCTAGATGACGTTAAGCAGTCTCAGAGACTCCGTGGTGGAATTAAGAGCAGTCATCTTCTTCTGTGGGCATCTACTGTTGAAGGTGGTGTAGAAGGTGGTGATCTCAGTGTCACTGGAAAATCAAAGGAACATAAAAATCTTTAAAAAACAAAAACAGCAAATCCAGAAAACTGTTAAACAGATGTAGGGAACATTTGGCGTGTGGAAATAATATATAACGGTGGCTTCAAGAGAACTGGAAAACGAACTCTGGGTCTGGAGAAATGAGAGAACCTGGGGAGGAGGCAATAGTTCAGATGGGTCCATTATCTTTAGCTTTCTTCACTTTTCCTTTGTTCCACAGGGGGATTGTAGGCTGGAAGGAGTCAGCCTTTTGGTTGATCCTGAGCCGGTGTTGGAAGTGTCTATGTCAGCTTCCTGAGAAATAAACTTCAAGTGTAGGAGGAGTTTCTCCCCTTCCAAAAGGTTGGAGAAATAGTAGTTTCTCCCTTTGTTGGTGAACTTAACCGTGAAAGGAAAGGCCCATCTATATTTAATGTCCCTCTGCATCAGTACTAGCAGTAATGGTTTCGGTGCTCTCCTGCGTTGTATTGTGGAGGGGAGAGGTCTGCAAAGATCTGTACTGGGTGACCTTGGCACATTGCTTGGGATAAGGATCTTGCTTGTTTCATGACCTCCTCCTTCACTGAGTAGTAATGGGGTTTGGCGATAATATCTCAAGGTGAGCCATCTTTCCTAGGGGGTCCCAGGGTTCTGTGGGCTCTATCCAGTTCTAGGCAGTGCTGGGGAATATTAGGAATTAGGTTCTTGATTATTTCCTGCACCGCAGCTGGTACATTAGGGGTGGTCTCCAGAAGCCCCCAAATTCTGATATTGTATCTCCTGGACCTGTTCTCTAGGTTGTCAATCCTGGATTTGGCAAAGTCCAGTTGTTTCTGCATTGTGTGGATATGGTTTGAATTTTGGTTTGTTACAGCAACAGTCTCATCCAATTTATGTTCTATGGTGTCTATTCTGGCACCCAGATTCTGGAAGTCAGCTTTTAAATCCCCTGTAATTTTGGCTGCTGTTTGGGCTAGGCCTCTGTCTAGGAGGTCCGAGAATTTCTGAAAAAGTTCTGCCACTGAGAAGGCTGAGTCCCTGGCCTGGATGTCAAGGGGGGGAGTGCCAGTTTGGATGGCTGTATTGGGTCCCAGGGGGGAGAGGGCAAAGTCTGCCATTGTTTGGTCTATGAGAGACTGTTGAGGCCAGGGAGTGGGTGACTGCTTGTTGGTAGCCCACCTGTAAGCCCAGGGTAAAGTTTAGCGTCACTGGGGTAAGCACTTGCCTGTGATCTGGGAGACCATCTGTTTATGCAGCATTAGGCTGTGCTGCGGCAGCCATCTTGGATATCCCTGCATGTCCGAGTACTCAAATTGCGGCCTGAGATTCCTCTTAACGGTAGCTCTGGACATAGTGGGGTGTTCCCGGGTGTGTGATGGTGCTGCTGTGTTAATCGCACTGTTCCAGGATCACCATGCGCGGTGCTACAGGCGCCGCTGTGCTGGGGTGGTGTGGAGCTCTCGGCTCAAGCGGCCATCTTCAGAGCCCCGCGCATGCACCTCCTCAGGAGGTATTTTTTAACTTGTTTGTCATACTAATCTTACCTGCTCAGCTGTTTAAACCTATTGTTTACAGAGTTGAATAGCTCAAATTTATACACACAAATGGGTAAGTAAGAGTAATGACTTCTCCCCCTGCATCTGCCCTCCTTTTTTGCACTGTTCAGAGAGGTTTATAGAAAGTTTAAATTATTTCTATTTTGCAAAGTGAGAATCAGAATTTAGGAAGACTTCAGTAAATTGATTTCATATAAACTCTTTTAATCTAATGTGCAGTATAGACATGGTCAAAAAAGACTAAACAAAAACCTGTAATAACATAGTAAAAAATGCAATGTTTTGGCATTACATAAAGTATAATGTATAATTTATGATGCTTTACCTACCTTTTTCCAAAACATGCTGTAGTGCTTTATATTCCTTGCCTGTGATACCTGCTGCTGGGAAGTAAGATTACTCTCCCTGGACAGACTGTAATTCAGCCACTGAAGTGAAAGTTAGCCATCCTCTCAAATATTTTAGCATCTTCTCCAGTCATGATTTGATAGATAGACTTCAATGCCTGGAAAGAAAAGTGCTACACACTATACTTGGTGCCTAAAAGGGATTCATTAATGGAGAGGAAAAACAGAGATAAACCTGAATGAAATATTTGACAGGTTACACAAGAAGAAAATATGCAGTAAATTTGAGTTTTAGCAGATTGTACCTCCTCCAGCAGTATATAACGTTGCACTATTACGTGACATTGAGTATAGGATTTCCCTAAATGGTTTATTTTTAAAGTGACTGATAAAGTGTATGCTGTAATATTTGTAGGTTTTGAAATAACACGGTCATATTTTCTGAGACTAATATGATATTTTGTGATGCTGTATAACAAAGAAGTAGGGGACCAGTTCTCATATAATATAATCTCTAGTCATGGTTTTGATTTCTCTAATGGGATACTACTTATTCTGTGCTGCACCCATCCCAAAAAGATATACATACAAATAAGGATAATGATTTCATGATAATTCCATTTAGGCATTCTCTGTAATTATTACTTAAATATACTCTCTTGGCATGGAGAATTAAGATGACACTTCCTTGCTGAGTATATTCACCTCCAAGCAACTAGCAATCAACATGCTTAGGAAAACATCCACATTTACATGTATTGCTGAATCATGTAACTTAAACATGATACATATAGATTAATCTGGACTCTGGTCAGGCCCGTACCCCCTTCATCTATACAGACAGAGGAGCAGTAGGCATTAGCTCAACCACTATGGGCTCTTTCACACGGACGATCCGTATGTCCGTTTTTCATCCTTCCGTTTTCGGATGAAAAACGGACATACAGGTATCCCTATGGAGCGTCGAATGTCAGCGGTGACATGTCCACTGACATCCGACCCGCTCCGATCCGAACCCTACTTTTCCATCTGTTATCGGATCGGGTGACGACGGACTCTACGGTCCGTCTTCATCTGATCCCCCATAGGGGAGAGCGGCGCTCTGACAGGTCATCTTCCTGCTCAGCGGGGATCGGCGGAGCGATCCCCGCTGAGCAAGTGGGTGTTCACGGGGCGGATCATCACTGATCCGCCCCATGTGAAAGAGCCCATATGAATTAGTCATACTTATTATATTAATAATACAAGGTAATTTTATAGGGAATGTAGAGTTTTCGAAAATATTTTCTTTATTTGTGTGTTGTTTAGTTTAGAACTAAATAATACAAGCACTAAATAGTATGATCACTTGTAGTACTTTTCTAATTTTTGTTATAGTCAAATACATTTTAAATATTGGGGGGATTTACTAAACTGTGCATAGTAACTAATCAGCTTCTTACATCAGCTTGTTCAATTAAGCTTTAGCAATAAAACCTGGAAGCCGCTCTGGAATCCTTTTTATAGTTCTGCCAGGCTAACTTTACTTCGCTTTGCTAAAATAGTCAAAGGAGTGAGTATACCACCCCCACCTCCCAAATTCATATATATAGCTTTGCATGGAGTTTTAAATAGGCAGAAAGCATCTGAAAAGGTGAACCTAATGAAGGAATTTGCAAAAGCCAGAATGCTCTGCAAAAAAGGTGTATGCCATTTATTAACATCTTTTTATATGGCAGCGGCAGATGTCCATGGCCCAGGGAGGCACATGGAGATGCTTAAATAGTATTGCACTTCAGTTTCCTTCATAAAAAGTAATTTTCTGTTTTTATAAAACATTAGACTTTTTCATCAGAAGGTCTTCGACAATAGTGGGTTTGTATGTCTCTCAATAAAGGTTTCCTTTGAGGTTATCAAATAATCGTACACAATACATATGCACAATTCCTGTATCTGGAAATAATATTGCCATATTATCTGCCATGGACATAGAGTAATTTGCAGAGTATACTGCTGCATCAAATTCAAAATGCAAACACTGTGTTTTAAATCCTGCAAAACTGTTTACCAAATCCATCTCAAAAGCAAAACAGAGCTGTTTGTGTACACTGGCCTTTATGTCTGACCCCCTAAAGGGGGTAGAGGTCATGATTTGACGATGGCCCAGAGCCCACAATACAATAAATCCACGGCTGCTTGTTACATTTACACTTTAGTTATAAACATGGGAATGGGCTCTTTGATGGTGAACTGGGTATGTAAGCAATGTTGGGCTAAATGTTAAACACACACTTTGGTCAGAATCAAGAATTAAGTCACAGAAACATAGACAAGTGACGACAGAAAAAAAGACCAAGTGGTCTACTGCGTCCCTTCAAGCTCATCAAGCCTTAAAATGCATACAAAAATACTTGCTGGCCTACCTCCACCACTTCAGGTTTTCATCCTGGTAGTACACCAGTTCAGCCCATACCCTTTCTTAGCAATCTGGTGATGTATAGAATTCTCTTGTGTATCTTTTGTAATGCAAATGAAATAGCCACAAACAAACCAAGTTAAGGCTCCTCTTTGTTTGTCCCATACAGAAAGCCTGATTTATCAAAATATCAGTAGCTAGACATTCCTCACAGTTACCGAACAGATTCAAACCTCCTAGAGTTTTCAAGCATGTTCTAGAGATTCAAATCTGATCAATCATGCATCAAGTAAATAGACAGAGAAAGTTGCACAGCACAGATTTCTGGAAGCAGACACACTCAAAATATACAAAGAGCTGTGTGAAATCCGGCTGCAGTGTATTCTAATACCCCATATAGAGAGAATGCTCAGTGGCTCTGTACAGCATATGTTTATTTTTTTTTATTATGGTTAGGACAAAAAAGTACAAATACAAAAATGTGTTCTCTTTTTTTATTTTTTTTAGTTAAGTGTATATGAAATATTACATATGAATAATATGCAGTTTGGCCAACTGCTTTAGGCTCCATTTCAGATGTTATCATGTGTCGTTTTATCACATGTAAAAAAAAAAACCTGTTGTTTACACATCTCACATCTCAATAGCTCATTTGCACACACTTTCAGAAAAAAAAAAAAAAAAACAGCCAAGCCAGACAAGTCTTTAATCATATAAAGCTCGCCATGAAGCAAACTTCTGCTGTGCACTCTCTTTAGATGAACTACAATAGTTTAAAGTGCCTAACTAGCTTTAAAAATACCGGAGTAAAAAAGATGCATGTACTTATTTATCTTCAGCCTGCACCTGTCTGGCCACTTGATCTGGCTACCCTGTGTCAGCCAGCGGTGACTGCAGGGGAGAGGAGGGAGTGCTGATGATGTATGGGCCATAGGAGACTATGGATGACATCATTACTCCAGGCTTTTCCAGCCATTGTCGAGCACTCTGCTCTCCCCTACAGCTGCTGTTGCTTAAACCTATTGTTTACAGAGTTGAATAGCTCAAGGTGAAATTTATACACCCAAATGGGTAAGTAAGAGTAATGACTTCTACCCCTGCATCTGCCCACCTTCCTTGCACTGTTCAGAGAGGTTTATAGGAAGTTTAAATTACTTCTACTTTGAAAAGTGAGAATCAGAATTTAGGGAGACTTAAGTAAATGTATTTCATGTAAACTTTTTTAGTCTAATATGCAGTATAGACATGGTCAAAAAAGACAAAAACAAAAACCTGTAATGACATAGTAGAAAATGCAATGTTTTGGCATTACAGAAAGTATAATTTATAATTTATGATGCTTTATTTACCTTTTTCAGAAACATGCTCTAGTGTTTTATATTCCTTGCCTGTGATACCTGCTGCTTAACTAGCCTATATAATAGGATAGTTAAACCCAGTACATTGTGGGCCTTGTGTAGCCAAATCTAACAGTAGAATTTAGAAGAGTACAGGCCACTAAATGCATTATATGTAGAATAACCCAAATATATGCATCAATTTGAATACTAGATAGGTTCCTGTTTTGTTTTTACCATGAACTGCACTAACATTCAGAGACATACATTGCACATGCAAAGAAGTTAAGATGATGCTGGGATTATAACAGCATGAAACATTTAAATTTTCTCTTGATGTTTTGCAATATATATGTAATTGGTTTTAAGAATTGGGTTATTTCCTTGAGAAAGCCAGAGCATGATGTGTTCCCGTTTTAATAGTAAAGTGTTCCTGTATTTAATATTAAATATTCAACTTTTTGTGTCATAGTTATCGGGGCAAACAAAAATAGAATGTCACAAAGGCACAAAGGAAAAGATCTTTTCACACATTTCTGTCTACAGTATGCTTGTAATAGCATGCACATCTGTCACCTAAGACTGTGCAATCTATTGTGTTACCAGCAATGGAGAGGCTTTTGTTTAGAAGATATACTGTTCTACAATGTTCTAACTGTGGGCAGATGGGACAAAATATGAGAATTAAGCTTTTGTGTTTAAAACATGTAGAATTATATGTCCCTAGATGAAGAACAGGCATTGCTAAACAGCATCTGTCTTATAAATTCTCCATTTATGCTGTAGCGTAGATAGCTATGGTCGTCCGTAAAGTTTGCAATGAAGTCTGATTTTGAAAGTAAACCAATTATTTTTAAAAGCAATTGTCAACATTGTCTAGTGGTCAGTATGGTACATTCCTTTTTTCCCCTTTTTTTTAGGTTAAAAAGAAAAATGAATCCAGTCGTTTTAATTTAAAAACAAATTGTGCCTTCCTTTAAAGTTCCAGGGCTGCGAGAGGAGCTTCAGTAATTCTGCACATTGAGTTTCTTGTGAATGAATGGGAAAAGTTTGTCTCTGCACTTCTGCTTCTTGTTCAGCACCACATACAATAAAGATTAGGAAGACTGTATTATAGCCCATAGAGAATTCTTTACAAAATTCTCAATTGACTGATTTAGTTCCATCTATGTCTGTTAATTCCTTTTATTGTTCGCTATTTCACATGTTCTGCTCAGTGAGACTGTTAATCAACAAAGTTATTTTTTAAATAAAATTACAACAGTACTTTCAAAGCTGGAGCAGTTTTGAATTACGTTCCTGCTAGAGTACATATCCCTTTGTACTTAGTTGCATTACTTTATATTTAATGAGAAATACAAGTCTGCTATTCATAAACGTGCGCAGGCAGCAAAGCTTATTAACTGACCTGTGCTTAGGTGCAAAAATTGTACTAAACCATAGCAACAAAGACCTATATTGTGTAACCTGCAATGGTAAAGTTACCCCAGCAAGCTATTTGTGGATTGGTTGCTAAAAGGAATCTTAATACATAAATAAATGATCAGTGCTGTTGCTTTCCAATTTTTTCAACCTTAAACTCTTTTGTCTTGTTGTGGCTGTTCAAGCTTGAACAGATTGTGGGAAATGTTGACTGCTCACAGAACAAAAACAGCCTCAGCCTCTCAGCGATCCACTGAGTGTTTGAGCCAGCTGCCAGCAGCCCTCTCCCCCCGCCACAGCGCAGAGCTCCAGTGAGCGCAGGGGGGCAAAGCAAAGAGCTGGAGACTGACAATCATAGCTCTCTGCTTAGAGCGGCAGGGAAAACTGAGCGATCAGTGGTGTTTGATCACTCAGTTCTCACCCACTTAAGACTGCAGGGGACAGATGCAGCATCGGAACGATGCTGCAACTACCTAGGTAAGAACGGTTTAAAATAAAATAACAAAACCATACTTCTATTTTAACCACTTCAATACCGGGCACTTTTGCCCCTTTCCTTCCCAGGCCAATTTTCAGCTTTCAGCTCTCTTGCACTTTCAATAAGAATTGCGCAGTCATGCAACTCTGTACCCAAATAAAATTGTTATCATTTTGTTCAAACAAATAGAGCTTTCTTTTGGTGGTATTTATTCACAAATCCTTTTTTTATTTTTTGCGATATAAGCGAAAAAAAGAGCGGAAATTAAAAAAAAACAATATTTTCTACTTTCTGTTTTAAAAGAAATCCAATAAAATCTAATTTTGTCATAAATTTAAGCCAAAATGTATTCTACTACATGTCTACGTGATCATGTACAGATATGCACAGATGATCACGGACATATGTGTGCAGATGATTATTGGGACATATGATTTTACTGTTACATATCTGCGGGACAGGTGTTATTACTGTGTGGGGACATGTGAGGGGACATGTGTGTGGGGACAGTGTTTTGGGGACACTATTTTGGGGACATGTGTGGGGACACTGGGCCAGTGATTAGTGTGTAAAAAGCTGCAAAAAACAGCTCAAACTCACTGATCACGGGCTGGCTTCAGCGATCTGCTCTCCTCTCCTCACTGACAACTTCCGTGTGAGGAGAGGAGAGCCGATTGCCTAGCAACTGGCTCTCTATTTACATCACATGATGGCGCTAATTGGACACAGCTGTCATGTGATCAGGAGGGCCAATCTCAGAGCCCTCCTGCCGATCGGTGATGCGCCGAGTCCGGGTGACACAAGCGCATTGGGATTGCGCCGTTGCGTGGGCACACGCGCACGATCCCCCTCCTTCTGAGGGACGTTCCTGAACATCCACTCAGAAGGAGTAAGCACCCACCCAGCCGTATATGTGCAGTGGCCGGGTGGGAGGTGGTTAGGTCAAAAGGAGAAGAATGTTAGAAAAGAGTAGTGCCCAATAGGTAAGGAATGGTCAAACAAATAGCATAGGGGGCAGGACACTGCCCTGGGGAACATGAAGCAAAGCAAAAATGTTTTAAAAAATTCTGTGGGGGGCCTAAAGTGTCAACATTAAAAATGTTAAATTTCCTTTAAGTGTTACTAAACCTAGAACCTGATTCACTATATCTGGTCTCCCACAGTACACAGAACATGAAACCTTTTCTCATCGGCAGTAAATAGCAGTCTTGTGACTTGTATCAGTTCCTAGTAAAGCTTGTAGGAGGCATTTTCTATGTTTCAATTTTTATTTTCTATGTTTCAAATAGGAGGACTTTTCATTCTCCCCTGACCCTCTATGCTGATCACATGCACTCTCCCAAGAAAAAAGAAAAACTCTCTAGCAATACATACTAAATTGAGCATGTGCAGCTTGTCCCTGAGCTCTGCATTATCAGGAAATAATTAGGGGACAGTGGAAAAAGAGGAGTATTACAGAGACAGGATAAAACAGCCTTTATACACAATGCAGAGGATTAACCCCTTAGGTTCCACAGTGAGTATAACAAGCATGCTTTACTGCATGTACAGACTGATTTTACTGTTGTTGGTTTAGTAACACTTTAAGTAACACGCTTGAGGATGCCCTTAATCTACCCGGGAATTGGTGCATCTGATCGATGTATACAACATGCAAAACTGACATTTGCAACAAAAAAAATCAGTTTAACCGCTTGCCGGCCAGTCATTATACTGCGGCAGGTCGGCACAATCCTGCGAATCGCCGTAGCTATACGTTGGCTCGCGGGATCGGGATAGCCTGCTGCACTGCGGGGGTGCCTATGCTCGTGGCCAACGGTCACGATGACTGCTGGCCACGAGCGATTGCGGACACGAGAGGCAGAACAGGGACATGTGTGTGTAAACACACAAATCCCTGTTCTGTTCTGTGAGGAATGACAGATCATGAGTTCCTAATAGCTAGGAACCACGATCTGTCATCCCCTCTAGTCAGTCCCATCCCCCTACAGTTAGAAACACACACAGGGAACACAGTTAACCCCTTGATTGCCCTCTAGTGTTAACCCCTTCCCTGCCAGTGACATTTTTACAGTAATCACTGATCGCTGTATAAATGCCAGTGGTCCCAAAAATATGTCAAAAGTCTTCCATGTGTCTGCCATAATGTTGCAGTCCCAATAAAAATCGCAAATCGCCACCATTACTAGTAAAAAAATAATAAAAATGCTATAAATCTATCCCCTATTTTGTAGACACTATAACTTTTGCACAAACCAATCAATATACACTTATTGTGATTTTTATTACCAAAAATATGTAGAAGAATACATATTGGCCTAAACTGAGAAAAAATTAGCTTTTTTTTAAAAAAAAATGGGGATATTTATTATAGTAATATTGTGTTTTTTTTTTAAATCGTCGCTCTTTTTTTGTTTATAGCGCAAAAAAAATAAAAACCGCAGAAGCAACCAAATACCACCAAAAGAAAGCTCTATTTGTGGGATAAAAGGATGTCAATTTTGTTTGGGTGCAGCGTCGCACGACCACGCAATTGTCAGTTAAAGCGACGCAGTGCCGAATCGCAAAAAAATGACCTGGTCATTCAGCAGCCAAATCTTCCGGGGCTGAAGTGGTTAAGTTAGCAGTAAATTACAGTTACTATCTGCTTCATTCTGTTTGTAAACAAAGCGGATAGGAGTTCCTTTCATACATGTCAGATCTTTATACTTAATGAAAGACTTGTATGGATATCAAGAGGTAAAAACAAAAAGTGTTGTGGAGCCTCCCCAAAATTCCATACCAGAGCCCTTTCTGAGCATGCAGCCTGGCAGAGTAGGAAAGGGGGATGAGCATGCACTCCTCCCCTCCTGAACCATACCTTGCTAGGGAAGACTCCTAGAAAATCACATTGTGGGGATCTGTGGGTACAGGGCTTATCAGATTTTGGAAGCTCTCTTTAAAAATAAGGAGGACACATAGCACCCCTACTTACTCACAAAAAATGTGAATTGTAAATGTAGCTCTGGTAGATTTTCATCTACCGCTTATAGGTAAATTTAGTGGGTTATCTGTTTATACCTAGTCAGATTAGCCTCTGTTCCAGTTTGGTTGTGTTGCATGTAGTTTCACACTGTGCCTGTGGGTGTCGTTGTCACCATGGGTCAGTGTTGGTAAAGCAACGCGCTGAAGCGTATGAGTGCTCCTCTGTCCCGGAGATAACTCGGTGGAGGTGGTCCTCCGAGTTGCATTCTGGGAGAGGGTATTTATGGGACAGACGCCATGTTTTAGGGGTTGTTCGTTCCACCTTCTGGCCCTCCTGGCCGACAGGTATGTGTTAGGAGTACTACCGCGTGGTCCTCCGACCGGGAAGACCACGCTGCTGCAGCATGTGGGTGGGCCCAGAAGTCTGTCTGGGGCCTACCACAGCGGTGAGGGAATGGTCCTGTGCTGTCTGTCCTGCGGGAAGAAGCTGGACAACTGAGAAGATCCCAGGGGAGGACCCGTCATGGAAGGATCATGCAGAATGCTGGTCTGGAGAGGGGCCTGGTGACTCAGTTGGAGGACGCATCCTAAAGTTAACCTACCGCATAGTACTGCCGGGTCGGCTTAAAGGTTCTAGTGCTGTGTTTGCTATTCATTGTAAACCATTACATCCTGTGACAGAGGATCGTATGGGTTTCTATTCCATTCAAGTCTGTGGCAGAGACTTTTGTTCGTGCTGCGTGCCGGTTGCTAGGTTAGTGAGAGAAACCTATCCGAGCGGGCAAAGATTTACCTCTAAAAGGAAAGTACATTCATCTACAAGATTCCAATTCATAATACTGCATCAAGAAAAGGTATTTGAACTTCCCTGCAACTCTTCTTCTACCTCTTTCCTGCTACTTCCTACAGTTCCTCTTTATTAAAACATTGAAAAAGATACTCAAGTGTCTGGTGTCTACACTGTCTGGAATCAAACTCAACGGGACCCTAGACCCGGTTCCGGTGAAATTGAGGTAACAAAGGTGACGGCAACAGCCCACTTTAAACCAGCAGCTCCACCGTGAGTTAGTGCTACATGTGGGGGCATCGTCTGGGATTGTTAGCCATCAACCTCCCGCAGCCCTGAGAAGTATTTCACCGGGAGTTTATGTTAAAAGAGGTTTCTGGACTTTGTCACTTTTTCCAGGAAAAGAAGGGGTTAAATTGCAGGACTTTATTTCTGACTGCGTAGGCTGTGGCTGAGAAGTAAAAGCCCGGGAGCTGCGTGATCAGAGGAACAAGTGGGAGGAGCTTAACCTACTTGTTACTGCGTGGGATGCCCATGTGTGTGTGTTGGCACCAAAGGAGAAGAGAGGCCTCGTGATCGTGCTGAGAGGATCAGAGTACAGCCATGTCTTCTTTTCCAATGGTACCATCGATTGTGGGGCCTAAGATGTTCCCTACAAGTACCGCTGCGGGTGCTATGCTGACCAGAACCCGGCTGACAGATACCGGCATTCGTTTGAAGCCACAGGGGAGGTTTGTGTTATACACTGTTGGAGATATTGAAGGGCTGGGCATGCTTTGCCACAAGTGTGAAGGACTGGCCATACATCTCCGTCCATTTGTCCGATGTTTGCAGTGCGGAGAATATTTGTTCACGGTGGAGCAACCTACCATGTCGCCCTGTGCTTATCGTGTGGTTTGGGCTACAGGAATTGCAACAGTGGAAACTACTGCCATTGCTGCTGGAGAGCAACGGGCCGTGATCTTGTCTGCTACTGTGAGTGCTTCCGAGGAGGAAGTCGCTGTTACCGCTTCATCAGCGGACATCACCTTCGTTTCTACTTCTACCACACCTATCCCCGTTGCACCTGTCCAAAGGAAGGTGGGATATGTGAAGGCTTCCCGCGGCCGTGGTTGAGGCCTACCCCAGAGACTACCCAAACCGGAGCCGGAGAAATACATGGATCCAGAGAAGCCCACGTCAGGAACGGGTGAGAGTTCAAAGGGGAATATATCTGGGACTCTTTGTTAATATTTGCCAGCAGAAGAGTTGAGAGACTCGGAGATAGATTCCATGTCGGATCTCTCCGGTGATGATGATTTGTTTGAGACAATAAAGAATAAAGTATGGCGCTAAAGTGAACTTGTTCCTCATTGGGCAAGACCCACTAGAATATCAATCTGAGGGCCAAATCTACCCAGTGAGGTATTTAATAAAATGGGATTTTCTCAAATCCTGTCTATAAGAAATTAATGGAAAAAATATATAAATTCACAAGGTAATCGCCCTTATAATCTCACATATCAAGTGTATACTATAAATTAGATCCGATAAGGAACAACCAGATGGGAAACTGGTTGTGTTACCCCGAAAGGAATATCTATGTGGGGATTGGTAAATGTGCTATTTAAATGTGAATAAGAAAAAAGAATAAAGAAACCATGATGCTTAAATTAGACCAGGTGTATATAACTCTGAATTTCGTGGGTCAACATCTAATGTGCTGATAAGTGATTCTGCAAGCGTGTTTATCTGCTTGTAACGGGTATCGTACGGGTACGTATATATTATATCAATATGTGTAAACATAGAAGAATTTATCTCAATGTAAGTGCAATCATATATATAAATAATGTCCATAAACACACTCAATTAAAATCAGGTGTGAGTCCCAATGCTGGACCTATGGAGGTACACCTAGAAACTTGGCCGCTGGGGCTTCCTTTGAACAGCCAGGATGGTTCCCGTGTATTCAGATGGTAAGACTGTAACTGTAGATATAGGTATGTAAAAAATACTCTTACCAAGGATGGTGGACTCCCCAGCCAGCGGCTTCGGAGTCAGAGTAAGCTTGTGGTAAAACAAACGGCAGTGGTTGGAATGCTGCTTCATGTGTTAGTAGAAATGCTGGAAGGTGAGGATCCCCACAGAATGGCCTCCCACACTTCAATGCTCTATTCACCATACAGATCCTCCGGTGAAAAAATCAAAGGAGAAACTCCACATAGCGTAAAACTGCTTCCAAAAACTTTAATAAAAGCTTTGCAATAAAAGAATTACACTGGCTCGTGGACCACAACAGAGACCAGGTATGGTAAAGGTACATTGGCCCATAGACAACAACAGAGGCCGAGGTACAAAAACGTATAAAATCAATAAAAAAACCCTGTATTGGGCCCTGTGCTCCCCGAGTGCAGTGGGATCATCTACAAGGGAGCCCCATCAATCAGGAATCAGATTGCTCCTAATATTATAGACCCCCCTGCTGTGCGTCCTCCCTTCTTTCAAAATATGAAAGGGTTTTTTCCTTGCCGACGTTGTAATGTTTGTCTACACAGCGTTTGCGGAAGGAAGAAAACCGAGACGTTCACTTCCACCTCTACTGGAAAAGAATATCAAATTAAACACTTCTTGACATGTGAAACACGCTATGTGGTCTATTTGATCACATGTCCATGTAGAAAATAGTATGTAGGTAGGACTATACGCACTTTTTCCGTGCGAGGGAATGAACATATTGCTAACATTAAAAAAGGCCTGACAAACCATAGTGTCCCCAAACATTTTTTAAGGTGTCACGATCGGAACCCAACTGGGACCCGGTTTCAAGTGATAGATAAATTAATTCCACACTGGAGGGGCGAATCCCTCAAGAAGGGCGTGTCCAAGTTAGAGACTTTTTGGATCCACCAATTAAAGAGTTATTCGCCATTTGGTCTCAACATTGATTGGGACATAAATGCATTTATCAATCGGGCCTAAATAGATGTTTCCTTATTTGTCCTGCTTTTTGTTCCTTAGGTCACACAATTTCTTTAGATGTTATAGATACATTTGAGATTAATACCTATACGTTAATTATTAAGTGCCGTGGGTATTACCTTGATATTGTATGCTGGCAGTTTTTCTAGCTAATTAATATAGGATGTTGAACAATTATGACTACCCAACACTGTACATTACAAATATTGAATGTGAGCACTGTTTGTGCCCTGTGAGACGCCCCATAATTTCCATGGTCAGGATTTATCCACTCCCGACTATGTGATCCCTATTGTAAGTATTCATTTTATTTACATATCACAATTTATTATATATTAATTTTAAGTATTATGATAGAGGTGAGGATCATGTATTAGATCCACAGACCTATTTCCCTTGCCTCCCTTTTATTTTTTCATCTATAAGAACTCAGTTAACCTACATTGAGGCAGACTTCTTTTTATTTTTTTTTAAATTTTATTATATAATGTTCGTTTTGGAGGTTGTAGAGTCCTATTAATTATTTACATTTCCTCCTAAACCCTGCCATTATAGCGATATGGATGGGTGGAGCGCATTTGCGTTCCACACACTCCTGATAATTTCAGTCATACCGGATACTCATCTCAGATAGAGGTGTGAACCGCATGTGCGCTCCACCTCGCATAGACATTGTGGTCTATTTCCGGGACTTTCTTCAATCGACGTCACGCGTTGCTTGCGTGAGCCTCGATTGGCCGCTAGCTCCGGGTGATATTAATCAGCCTTTGACCCTCTGTCCGCGACTGTCAGGTGACTTATAATGAGTCACGTTAGACGGCCCTGGATGATGGGGGCGGGTCAGCGCGACGGTCATGTGAATCATGACTGTTTACGACGGCCCTGATTGGCCAAAGTGTAACCATCTGACTCTCGAGTAATCGCGAGAGCGACGGCGGGCTCTCCCAACCAATGTGCATTCAGTTAATTCACTTAGAGGCCTGGTTCCACATCCCCACTCTTGCCCACTATGATTGGTTTATTACTCCATTGACGTCATCTCTCGGGACTCTGAAGTGGCGTCTCACATGGTGTAAGCAGGTGCGGCTTTTTTCAAATTATGTATTTAGCATATATATAGGCATTGCTGTGGCATACAGGCATACACCCCAGTTGAAGTCCTAGAGGACGAAACGCGTCGGATTGGATATGCCTGTTATGCCACGATTGAATAAGTGCTTTTTTTATTGATTTTATACGTTTTTGTACCTCGGCCTCTGTTGTTGTCTATGGGCCAATGTACCTTTACCATACCTGGTCTCTGTTGTGATCCACGAGCCAGTGTACTTCTTTTATTGCAAAGCTTTTATTAAAGTTTTTGGAAGCAGTTTTACGCTATGTGGAGTTTCTCCTTTGATTTTTTCACCGGAGGATCTGTATGGTGAATAGAGCATTGAAGTGTGGGAGGCCGTTCTGTGGGGATCCTCACCTTCCAGCATTCCTACTAACGGATGAAGCAGCATTCCAACCACTGCCGTTCGTTTTACCACAAGCTTACTCTGACTCCGAAGCCGCTGGCTGGGGAGTCCACCATCCTTGGTAAGAGTATTTTTTACATACCTATATCTACAGTTACAGTCTTACCATCTGAATACACAGGAACCATCCTGGCTGTTCAAAGGAAGCCCCAGCGGCCAAGTTTCTAGGTGTACCTCCATAGGTCCAGCATTGGGACTCACACCTGATTTTAATTGAGTGTGTTTATGGACATTATTTATATATAAGATTGCACTTACATTGAGATAAATTCTTCTATGTTTACACATATTGATTCAATATATATGTACCCGTACGATACCCGTTACAAGCAGATAAACACGCTTGCAGAATCACTTATCAGCACATTAGATGTTGACCCACGAAATTCAGAGTTATATACACCTGATCTAATTTAAGCATCATGGTTTCTTTATTTTTTTTTCTTATTCACGTTTAAATAGCACATTTACCAATCCCCACATAGATATTCCTTTCGGGGTAACACAACCAGTTTCCCATCTGGTTGTTCCTTATCGGATCTAATTTATAGTATACACTTGATATGTGAGATTATAAGGGCGATTACCTTGTGAATTTATATTTTTTTTCCATTAACTTCTTATACACAGGATTTGAGAAAATCCCATTTTATTAAATACCTCACTGGGTAGATTTGGCCCTCAGATTGATATTCTAGTGGGTCTTGCCCAATGAGGAACAAGTTCACTTTAGCGCCACACTTTATTCTTTATTTCTGGTTTACAATTTGTCTAATTGTTGTGTTGGCAGCTCTCTATACATTTTTTGGGACTGGCGCAATATTATCATTTTCGATTTCTTTTTGTTTGAGACAATGTCACAGGAACTATTGTGGGCCCAGGGTAAAGATGTTGCTTCTGCTCTAACTTTCTCAGAATGGGCAGCCCTGAATTCTGGGAAGACATCACTTTGTGTGGAGCCGCACAGTACTACCAGAGACATTGTCTAAAGTTGATAGTTTGCTTTCGACACCCGTTGGATCTATGGTGAGTAAATCACCAAATTCTTGTGTGCCTCCTGGTTTGGGTAAAAATAGACCTTTGCCTAAACTTGCCCGTTTACAGAGAGTGCTCACTAAGCGAGTTGCTACAGAATATGGTCTGGAAATTCCCTATGTTACTCAGGACATTATGCAGGACATTGAGGCCAACCGGGAACAGTGGTACAGTGAAGCTGCTTGGGACTATTTATCTGTACCAAAACCTTTCCGGAGAGCTGGGTACTCTGTTGCAATAGATGAACGCTTCAATGGATGTTTTCTACATTGGAACTATGGTCGGCACATTTATGCTGATAAAGTGGTCATTTGCAGGCCCGGAAAAGATGATGTTGTGTACTTTATCACTATCGTGGATAAATTAGGAAAGAAACTGACATTACCAGATCCTCGGTTTTATTGGTGATTATGAAAAGGAACTTTGGGGTGTGTAGTTAGAAAGTGTCAGTGTCTAGAGATCTCCGTGGTCAAGAGATAATATTCATCTCAGCGTTTTCAAATCTAAAGATTCTTCGCCAGCTGGACTTTCTTTGTTGAGAATATGTAATCCACTCAGAGATAGGGATGGACTTTTCAAGTTGCTTTGGTTTGTTTCAATTAAAAGGAAAATATGTGGGAAGAGAGTGTCATTCTTCTTCTGGAATGAGGCTTTGCTCCTAAACTGTTTAGTGATGATACTGTACATATCTAGAGTGTGTTTAACTTTGTTTTTTTTTCAGGAACAATTGGATCTCCTATCAAGCTGTTAGGCTTTTCAGCTAGTTAGATAGTGGGGTTTGTGACAGTCTAATGTTTATTCTTTTGCGGATGTGAACATGTTGTTGTATAAATGTTGAAACTGTAATATTTCTATACTGTCTTTTCTTCTTCCTTATCCAAGTTCTAAGTTCAAATACCTACTCTCAGGCTTGAGAGTTATTTTGACAGACGTTGAGGACAACGTCTATTATAGTGGGGGGAGTATGTAGCGCTGGTAGATTTTCATCTACCGCTTATAGGTAAATTTAGTGGGTTATCTGTTTATACCTAGTCAGATTAGCCTCTGTTCCAGTTTGGCTGTGTTGCCTGTAGTTTCACACTGTGCCTGTGGGTGTCGTTGTCGCCATGGGTCAGTGTTGGAAAAGCAACGCGCTGAAGCGTATGAGTGCTCCTCTGTCCCGGAGATAACTCGGTGGAGGTGGCCCTCCGAGTTGCATTCTGGGAGAGGGTATTTATGGGACAGAAGCCATGTTTTAGGGGTTGTTCGTTCCACCTGCTGGCCCTCCTGGCTGACAGGTATATGTTAGGAGTACTACCGTGGGGTCCTCCGACTAGGAGGACCACACTGCTGCAGCGTGTGGTTGGGCCCAGAAGTCTGTCTGTCTGTCTGCCTGCGAGGGAATTGTCCTGTGCTGTCTGTCCTGCAGGAAGAAGCTGGACAACTGAGAAGATCCCAGGGGAGGACCCGTCATGGAAGGATCATGCAGAATGCTGGTCTGGAGAGGGGCCCGGTGACTCAGTTGGAGGACGCATCCTAAAGTTAACCTACCACATAGTACTGCCGGGTCGGCTTAAAGGTTCTAGTGCTGTGTTTGCTATTCATTGTAAACCATTACATCCTGTGACAGAGGATCGTACGGATTTTTATTCCATTCAAGTCTGTGACAGAGACTTTTGTTCGTGCTGCGTGCTGGTTGCTAGGTTAGTTAGAGAAACCTATCCGGGCGGGCAAAGATTTACCTCTAAAAGGAAAGTACATTCATCTACAAGATTCCAGTTCATAATACTACATCAAGAAAAGGTATTTGAACTTCCCTGCAACTCTTCTTCTACCTCTTTCCTGCTAGTTCCTACAGTTCCTCTTTATTAAATCATTGGAAAAGATACTCAAGTGTCTGGTGTCTACACTGTCTGGAATTAAACTCAACGGGACCCTAGAACCGGTGTCGGTGAAATTGAGGTAACAAAGGTGACGGCAACAGCCTGTGTTAAACCAGCAGCTCCACCGTGAGTTAGTGCTACATAGATTAGGACACTTTTTGGCAAGTCCTCTATTTAAAAATATATTTTGTTTATTAAAAAACAATCAGTTGATGTAAATCCATCATCATTCACATCAACCAGCAATGTAGATCCTCATCAAGAATCTGTAAATGCTTGAAGGGCTATAGGTTGGACTAAGATAACATGCTGGGAAAAACTAATTTCCATGCCATTCCTTTTACCATGGTCTATACTATACATGGTCTATAATTTCATATTTAAAATATTTTCATTTTACCTGTACATAGGTAATTTTCCAGTGCCTGCTATCTAAAATGAATTGCTCTGCTGTGCTAATGATCCAACGTTAGTACAGCGATCTTCCACACTGAGCTGTTGTGTTCTGACAGGGGGCAGCCCCACCCCACCTGAACACTCCAATCAGCATTCTCTGCCATTAGCTGAGAGTGCTAATCGGCAGCTGGCCGTCTGGCTGGCTTCTGTCGGAGCGGCTGCCATACACACGAGCCGAATGTCGGCCAGTTTTTATTGAACCGCCCGATGTCATCTGGCATTCGGCCCATTTGTGGCTTTAGTAAAAGAATCTAATACGGAATCTTAAAATCTTGCCACAGTTAGCAGACTGTATAAAGCAATAGAGAGTCACTAATTTCTTTGGGAGCTATCACCGTAATGACCAAATGTATTATTTTTCATTTGAAATCAAAGAAAAACTTTCGACCAGCGCAAGAAATAGCCAAATGACATTTGTTTTTCCTCATTTGCATAGAACATACATCAATTTTACTTGGTGAATTGCTATGGGAATTATTTTCTAATTACAGTGTGCTGTGTCATAACAAATATATATTTTTCTAAATAAAATGCAACATTGACTGCATGGCAGTTCACTGACTGGGTTGCTGCTGATTACAACAGTGGAGCTGTGTCTGTGTAATGTGTGTTAAAACTAGGGATGAGCCTGATGTTCGAGTCGAACGTAAGTTGAAATCGAACATCGCGTGTTCGCCTGTTCGCTGAATAGCGAACAATTTGGGGTGTTTGCGGCAAATTCGAAAGCCACAGAACACCCTTTAAAAGTCTATGGGAGAAATCAGAAGTGCTAATTTTAAAGGCTTATATGCAAGTCATTGTCATAAAAAGTGTTTGGGGACCTGGGTCCTGCCCCAGGGGACATGTATCAATGCAAAAAAAAGTTTTAAAAACTGAAGTTTTTTCAGGAGCAGTGATTTTATTAATGTAATATAATAAAAGTGTAATATTCCTTTAAATTTTGTACCCAGGGCGTGTCTATAGTATGCCTGTAAAGTGGTGCATGTTTCCCATGTTTAGAACAGTCCGAGAGCAAAATGACAATTCTAAAAGGAAAAAAAGTCATTCAAAAGGGGAACCCCACACCAAAATTAAAAAAAAATGGTGTGGGGGTCCCCCTCAAAATCAATCCCAGACCCTTCAGGTCTGGTGTGGATTTTAAGGGGAACCCCGTGCCAAAATTTAAAAAAAAATGGCGTGGGGTCCCCCCAAAAATCCATACCAGCCTTATACAAGCACGCAACCTGGCAGGCTGCAGGAAAAGAGGGGGGATGAGAGAGCGCCCCCCCTGAACTGTACCAGGCCACATGCCCTCAACATTGGGAGGGTGATTTGGGGTAGCCCCCCAAAGCACTCTGTCCCCATGTTGATGGGGAAAAGGGCCTCATCCCCACAACCTTTGCCCAGTGGTTGTGGGGGTCTGCGGGCGGGGGGCTTGTCGGAATTTGGAAGCCCCCTTTAACAGATCCCGACCCTCCGTGTGAAATGGTAAGGGCCTACCATTTCACAAAAAATGTGTGAAATTGGTAAAAAAAAGACAATACACGCCTTGGGACAAGTCTTTTATTAAAAAAATTTAAAAATGGGGGGGCGTGGCTGGACGAAATACAGGGACTACATGTGGACGCTGTGCTCCGTCCAGGCAATTTCCATCCACTGCCATCCCTGCCTCATTTCCCCTTGAAGGAAGTTTATCTACCGCTGGGAACAACCTAAACCCTCTCCTCTGCAGATCCGGCCGGATCTTGACTGAAATCCAGCAAAGTCTGGCTTCCCTGGGCCTTCTGCCTGTCCCGCACTGAAGGCTACCTCCGCCATATTGGGGCCTGCGACCTGTCCGGAGCCTGCCGCTCTCCTACGTTGCGGACCGGGGGACGAGTGAGGGCCTTGCTGGGGACCCCCCATCCGGGACATCCGGGGCACCACCAAGGGGAGCCAGGTGCCCGTACTGTGAAGGAGAATCGAGCAGAACCTCTTCCCATCATCCCGGATCCCCTCACGGCCTGCTGCCATTCCTAGGCCTATTATCCGGACACCTGCAGCCCTGGACTTTGTGAGTAAAAGGGCTTTCACCCGATCCTATTGCCGCTGCTGCCCTATACAGTACCTGACCCCCAGAGTCCCTATCCTCAGGCCCTAAAAATCCGGTTCGGGCCTGTGGGGAGCGGCGCCCTCCTGACCGGCCTCAGCCATTAGGAAAGACCGCGGCTTCGGCCTAGTCCTGGAAGGTACTCCAAGTACCCCTACAACCTAATCCCCTCAGTTTAATCAACTATCAATCACCTGCAAACATCAAATTCTTCATTTACCTGAAAACTTCACAACTATCCTCTCAGCTCTCCCTGATATCTAATGTGACCACCTCCAGTGCAGGGAAGCAGACATGTAAAAGGAGAACTTTGATCCCCGTCTCTTAAATAGATGCTCCTACAAAGCTAGCGGTTCCTTATTATTCATAGGAGCGATATAATAACAAGATATCTGACCCTACCTAACACTGCATGGGGAAGATTGGCTTCCAGAAGGCAATATATAGAGGCTTTATCCCACCGCCAACGTCGCAGACCCCTAATAACATGGAGCGCTTTTTATATAAACAACGATCCCCGACCTCCAGTGAACAACTGGGATCTTCGGACACTGCTGACTCACATATTCTGCCGGAAGGCATGACCCAAGATGATAACAGATCCCAATTTTCTCAGCACTCTCTCCCACCCGACCACCCCGTAGATGTAGTGACAGTAGCTGTTCTAGATACAAAGTTGAACTCATTACTACATGATCTAACCCGCAGCACCGCTAAAGAGGTGGGCAAAATAGCGCATGAGTTACGGGGTGAAATCGACCAGCTAGGTGAACGCACCAACACATTGGAGAACAAATTCGATGAACTGACCCAATATGTACATGTTCTCGAAGAGGACAACTCCAACCTGAAACATACAGTCTCCCTACTCCAGCTTCAACAAGAAGACCTAGAAAACCGTGAAAGACGCCAGAATCTGAGGATCAGGGGAGTTCCTGAAGCGGTGAGTGACAAGGAATTAAGTCCCTACCTTTTAGGCCTATTCGTTACTTTAGCCCCACACATCCCGGACATAGACTGGCGTATGGACAGGGCGCACAGATCTCTGGCCCCAAAACCTCCTCCTAATGCTAATCCCAGAGATATTATTGTCCGCTTCCACTTCTACGAGAGCAAGGAAGCCCTCACACTTGCAACACGTAACAAGCCACGTATTGACTATAAACAACACAAGATCCAGATATTCAATGACCTCTCCCCAATCACTTTGGCCAAAAGGCGCAGTTTCCGTCCTGTCACTACTCATCTACAAAACCACCAGGTTCCTTACCGCTGGGGATTCCCCTTCCGCTTAACCGTTTCCAAAGATGGCGTTCAACACTCCCTGAGAGACCTTTACGAAAGTGAAGCTTTTATCCGCAGTCTAGGCCTTCCGCCTCTGCCTGAAGAAGATTCTATACCCCAAGCTCCGAACCCCAAACCACTCACCACACCAGCCAAAATCTGGACCCCAGTTCAACGAAGATCCCAGAAGAACTTCTCCACCCCACAACGAGCCAATAATCACAGATATCCAACCTGATGTGACTTATTTTTTTTTTCCTTTTCTTTTTTCTCAATTTTTGCTCTTTTTTCCATGGCTGGATAATACTTACCATGGATATCCCAGTGACTTCACTGTGATTGGGTCACTTTGTTGAGAGGTCACACCTCTTACTGATGTTTCCATTAGATGCCTTTTTGGTGGTCGTTTTCCACCTTTAACATTTCTTCTATTTTCTTTTACCAGCTTGTCTTAGATTTATCTGCTTGTTCATAATAATATGCCAAACACCTTTGTTCCTCCTGTCTGTTTGTTTATCTTTTTACAAAAACAGAGACGAGGATCTACCCACCTCCCCCCTCCTCCATTAGTCCCTGCAGGCTAACATGCCCCCCCTCATGACCCAAGGCTTTTGCCTGGGCAGCCTGAAATTTTTTCTCAGGCTTTCTCAAAAATTATTTTTTCCTTTTTCTTTTTTTATTGTCTTTTCGCTCCCCATTCAATTTATTCCCTGTTTTTTTTACCTCCTTTGGAGTTTTCATGTGCAGGTCTTTTTTCTTTTTTTTTCCTTTTTGACCTTTATATGTTTTTTCAGTACTATACTTACATTAATATACCAACTGCAAGATATGTTTGTTTTCAAATGTTCTTTTTTAAGGATGCTCATTTATATGCTCTCAGTTTTTATACTATATTAGCACTTTTCTGTATGACCAAATATGGCCCTCAAGGTTTATTCTTGTAATGTAAAAGGATTAAATTCTATAGGCAAACGGTGGCAGGCTTTAAAAGAATTTAAATCATCCAAAGCAGAGGTAATTATGGTTCAGGAAACCCATTTTAAATCTGGGGGCTCCTTTAAATTTGCTTCTAGACACTTTCCCATAGCATATATTGCTTCTGATCCCTCTGGAAAAGCGGGAGTGGCAATTCTTATTAAACGCTCAAGCCCAAATAAGATTCTCTCTTCCTACCTAGACCCTCATGGTAGGTTCATATTCCTGAAATGTAGTCACCTATCTACCTCCTTTTCCTTGGTAAACATATATGCACCAAATGTAGGACAAATCGGTTTCCTTGAAAAAGTTTTTGAGAAACTAAAACCCTTTTCCCAGCCTTTTATGATCATGGGAGGCGACTTCAATGTGTGCATGTTCCCGACCAGGGACAGGAAAACTTTATTCCAAACCACTCCGCAATCTGCCTCCAAGAAATTATCAACATCCTTTCGCAAACTAGTTAGATCTCATAATCTTTTTGACTCCTGGAGGATAAAACACCCAACCCAAAAGCATTATACATTTTATTCTCACCCTCACGAGCCTTATTCTAGACTAGATTATTTCCTTATTACAGGTCCTCTACTTCCCTATGTAGTCTCTTCTGAAATAAATCATATTACCTGGTCGGATCATGCACCTATTGAACTCAATGTCCTATGGATGAAGTCTTTTACTAAATCCTGCCACTGGTGCCTCAATGAATCTTTGCTTACAAACCCTTTATCTCAAACCCAACTACAGCAGAAACTAACTGAGTTTTTCCAGATTAATGATGGCTCTGTTTCGGAGATTTCCACCCTGTGGGAGGCCCATAAAGCCTTTTTTAGAGGTGAATGCATAGCTATGGGCTCTCGCCTAAAAAAAGATTCTGTACAACTCAAAAATGATCTTATCACTCAACTGCAGATAGCTGAAGGAAATCTACTGGCCTCCCCCACGGTGGAAAAATTGAGAAATGTCATCTCAATCCGGGATCGGATTAAATCTTTTGATATGAACCAAATTTCCAAATCCATGTTGTGGGCTAAGCAAAAATTTTAGGATTACACAAACAAACCACATAGGATGCTGGTGAACAAATTAAAACCACGGCCCTTTCTATCGATACCCGATCATTTGATACAATCTGATGGCACCCCCACATACTGTCCGAAAGCTATGTCAAAAGTCTTTGGTGACTTTTATAGTCGGCTTTATAACTGTTTAGGTCCTGATTCGCATCCTCAATTTTCACAATCTGAGTTTGATAAATTTATGGATTGCCTTCCGCTACAAAAAATTCTGCAGATCATATATCCTCTCTTAACTCTCCGATTACTGGGGAGGAAATAGGAGAGGTGATTAAAAATCTTCCAACTCACAAATCTCCGGGCCCTGACGGTCTTCCTTACATTTATTATAAAACTTTTGCACAAACTTTAACCCCCTATCTACAATCCCTATTCTCCTCTTTCTTCAGGGGATCCATCCCGCATTCACAATTCTTACATGCAAACATAACAGTAATTCCTAAGCCAGGTAAGGATCCTGCATTACCCGACAACTACCGCCCAATCGCTCTATTGAATTCAGATTACAAAATTTTTACCAAGATATTAGCTAATAGATTATCCCCACTATTAACGTTCCTGATCCACAGAGACCAGGTAGGATTCATTCCCACGAGACATACTGGAGATAATACAAGAAGAACCATAGATTTGATAGGCCTAATAACTAGAACCAAACGTCCCACCATAGTCTTGAGCTTAGATGCTCAAAAAGCTTTCGATCGATTAAGTTGGCCCTTCATGTTCGCAGTTTTAACCCGATTCGGATTCTCAGGCCCCTTTTTACAAGCCCTACATATCCTATATTCCCTCCCTACATCTCAAGTCCAGTTGTCCTCCTATATCTCACAACGATTTACTCTCAGTAATGGCACGAGACAAGGCTGCCCTTTGTCGCCCCTATTATTTATACTAAGTCTAGAACCTTTAGCAGCAGCTATTAGATCTCATCTTAATATCAGGGGAATTCCATTACGACATCAGGACTACAAACTCTCTCTTTTTGCAGACGACATTCTACTAACCATCACACATCCCGATATTTCATTACCCTCCTTACATGAAACTCTCTCCACATTTGGGTCCTTATCGGGTTTTCGTATTAATTAGACTAAAACAGAAGCTCTCCCCATCAATATACCCTCAGATATACTCAGCTCCTTACAAAACAGATTTAAGTATAGATGGTGCCAGACTTCACTTAAATATTTAGGAATTCATCTTACACCTTCATATCACTCTCTTTACCAAGCTAATTTCTCTCCTTTGTTCGCAGAAATTGCTAAACTCCTACAACATTGGTCTTCCATCCCAATTTCCCTTCTTGGTAGGATTAACGTCCTTAAAATGTCGGTACTGCCCAAATTATTGTATCTTTATGAAACGCTCCCGGTTCCAGTCCCTTTGTCGCAGTTGAAAAATCTCCAGAGAAAGTGCCTTAACTTTGTTTGGAACAATGCATCCCATAGAATTGCTCAATTGGTAGTCCTTTCTCCTAGAGCTAAAGGTGGGTTGGCCGCCCCCGACTTTATTAAATATTATTATGCCTCTCATCTTAGAGTACTGACTGCATGGACCTCAAGAAAAGCTGCAAATAGATGGGCCGAAATTGAAATGGGGATTACTGCCCCAGTACATCCGTGCTATATGCTATGGCCATCCTCAAAGAAATTCATACCCCAAGTAAGGTCTCCGTGTCTTTCCCCGATGCTTTTTACGCTATCAATCTGGAAAAGATGTATGGATAAATTTCATCTTTCCTTATCTTGCTCCCCTCTCCAGAATATTCTTTTCAACCCAGACATCCCGGACGGACTATCTTATTTGCGAACAATTCCGTAGACACATGCAGGTATATTTCAGCTGCAACATTTGGTTCTCCCAGTAACACGTAAGCTTTTACCTTTCTCAGTCCTCAAAGAAAAACACGCTCTACCGAAATCTACAGAATACTTCTACTTACAGATTAAACATTTTTTTCCAATCCAATTTCCCCTCATTATCCTTAGAAAAACCCACTGATTTTGAATTGCTGTGTACAAATGGCCCATACGAACCAAAACTAATCTCATCCATATATAAAATACTCCAGGCAATACCCCCTTTAACTGACTCCATACATAAATACATGACAAAATGGTCCAAAATGCTAAATAGATCAATTTCATTAATAGATTGGAGTAAAATCTGGGAGTCGGCTTTTAAAGTTTCCAGATGTGTGACACAAAAGGAGACCGCTATTAAGATAATATTTTTCTGGTACAAAACTCCTGAGTTGCTACATGCCCAAAATTCCTCTCTCTCTGATCTGCGCTGGAGGTGTGGACAGTCCGTAGGTACGCACCTTCACATTTTTTGGGACTGTCATATCTTAAGTGCATATTGGACCAAGATACAAAATTTATTGCAATCACTTTTTGCCACATCTATTCCATTAAACCCCATACATTTTCTTTTGGGTCTACCTTTCCCGGGTATTCCTAAATCACTACAGAGACTAGGGTCTTTTGTACTTCTGGCAGCAAAAAGAGCCATCCCTAGACTTTGGCTTTCTACCAACGCTCCCACTTTACACCACTCTCTTTCCATTTTTACAGATATGCGTAAAATGGAACATTTAACCGCAAAAATTGAAGGTAAAATTCCCCAATTTGAAAAAATCTGGAAACCTTGGGATGATTCAAAATTTTCTTCTGATCCTCCCATTTCTGCTCCTTTTTGACTCCAATTTGCACGGTTTCTTGAGCATCCTTGTGTTTAAACATGTAGTTGAGATAGAAGCACGGATACTGTATGGAACTTCTTTTTTGTATGTATGACCCAATACGGGAAGAAGCTGACATCTATTTGTACAGATATCCCCACCAAGCTTATTTACACTGTTTGTACTTAGCTTTTGACTGCTTCTATGTTAAATTGTCATAATTCTTTCTTATACCTTTTGTTATGCTGATTTATATTTGTTGAAAAATAAAAAATAAAAAAAAAAAAAATTAAAAAATAAAACTGTCCCATGAAGTGTTCTTCTTCTCTCGCTCCGACGGACTGAAAAAAAAAAAAGCCGCACGCCGCCTATGATCTGCCTCCATGGGAGGCACCCGCCATAATGACCGACCTCTCAGGTGATAGCTCTTTTATAATTGAGGGCGGGGCCACACGCTGACGTTGCCAGGTGACCTCGCCCCCCCTGACGCACGGGACATCCCTATGGCTTTCCCGTAGTGTCAGAGGGGGCAGGGTCACTCAGTTACGTAACTGGGTGGCCCCGCCCCTCTCTGATGCTATAGGGATGTCCCCGTGCATCAGAGGTGGGTGGGGTCACCCGGCAATGTCATTGTGTGGCCCCGCCCTCAGTTCTCAGTTATAAAAGAGCTGTCACCTGAGAGGCTGATCATTACGGCGGATGCTTTTTTTTTTTTTGGTCCGTTGGAGCGAGAGAAGAAGACTTCATGGGACAGTTTTATTTTTTTATTTTTTTAATATAGGACTTATCCCAAGGCGTTTATTGACATTTTTTAAATTATTTTCACGCATTTTTTTGTGAAATGGTAGGGGTACATTTGTACCCCGTTACCATTTCACACAGGGGGGGCCAGGATCTGGGAGTCCCCTTGTTAAAGGGGGCTTCCAGATTCTGACAGGACCCCTGCCCGCAGACCCCCACAACCACTGGGCAAGGGTTGTGGGGATGAGGCCCTTCTCCCCATCAACATGGGGACAAGGTGCTTTGGGGGGCTACCCCAAAGCCAAAGCACCCTCCCAATGTTGAGGGCATGTGGCCTGGTACAGTTCAGGAGGGGGGGGGCGCTCTCTTGTCCCCCCTCTTTTCCTGCTGCCTGCCAGGTTGCATGCTCGGATAAGTGTCTGGTATGGATTTTTGGGGGACCCCATGCCATTTAAAAAAAATTTTGGCTCGGGGTTCCCCTTCAAACCCATACCAGACCTGAAGGGTCTGGTATGGATTTTGAGGGGGACCGCCATGCCATTTTTTTTTAAATTTTGGCGCGGGGTTCCCTTTAATATCCATACCAGACCTGAAGGGCCTGGTATGGAATTTGAGGGGACCCCCACGCATTTTTTTTTTAAATTTTGGTCTGGGTTCCCCTGTGGGGGAATCCCATGCCGTTTTTATCAATGAACTTTTATGTGTATTGCCGGGACCGTCAATTCATTATAGCTGCGAGTACTTTTAAATGACTTTTTTTCCTTTAGAAATGTCATTTTGCTCTTGGACTGTTTTAAACACGGGAAACATGTGCCACTTTACAGGCATACTATAGACACCCCCCAGGTACGAAATTTAAAGGAATATTACACTTTTATTGTTTCACTTTAAGCATTATTAAAATCACTGCTCCCGAAAAAACGGCCATTTTTAAAACTTTTTTTTGCATTGATACATGTTCCCTGGGGCAGGACCCAGGTCCCCAAACACTTTTTTAAGACAATAACTTGCATATAAGCCTTTAAAATTAGCACTTTTGATTTTTCATGTTTGTGTCCTACAGACTTTAACAGTGTTCGCGTGTTCGAACAAATTTTTTTCCTGTTCGCATGTTCTGCTGCGAACCGAACCAGGGGGTGTTCGGCTCATCCCTAGTTAAAACAAATGCATTGTGGTTTCCAGTAGAAGCCTGTGTAAAAAGCAATAATACAGTAACACCATTGGGAGACAGGGACAGTGTGTTTTCGCTCTATAACGGGAAGTGCCTAAAAGAGGACGTTAATGGCAGGATCACCCATTATTATTATAATGAGAGCTGCAAATTTAAATGATTGAAAATGACTTTTTAAATGACATTGACATATTCAATGATTGGGTTTACATCTACTTTAAAGAATAAGAGGAATAATGCTACTGTATATTTGCAGTCTTTTTTTTTACCATGGGAAAGCAGAGTGGATGTTTACATTTCAAAATTATGACAGAACAATAACTAGAAATAATCCTGACAGAAATGAAAGATGAACACATAAAATGTCACTTGTCTGGACCCTTGCTCAGCTGCAGCTCCCTGTAATAATTCTTCTTTAATAGTAGGTTCATATACTATGGGGTAGAACTGTACGAATAATCGTTAAGAATCGTTATTGCAATCTTGACAAAGTATTTCCCGATTTTCAGGATGGACATACTGGTCACCTTTAAGTAAAAGCTTACATTGAATGCAACTCAAGCAGGGAAAGCACCCTTTCCTTTTCTTACCCAGAAATGTCATTTTAGATATGTTTTCCCTTGGTCTATATTCTGATCTCACCAATGCGTCTTGCAGCGTTTTATTCCTTCTAAAGGCTTTAAATGGTGTTTGTTGAAAGACCTCAATCTGTGGATAGGAGCGTTTTAAAAGGGGCCAATGTTTCTTGATGACTCTAAAAACCTGCTCGCTATAACTGTGAAATTGCATCAAAAACAGTAATCGTCTCGTCTGTGGTCTATGTCTCACTGGAGCTATGCCCATCTCCTCCTGCTCTATCTTTTTTACTTCTTGTGAAATAATGTAATTGGGATATCCTCATTCCTGAAACTTAGAACACATTTCCTTCATTCTTAAATTCCTCACGGTTTCATTACTAACTATTCTCCTGACCCGTAATAGTTGGCTTCTTACAATGGAACGGAAAACATGGGGGGATGAAAGCTGTCAAACAATAGTAGCTGATTCCTATCAGTCAGCTTGATATACAAATTGGATTCCATCCGATTGTTATCAATGTAGATCCTGGTATCCAAAAATGGAAACAATTTTCCCCCAATGTTGATTTTGAATTGAATCTCATGAGAAAAGTCGTTCAGCATCACATCAAAGGCAAGTAGCGATTCCATGTTGCCCTGCCATATGACAAAAACATCATCAATGTATCGCCACCAGGTGGCGCAATGGCTTTTGAACAATTCATTCCAAAGATATACCTATGTTCAAAGTCATTCATAAATGTACAGGCATATGGCGGGGCAACATTGGAACCCATTGCAACTCCTTTCAGTTGCATGAAGAACTGATCCTTAAACAGAAAGTAGTTGTTTGATAATATTATTTTAATTAATTTTTCAAAAAGAGAGATTTGCATGTCTGAAAAGTTGTTAAATCCTCTAATCAGATCCATCGCTGCATCAATACCAGGCTGATGTGGGATGGAGGTGTACAAACTATTGACATCCCAAGTGACTAAAATTTCATTTCCAAAACACTGGGAAATTTCCTTGATTTTACACAAAAAATCATTAGTGTCCTTGATATATGCTTTGGTATTCTTCACAAGGGGTGCCAAGATCTTGTCTAAAAACTGTGCAGTTGGAACAAAAATAGAATCGCGTTCTGACACTATGGGACGACCAGGTGGAGAATAACTGTCTTTGTGTATTTTAGGTAAGGTATACAAAATGGGAATCCAGGTATGAGCAGGTAACAAAAAGTCATAAAGGTCACGTGTGATCATTTCCTCTTTTAAAGCAGGTTTTAAGACACTTTCAGGTTGCTTCCTAATTTGCCAGGTAGGTACTACCTGCCTTTGATGTGATGCTGAACGACTTTTCTCATGAGATTCAATTCAAAATCAACATTGGGGGGAAATCCGTTCCATTTTTGGATACCAGGATCTACATTGATAACAATCGGATGGAATCCGATTTGTATATCAAGCCGACTGATAGGAATCAGCTACTGTTGTTTGACAGCTTTCATCCCCCCATGTTTTCCGTTCCATTGTAAGAAGCCAACTATTACGGGTCAGGAGAATAGTTAGTAATGAAACTGTGAGGAATTTAAGAATGAAGGAAATGTGTTCTAAGTTTCAGGAACGAGGATATCCCAATTACATTATTTCACAAGAAGTAAAAAAGATAGAGCAGGAGGAGATGGTTATAGCTCCAGTGAGACATAGACCACAGATGAGACGATTACCGTTTTTGATGCAATTTCACAGTTATAGCGAGCAGGTTTTTAGAGTCATCAAGAAACATTGGCCCCTTTTAAAACGCTCCTATCCACAGACTGAGGTCTTTCAACAAACACCATTTAAAGCCTTTAGAGGGAATTAAACGCTGTGAGATGCATTGGTGAGATCAGAATATAGACCAAGGGAAAACATATCTAAAATGACATTTCTGGGTAAGAAAAGGAAAGGGCTGCTTGAGTTGCATTCAATGTAAGCTTTTACTTAAAGGTGACCAGTATGTCCATCCTGAAAATGGAGATAAGGTTGTGATCAAAGGATTTTTTACATGCCAATCCTCCTATGTGATCTATATTCTGACCTGCCCATGCAAATTTCTGTATGTTGGTGAAACCACTCAAAAGATTAAAGACCGAATCGCAGAGCATTGCAGCACCATTAGATTAAAACAACCAAGGTTGCCAGTATCAAGACATTTTTTGGAGAAAGGACATCAGGACTCAGATTTAAGATTCATGGTGCTTGAGGAGGTTCCCCGAGACAAAAGAGGGGGGTGGCAGAATACTGAGACTTAAGCAGCGAGAGGTTTGGTGGATCAACAGGTTACGATCCCTCTATCCAGATGGGATGAATAGGGACTATGATTTGTACCTATTTTTATGACGATCCAGTTAGCAAATTTTTTACATTTTCTATTTTCAGATAGTCGCATCTATTTTTATGACGATCCAGTTAGCGACTTTTTTACATTTTCTATTTTCAGATAGTCGCATCTTGACACATGGGAATAGGTGGGAATTGATCAGAAGGATGAAAATCCTATGAAGTCCTGATTGGAATCTGTGGACTAAGTGTCTATTGCACCTATATGCGATTTTTTCATTTAAGATACTTTTTTCTAGATGATGAATGTAAATATGTTTATATGGAATTATTGATGTTTTGATTGTGACACTATGAGTTGAAAGATTTGTTTTATCTCTTTCTCAATCTATTTGGCTTGTGCAGGCATTTGTTTGCCTAGGTAGGAAACAAATTGGAACTGATATGGGGTTAATGTCCTTCTCCCAGGGCCTTTCATTTTGGAAGCATGGGACACACCTGTGGGGTAACACCCACTTGTACTAGAGTTTTTGAATAAAAGAGGGAATCACTTATAGAATGTTCACACAAAGCCATACAGCCTGAGGAAGAACAGGGATGCTTGCAACTGTATACAGTAGCAGCAATTGATGTACATGACAATTTTGATGACTTGAAGATTCAGTAAACATATTTGCATTGGAGAACGTGTCCCTTCGTTTATGTTAATATATATATATATATATATATATAGATTATATATAGATTTAGTAGAGACCCTAGAGAATAAAATGGTGGTTGTTGTAATATTTTATGTCACACTGTATTTACGCAGCAGTCGTTTGGGAAAAAATTACACTTTAATGAATTAAAAAAAAAAAACTAACCAGTAAAGTTGCCCCAATTTTTTTTGTATAATGTGAAAGATTTTACGCCGCGAGAATCGTGATCTTTTTATTCTAAGCAAAAAAATTGTGATTCTCATTTTGGCCAGAATTGTGCAGCTCTAGTATGGGATAATCAAACATTGTCTGTATGTGAAGAGTCTTAATCTGACACAGAGTGAAAGGAAACACAGTCTGTTTCATGACTGTAAGCAGTTTCTTTCAATCTAAAACTTTTGCAATTACATACCAAGATTATGAAGTATTTTTTGTACAGCTCTGATCAGCAGATTTGATATATGGTTTGAGATCAATTTTTTCTTATGGCAAATCTATATGTTATTCTACTTCTTCATTTGATGCTATTTGCTGAGTGGCTCTTACTGGAGAGCAAAGGTCACTATCTTGCTGTCGGAGCAGCCGAGTAATCTTTTACTCCTCATAAGACTAGTGAGAGATATTAAATCACAGTTGACGTACCTGAAGCGCAGCAACTTCATCCATATTTTATCTGCTCTAAATTTAATACCACAGCAGTTTTTAGGGTGATGTATTTATTAACTGGCTGGCGATGAGCAGTACAGAAATTCAGTTGGTTCAGGAAAATAAAATGAAGACAATCTGACAAGTTTATGAAGTAAGCACAATAGCTATTTATTACTTCTTAAACACTCTAACAGTCTTAATGGCAATATTACGAATCTATCTATCTATCTATCTATCTATCTATCTATCTATCTATCTATCTATCTATCTATCTATCTATCTATCTATCTATCTATCTATTATTCTATCTATCTATCTTTATTTTTATACAAACACTTCATAGAATAAAATAGCAACATATTGAAATCCCACTGTATAAATGTAGACCTGGACTAAAAAATGAAGATTTGCTATGTTATATGGAACATTTAAAAATGGTAATTGTGTCTAGCCTATACCTTATAAAATCTACCTTTTGCCTTATTTTTCCCCTTAAACCCTTACATATGCCCAATGAAGTGAATGGCCTCAGGTGATATACAAATCCTCTTACAAAAGTTGTACCTGTTTACCTGCAGCACCGTCTTCTCTACAGTCATTCAAAGTATAGAATTTAGATTCAGAAGGCAGGGGACAGGAAATTGATGTCACAGACTGCACAGCATAGAGCAAGGAGCTGAATGTTACATTTATTAGATACTCTTCTAGACCCGTTTAATTGTACACAGGGCTTAGGGTCCCATCTGTATGCTATAAATAGAATGATTGTATGTCATCATTGGCTGTCATCCTTTCTTGGCAGTTTGTAATACATTTTGTTGGAATCTCTCTTAATGCGTATTTCCACTTTTTGGAGCCAAATTGGGATAACACCTACTTTATATTTGTTACATGCCCCCATTCACATACATAACATTTAGATGCTCTGTTCTGGGCCATCCAGCAAGAAAAAAAATGTGCTAGCTTGCTGTTTTTGTTTAAGGGGGCTGGGCAGCTATGTTTGCCATAATTAACACTGTCTGTATTGTGCAGGCAGGTCTTCATTATGAATTGTAACTAGATTTGAACACTGTTCTAACGAAGGGTTAAAATCATAGAGGCTAGGCTGTTTGCATTGTATAATAATGAGGATAGCCTTAGGACAGACTCATTCTAAAGCCTTAAAGGCTCATCTTAAGCCATAGGTGAGTCATTTTTGTTCACTTAATCAGCGCATTGAATTAAAAAAAATGAATTTATTCCCCCATCCACACATTTGATAGGCTATTGTATAATGACGGGGAGACTTCCCCACCATCAGAATACACTGATCAGCACTGCCAACTCTAACCAGCATCACTGATCACACAGGGATAATCCGACAGACTCGTTCAGAAGTCGGTAGATCGACTTCTGTACAACCAACCTGCCCATACATGGATCAAATTTGACTTAACATTGTTCAAAAAAATTTTCAGTCAGCCAGGACACCTCATCCCAAGAAACATCTAAAAGGTAAGAAATATGTAAAAAAAATAAATTAACCATTCTGTGTGAATGTGAACACAAATCGGTGTCCACCAAGGTTCTGTTCTTGTACCTCTCCTTTTCTCAATCTACACCTCCTCCCTGGGTCAGTTGATTGCCTCCCATGGCTTTCAATATCATCTCTAAGCTGTTGACACCCAAATCTATCTCTCTACCCCTCAGCTCTCTCCATCTGTCTCCTCACACATCACCAACTTACTAACAGACGTATCAGCCTGGTTGTCACATCACTTCCTCAATCTTAACCTATCCAAAACCGAGCTCATGATATTTCCTCCCCTACGTGCCACTTCCCCTAATTTCTCTGTCAAGATCAACAGGTCAACTATCAACCCGTCCCCCCACACCATGGTCCTAGGTGTAATCCTGGACTCTGAACTATCCTTTCGGCCCAACATCCTATCACTGTCCAAAGCTTGCCACCTCAACCTCTGCAACATCAAGATATGCCCCTTCCTAGCCAATGTCACCACAAAGCTTCTAATCCACTCCCTGGTCATCTCCCGTCTCGACTACTGCAACTCACTCCTCATTGGCTTACCCCTAAATACACTATCCCCCTTCAATCCATCATGAATGCTGCTGCCAGGCTCATCCACCTTACAAACTGCTTGGAATCTGCTACCCCTCTCTGCCAATCCCTCCATTGGCTGCCACTCAACCAGTTATTACCTCTTGTATCTCTTGACCCCCCTCTTAGATTGTAATCTCTAATGAGTAGGGCCCTCTGATTCCTACAGTATTAAAGTGTATTGTATTTGTACTGTCTACCCTCAAGTTGTAAAGAGCTGCGTAAACTGTCAGCGCTATATAAATCCTGTATAATAAAAGGAAGTGGTAAGCAGTTGTGGACATACACAGGCACTGAGACGAGTCTCCCAATCCCTATATATATATTCAAAATGCAGCGAAAATAAAGATTCTTTCGAGAAACTTAGGATTTTTTGGGGGAGATAATACGTCTATTTCCAGTAGGTATCAACAAAAGAAATTAGTTAAAATATTGTTTTTATTAAATTGCAGTAAAAAAGAAAGGAACATACAAAACAGATATCAAAAATATCAAAATATATGTGCAAGACCAGTATGACCATCCGGTATTATATTCAAATTCCATTCATGCCTGTCAGCCAACATGTTTCGCAAACGTTTAATTGCTTCATCAGGGCATAGATCGGCATCATTGTTTCTTTTAAACTGTAAGGCTCAGATATGGGGGCTCTTCAGTCACCAGAAATCGTCCTGTCAGCATAGACGTGTTAGGGCCGGCCCTAACACGTCTATGCTGACAGGACGATTTCTGGTGACTGAAGAGCCCCCATATCTGAGCCTTACAGTTTAAAAGAAACAATGATGCCGATCTATGCCCTGATGAAGCAATTAAACGTTTGCGAAACATGTTGGCTGACAGGCATGAATGGAATTTGAATATAATACCGGATGGTCATACTGGTCTTGCACATATATTTTGATATTTTTGATATCTGTTTTGTATGTTCCTTTCTTTTTTACTGCAATTTAATAAAAACAATATTTTAACTAATTTCTTTTGTTGATACCTACTGGAAATAGACGTATTATCTCCCCCAAAAAATCCTAAGTTTCTCGAAAGAATCTTTATTTTCGCTGCATTTTAAATCCTGTATAATAATAAATAATAATAATAATCAAACATGTAGTGGGGTTTTCTCAAATTTGACTGCAAAAATAAAACAAAATAGGCTTTAACAATGTATGTGTATTTCTGTATTCATTTGCATTTAACCACTTCAATACTGGACTGTTTCACCTCTTTCCTGACCAGGCTAATTTTCTGATTTTAGTGCTGTCACACTTTGAAGGACAATTACTCAGTCATGCAGCGCTGTACCCAAATTAATTTCATATCATGTAATACATATCTTTTTTTAGACAAATAGAGCTTTATTTTGCTTGTATTTAATCATAGCTGTTTTTCTTTATTTTTAGCTATACAAAATGTTGCAGGCATGTTGTAATGCAATTTCTCCTTTTGGCCACAAGATGGAGACAGAGAGATGCTGACTTGTCCTTCCAGAAAACTTAGAGACACAAAGCACACTGGAAAAAAGGGGAGTTCAGGAAGTGCTGAGGTAAATGAGGAGAGGGAAGTGCTGAGGTGAGAGAAAAGAGAGAGAGAGAGAGACAGGTTTTCCACACAACACTACAGAGAGAGTGCTGACAGAAAATCTGAGGAGGGCTTTCTTGAGGAGAGTGAGGAGAGCTGTCTGAGTTACTAGCATCTGATTGAGGGGAGAGACAAACGCTGACACCAGGGACTGTGTGACCCAACAGAGGGAGAGAAATCCGCGTTTCTCTTAAGACTACCAGGGAGAATTACCGTGAGGAGAGGGAATAGAGGACAGGAGTGGTGAGGTGACGGGACTATGCGGTGGAACTCCACCTAAAAAAGAAAGGGCCACACTGTCTACCAACATCTGAAAGAGGGAGAGCCATGCTTTTCTGGGGACTGCTGTTAAGAGACTGAGGATAAAGGAGCCAGGAACAGTGTCACCCACATGGTCCTCCACTGTTCAGCCCAGGGACCCTGCTCAGCAACTCAGCACCATCTATCCCAGTGGAGACAACCCACACACTGCTTCAAGTATCACAAAACCCTTCCAGGTGTCCTGTTGGCTGTTGTCCCATCACCCTGCCAGTTTAGCTACCAGCCATTCTGATCGGCCAACAGGAGGTGATCCAGTGCCTTACAACATTACCAGGAGTCTGAACCACCATTTGGGACTTCCGTTGTGTCATCACCCAGAGGACCCAACATCTTTCTTAGCACAGTATTCTATTCCCCTTTCTACTGTCAGAGGATGCTTGTTTGGAGCTGCCACTTTTAGCCATTCTTTTCTTACAAGCCACTACCTAACAGGATTTATAGGACTGCTGTCATGGTGATCAGTGACACTGACTGGTGTGGTGGTGATTAGGGACATTGACTGGTGCGGTGGGGATCAGGGACACTGACTGGTGCAGTGGTGATTAGGCACATTGACCGGTGCGGTGGTGATTAGGGACACTGACTGGTGCAGTGGTGATTAGGCACATTGACCGCTGCGGTGGGGATCAGGGACACTGACTGGTGCAGTGGTGATTAGGCACATTGACCGGTGCGGTGGTGATTAGGGACACTGACTGGCAGCACTGGTCTGGTTACGTTATACTGCTGTGGTAGTGATCAGAGACAATGGCTGACAGCACTGACATACACTATGCTGCTATAAGGGGTAATTGGGCTTCTTTTTTTTTTTTTTACACTGTGAGTGTTTATACAGTCATAATGACGTATAAGCAATCACCACTTTTCTGCCACTCTTCAGCTGCAGTAATACACAATGGTTGTCATTCATGCAGTCATTGTTTGCTACCGTGATTGCTGGGATTGGTCACAGTAATCACATGCTAGAGGACCACTGTGATCACTGTGATTGATTACAGCAATCACATGGTACATGGCCAAACACAGTGGCCCCTTACCCTGATCTGTGATACGCTGGGTCAGGGGGACAAAGAAATCACAGAACATGCCACTGCATGCCCCCAAGAGAGCGCACAAGTTGCTAGACTGGCAGGACATATAGGTAAGTCCTCCCAGAATGACGCTTGGTCATATTTTTATATAGTAACCGAGCAGGTAGTGGTTAAGACAGTTTTTCTATGTATTTACTACCATCAACCATCTGTCAAGGCATATTAGGAAAACATAAACTTTTGAATTTCTTGTCGTACATTTAACTCTTATGTACTTATGAAGGGATATGATCACAATATACAAATCTTTGAACGGTGACTTTGGCATTGGAAGGAAACTATTTAACCTTAGGTCCCTAAGGAAGCCACACGGCCCACAATAAAGTTGGATGAGAATCAGTTCAGTCCTAAATTGAGTAAGGGTTTTTTTTTGTTAGAGCAGTAAAAGTGTGGATCTCCCTTCCACAGTTAGTCGATGGTGGATACATTCAAAAGATTTTTAGATGTGCTATTTAGTGAACATAATGTCCAGGGATATTGAAAATAGTAGTGACACAAACACACTCTCAGGTTGAACTGGAAGGTGTCTTTATTCAACCTTACAAACTATAGAACAATGGTTATCTTTTAGGCCTCATTCACAGAGGTGCTGACACCTGTAGTCTGTGAACAGGTTATGTGACTTGAGCTGCCAAGTGCTGTGCGCAGGCAGTCCAGTCATGTATATGAGGATGCAGTGGCTGCCGGACACAGTTGCTCGTCCCAATTTGACAGCTGTGTGGGTGTGTGGCCCTGAATGCAGACAGCGTATGTTCATGTCCACTGACTCACGTGGCAGTCAAATTGGGACGAGCAGCTATGTCCGTGCAGCTGGTGCGCCCCCATCAACATTAAAGGGCTGCCTACATGTAGCGCCTGGTGGCTCAAGCTACATAAACACATGACCCATTCACAGACTATGGGTGTCAGTGCCCATTTGAATGAGGCCTCTTTTTTCTTTTGCTCTATAACATGAACCACTTTATGCTGAGAATGAAAATGTAGTTAATGTCTGTGAATGTATGTTATATTCTACCAAACAGATGACAGCGACAGATCAAATTTGGGGCTCCCTGGGTAATCTTGTTTGGTAGGAAATGGTTAATGCATTAAAATGCTCTCAAACTAGATATATAAAGTATACATAACTCATAAATGAATGACATTCATTTTGCTTACACACTGTGTATCATAATGACTGCTTAGCATTTCTCTGGATGAGTTTCCTGAAGGTGACAACGTGGGTGATGCCTGTGTAATGTGTGTTGAAATGGTCACTTGTAGTCAATGGGTGATAATGCAAAAGTGGGAGACAGGGACATAGTCTTGCACTAAACAGCTAAACATGCCTGAACATACTGTAGACCTCTGTACAAAAAGGTAAGCCACTGCCCTTTGCAGCAAGGAGCATTGGAGGGCAACATACGGTATGTTAGAAAAAGGCCAAGGAAAATTCCAAGCTCACTTCCAAGCTCACTTCCAAGCTCACTTACCGACCAGCCTGTGACCAACCAAATTAACCACTTCAATACAGGGCATTTTCACCCCCTTCCTGCCCAGGCCAATTTTCAGTTTTCAGCACTGTCGCATTTTGAATGAAAATTGCGCAAATTTCGCAGTCATGCTAAACTGCACCCAAATGAAATTTGTATCTTTTTTCCCCTACAAATAGAGCTTTCTTTTGGTGGTATTTGATCATCTCTGCTGTTTTTATTTTTTGTGCTATAAACAAAAGAAGAGTGACAAGTTTGAAAAAAAGACAATATTTTTCACTTTTTGCTATAATAAATATCCCAATTTCAAATTTCTTGCTCATTTTAGGCCGATATGTATTCTTCTACAAATTTTTGGTAAAAAAAAAATTGCATAAGCGCATATTGATTGGTTTGCGCAAAAGTTATAGCGCCTACAAAATAGGGGATAGATTTATGGCATTTTTATAACTTTTTTTTTTTACTAGTAATGGCGGCAATCTGCAATTTTTACTGTGACTGCAACACTGCAGCGGACACTTTTGACACTATTTTGGGACAATTGACAATTATACAGCGATCAGTGCTATAAAAATGCACTGATTACTGTATAAATGTCACTGGCAGGGAAGGGGTTAACACTAGTGGGCGATCAAGGGGTTAACTGTGTTACCTAGGGAGTAATTCTAAGGCTGGATTCACACCTATGCAGTTTTAGTGCTTTTTGCATTTTGCAGATTTTCACTACAGGACATGTTCTATAGGAAACCATGTTAAATGGACTGTAGTGCAAATCTGCAAGATGCAAAAAGCACTAAAACTGCATAGGTGTGAATCCAGCCTAACTGTAGGGGGAGGGGACTCACAAGGGGAGGAGACCGATCAGTGTTCCTCTGTACTGGGAACACACGATCGGTCTCCTCTCACCTGACAGGACGTGGATCTGTGTGTTTCCACACACAGATCCACGGTGCTGCTCTGTTATTAGGCAATCGCGGGTGCCCAGCGGACATCGCGGCTGCCGGCACGTGCACCGGCTCCTGGGTGATGCGGCGCGCCCCCTTGACGGCCAGGAAGCCCAGGACGTCATATGACGCTCGCCCGGGATGGGAGATCCCATATTACTATGGGGGGATGTCAAGTGGTTAATCTGTCTAACAGTATGCGTTAAAACCAGGGGTTTAGTCTGCACACATTTGCAAATATATGCGTAAGCTACAGGTCCAGCCAAGGCACCCTGGTATCTGTAGTCCCACCACTAACTTTTAAATGGCTCCACTGGGGAGCCACTTAAAAGTTAGTGGTAGGAAGTGGAGCCACTTAAAAGTTAGTGGTAGGACTACAGATACCAGGGCACTTTCTTTTTTTTATTATTATTTATTTTATTACAAAATTTTATGTTTACACTGTCTCTTTACATTTTTTAATAATTTTTATTGCTATCACTGGGGATGAGCAACCTCTCCTGTGATAGCATGGGCAGTGAAAGTTTCTGTTTACTGAAACATCTTAGGGTCTAGTAGACCCCAGATCTCTCCTCTGTCCTCTCTAACACTAAGATCTCTACATCTACAGACATCCACGATCTAACACTAACCTATCTAGCCCTGTAAAGAAGAAATTGCTATACATACATTTTTTGAAGCCGATCCGTTCCAGTCTCCAGCGGCAGAAGCTCTGCAGGGGACACAACGCCAATGGCTGTGAAATGAATGGGAAGTGACGTCATAAATAGACTTACTATGGGGCTTCCAATGTTGGCTGTGTCCTCTGCACCCGCCTCCACAGCGAAGCCGCAGCTGACAGCTCAGCGTGGGACCGGACATGCTCCAGAAAAGGCATACTGATTTCTTCATTACAGGACTAGATAGTTACTGTTAGATCATGGATGTCTATAGATGTAGAGATTTTTAGTGTTAAGGTGGACTTATAATTTAAAAGCATCTGATCAAACTGAGATTAGTTTGCTCAGATGCTTTCACAGGCCAGAATCGGCTTGTTTACATCTGAGCAAAACCAGAAGTGAAAAAATGTTGCCTCCATGTTCCTAGACCATAGCGATGAATGGGGGACTACCGGTTCTCATTATTTTATGGTAAGCCAGTCCCGGGCTCCCTGGTGGAACAGGAGAGCCCAGAAAGGCTGCGGAAGGAGGTGGAGGGGGACCCCTTCTGCTACATGTAAAATAACCCATTGGCTATTTAGCCACCAGGATCATTTTTACATGAAACAGCATAAAAAAAAGAAAAAGATATGGGGTCATGACTGCAGCTACTCTGATGGCCCTGATATAACCACTGAAGCATGAGGATGTACGGGTACATCCTATGGGTGGGAAGTGGTTAAAATATATTTCCATCTTTTTATTTAACTGTATGACTAAGCTCACCTTAGGTAAAATGCATTAGAAGATGATGTTCAGGTGGTCTTGCACTGGGCTACTATGGTGGCTTTTATTCAGGAGTGCAGATACTTTCCTCCTTTCTATTTTTGCTTCTGATGTTTAGAATAAACCACTAGATGAGGCAGATCCCAGAGCTGGGATTGTGCTGGCAAACACTGTATTTTCTATTAATGGATACCCTGCTCTGTATGTATTGCATGTTCCCATTCGCATAGGTTTAAAATAATTCAGAATTTCTGCATACCTTTTTATTTGCTAAATAATCCTATGAAACAATTACTTAGCTTTCCCCTATGTAATGTTAATGAGGGGGCTAAGAAGGTATGTTTTCACAAATTATCCCTGTTTGTACTGTGTTGGCAGAGTTCTGTGTATAATCCTGCTCCAAAGAAACAAGTAAAAGGATTTTTTTAACCACTTCAATACAGGGCACTTTTACCCCCTTCCTGCCAAGGCCAATTTTCAGCTTTTAGCACAGTCGCACTTTGAATGACAATCACGCGGTCGTGCAACACTGTACCTATATGAAATTTGCATTTTTTTTTACACAAATAAAGCTTTCTTTTGGTGGTAATTAATTACCGCTGGGTTTTTCATGGTTTGCTAAATAAATTAAAAAATGTAAAAAATTCTTAAAAACTAGTGACAGTATGTTAAAAAAAAAAAAAAATATATTTAATATAATATTTTTTAATTTTTTTACATTTTTTTTACATACTGTGACCAGAGCAGTACTACATACTATGATTGCTTATAGCAGTGACTTTCACTGCTATAAGCAAACATTTTTACGGAATGACAGTGTGTAGACACTGTGTATTGTTTTGATTAGCTGTAATTTTCCACAGCCAATCACAGGGTAAAAATGGGCTGTAATTGGCCCTGTCTGTACCTTGTGATCACTATGACCATTCACAGCTAGCAACACAATTGTATACAATGAAAGGAAATAACATGGGGAGGGAATGAGGGAGGGGGGCATCATGAGGTTTGTTTTTGCTCAACGCACAACCATTAATGTCTAAACCATTGGCAACAAAAGTGAGTACACCCCTAAGTGAAAATGTCCAAATTGGGCCCAAAGTGTCAATATCTTGTGTGGCCGCCATTATTTTCCAGCACTGCCTTAATCCTCTTGGGCATGGAGTTAACCAGAGCTTCACAGGTTGCCACTGGAGTCCTCTTCCACTACTCCATGATGACATAACAGAGCTGTGGATGTTAGAGACCTTGCGCTCCTCCACCTTTTGTTTGAGGACGTCCCACAGATGCTCAATAGGTAGGTCAGTGTATGTCATGTAGGTCAGTGTGTGTCAGATAGGTCAGTGTGTGTCAGGTAGGTCAGTGTATGTCATGTAAGTCAGTGTGTGTCAGGTAGGTCAGTGCGTGTCAGGTAGGTAACACCCCCCTCCACACAACCCCACCGCCCTTTGTCATCCCCCGTCCCCCCCGGTGCCAGGCTCTGCTCTCGCTTTTTTAAGAACTAGAACCAAATTTATTAGATGGGCATTGGTAAAGAACTTGATTAAAATAGCCTGAGAGTTGGGGGAAACAAAGTATGTAATACATACAGTACACAGTTCTTAAGACAAACAATGTAGGCTCAGCACAGCATTGAAGTATTAGTAAAATACTGTTACGAAAGTTGTGTATATGCCATGGAATACCTAAATACAAATGTCATGCCTAAACCCAAAGTTGCTTGGGGTGGTGTCTCCAAAGCTCAATTGCAAACCAAAACAAAGTAATTATGGATCTGACACCTGCTATAGGCTAATACAAAATGTTTATTAATTTCAAAAACTATATATACACCGATCAGCCATAATATTATGATAACCCATATTGCGTATGGTCCCCTTTTGCTAAAACAGCCCTGACCCTTTGAGGTATGAACACCAAAGTAACATCCACATAAATGGCTTGACCCAAGGTTTCCCAGCAGAACATTGCCCAAAGCATCACACTGCCTCTGCCGAATTGCCTTCTTATACCGCATCCTGGTGCCACTTCTTCCCCAAGTAAGTGATGCACATGCATCCGGCCATCCACATGATGTAAAAGAAAACGTGATTCCTTAGACGAGGCCACCTTCTTCCATTGCTCCATAGTCCAGTTTTGATGTTCATGTGACCATTGTAGAAGTTTTGGCTGTGGACATGGGTCACCATGGGCTTCACAGCCCCATACACAACAAACTGCGATGCCCATTTTTTTCCCTGCTTTCACCACATCAACTTCATGGACAACATGTTCACTTACTGCCTAATATATGCCACCGATTTTCAGATGCCATTCTGACAATATATTCCCTTTACCTGTCAATGGTCATAATGTTATGGCTGATCAGTGTCTCACAAAAGTGAGTACACCCCTCACATTTTTGTAAATATTTTATTATATCTTTTCATGTGACATCACTGAAGAAATTACACTTTGCTACAATGTAAAGTAGTGAGTGTACAGCTTGTTTAACAGTTTAAATTATCGCTCTCACTCTCTCATACTGGAAGTTCACCTCATGGCAAAGAACTCTGAGGATCTGAAAAAAAATAATTGTTGCTCTACATAAAGATGGCCTAGGCTATAAGAAGATTGCCAAGACCTTGAAACTGAGCTGCGGCATGGTGGTCAAGACCATACAGTGGTTTAACAGGACAGGTTCCACTCAGAACAGGCTTCGCCATGGTCGAACAAAGAAGTTGAGTGCACGTGCACAGCGTCATATCCAGAGGTTGTCTTTGGGAAATAGATATATGAGTGCTGCCAGCATTGCTGCAGAGGTTGAAGGGGCAAGGGGTCAGCCTGTCAGTGCTCAGACCATACATCGCACACTGCATGAAATTGGTCTACATGGCTGTTGTCCCAGAAGGAAGCCTCTTCAAAAGAGGATGCACAAGAAAGCCCACAAACAGTTTGCTGAAGACACTGCATGAAATTGGTCTACATGGCTGTTGTCCCAGAAGGAAGCCTCTTCTAAAGATGATGCACAAGAAAGCCCACAAACAGTTTCCTGAAGACAAGCAGACTAAGGACAGGGATTATTGGAACCATGTCCTGTGATCTGATGAGACCAAGATAAACTTATTTGGTTCAGATGGTGTCAAGTGTGTGTGGCGGCAAGCAGCTGAGATATACAAAGACAAGTGTGTTTTGCCTACAGTCAAGCATGGTGGTAGAAGTGTCATCGTCTGGGGCTGCATGAGTTCTGCTGGCACTGGGGAGCTACAGTTCATTGCGGGAACCATGAATGCCAACATGTACTGTGACATACTAAAGCAGAATATGATCCCCTCCATTCGGAGACTGGGCTGCAGGGTAGTATTCCAATATGATAACAACCCCAAACACACCTCCAAGACAACCACTGCCTTGCTAAAGAAGCTGACGGTAAAGGCGATGGACTGGCCAAGCATGTCTCCAGACCTAAACCCTATTGAGCATCTGTGGGGCGTCCTCAAACAAAAGGTGGAAGAGCGCAAGGTCTCTAACATCCACAGCTCCGTGATGTCATCATGAAGAAATGGAAGAGGACTCCAGTGGCAACCTGTGAAGCTCTGGTTAATTCCATGCCCAAGAGGATTAAGGCAGTGCTGGAAAATAATGGTGGCCACACAAGATATTGACACTTTGGGCCCAATTTGGACATTTTCACTTAGGGGTGTACTCACTTTTGTTGCCAGTGATTTAGACATTAATGGTTGTGCGTTGAGCAAAAAAAAACCTCATGATGCCCCCCTCCCTCATTCCCTCCCCATGTTATTTCCTTTCATTGTATACAATTGTGTTGCTAGCTGTGAATGGTCATAGTGATCACAAGGTACAGACAGGGCCAATTACAGCCCATTTTTACCCTGTGATTGGCTGTGGAAAATTACAGCTAATCAAAACAATACACAGTGTCTACACACTGTCATTCCGTAAAAATGTTTGCTTATAGCAGTGAAAGTCACTGCTATAAGCAATCATAGTATGTAGTACTGCTCTGCTCACAGCATGTAAAAAAAATGTAAAAAAATTTAAAAATATTATATAAAATAATTTTTTTTTTTTTTACATACTGTCACTAGTTCTTAAGAATTTTTTAAATTTTTAAAATTTTTTAATTTATTTAGCAAACCATGAAAAACCCAGCAGTAATTAATTACCAGCAAAAGAAAGCTTTATTTGTGTAAAAAAAAAATGCAAAAAATTTCATATGGGTACAGTGTTGCACGACTGCGTGATTGTCATTCAAAGTGCGACAGTGCTAAAAGCAGAAAATTGGCCTTGGCAGGAGGGGGTAAAAGTGCCCTGTATTGAAGTGGTTAAAAAAATCCTTTTACTTGTTTCTTTGGAGCAGGATTATACACAGAACTCTGCCAACACAGTACAAACAGGGATAATTTGTGAAAACATACCTCCTTAGCCCCCCCATTAACATTACATAGAAGGGGAAAGCTAAGTAACTGTTTCATAGGATTATTTAGCAAATAAAAAGGTATGCAGAAATTCTGAATTTTTTTAAACCTATGCGAATGGGAACATGCAATACATACAGAGCAGGGTATCCATTAATAGAAAATACAGTGTTTGCCAGCACAATCCCAGCTCTGGGAGCTGCCTCATCTAGTGGTTTATTCTACACATCAGAAGCAAAAATAGAAAGGAGGAAAGTATCTGCACTCCTGAATAAAAGCCACCATAGTAGCCCAGTGCAAGACCACCTGAACATCATCTTCTAATGCATTTTACCTAAGGTGAGCTTAGTCATACAGTTAAATAAAAAGATGGAAATATATTTTAACCACTTCCCACCCATAGGATGTACCCGTACATCCTCATGCTTCAGTGGTTATATCAGGGCCATCAGGGGAGCTGCAGTCATGACCCCATATCTTTTTCTTTTTTTTATGCTGTTTCATGTAAAAATGATCCTGGTGGCTAAATAGCCAATGGATTATTTTACATGTAGCAGAAGGGGTCCCCCTCCACCTCCTTCCGCAGCCTTTCTGGGCTCTCTTGTTCCACCAGGGAGCCCGGGACTAGCTTACCATAAAATAATGAGAACCGGTAGTCCCCCATTCATCGCTATGGTCTAGGAACATGGAGGCAACATTTTTTCACTTCTGGTTTTGCTCAGATGTAAACAAACCGATTCTGGCCTGTGAAAGCATCTGAGAAAACTAATCTCAGTTTGATCAGATGCTTTTAAATTATAAGTCCACCTTAACACTAAAAATCTCTACATCTATAGACATCCATGATCTAACAGTAACTATCTAGTCCTGTAATGAAGAAATCAGTATGCCTTTTCTGGAGCATGTCCGGTCCCACGCTGAGCTGTCAGCTGCGGCTTCGCTGTGGAGGCGGGTGCAGAGGACACAGCCAACATTGGAAGCCCCATAGTAAGTCTATTTATGACGTCACTTCCCATTCATTTCACAGCCATTGGCGTTGTGTCCCCTGCAGAGCTTCTGCCACTGGAGACTGGAACGGATCGGCTTCAAAAAATGTATGTATAGCAATTTCTTCTTTACAGGGCTAGATAGGTTAGTGTTAGATCGTGGATGTCTGTAGATGTAGAGATCTTAGTGTTAGAGAGGACGGAGGAGAGATCTGGGGTCTACTAGACCCTAAGATGTTTCAGTAAACAGAAACTTTCACTGCCCATGCTATCTGACCTACCTGACACACACTGACCTATCTGACACACACTGACTTACATGACATACACTGACCTACCTGACATACACTGACCTACCTGACACACACTGACCTATCTGCCACACACTGACCTACCTGACACACACTGACCTATCTGACACACACTGACCTACATGACATACACTGACCTACCTGACACACACTGACCTACCTATCTGACATACACTAACCTACCTGACACACACTGATCTACCTATCTGACATACACTGACCTACCTGACATACACTGACCTTCCTGACATACACTGACCTACATGGCATACACTGACCTACCTGACATACACTGACCTATCTGAAATGCACTGACCTACCTGACATTCTCTGACCTACCTGGCTGACATACATTGACCTACCTGACACGCACTGACCTATCTGACATGCACTGACCTATCTGACATGCACTGACCTACCTGACACACACTGACCTACCTGACATTCACTGACCTACCTGGCTGACATACACTGACCTACCTGACACACATTGACCTACATGACATACACTGACCTAACTGACATACACTGACCTACCTATCTGACATACACTGACCTACCTGACACACACTGACCTACCTATCTCACATACACTGACCTATCTCACATACACTGACCTACCTGACATACACTGACCTACCTGACACACACTGACCTACCTATCTCACATACACTGACCTACCTGACATACACTGACCTACCTGACACACACTGACCTACCTATCTGATACACACTGACCTACATGACACACACTGACCTATCTGACATGCACTGACCTACCTGGCTGACATACACTGACCTACTTGACATACACTGACCTATCTGCCACACACTGACCTATCTGACACACACTGACCTACATGACATACACTGACCTACCTGACACACACTGACCTACCTATCTGACATACACTAACCTACCTGACACACACTGATCTACCTATCTGACATACACTGACCTACCTGACATACACTGACCTTCCTGACATACACTGACCTACATGGCATACACTGACCTACCTGACATACACTGACCTATCTGAAATGCACTGACCTACCTGACATTCTCTGACCTACCTGGCTGACATACATTGACCTACCTGACACGCACTGACCTATCTGACATGCACTGACCTACCTGACACACACTGACCTACCTGACATTCACTGACCTACCTGGCTGACATACACTGACCTACCTGACACACACTGACCTACATGACATACACTGACCTACCTGACATACACTGACCTACCTATCTGACATACACTGACCTACCTGACACACACTGACCTACCTATCTCACATACACTGACCTATCTCACATACACTGACCTACCTGACATACACTGACCTACCTGACACACACTGACCTACCTATCTCACATATACTGACCTACCTGACATACACTGACCTACCTGACACACACTGACCTACCTATCTGATACACACTGACCTACATGACACACACTGACCTATCTGACATGCACTGACCTACCTGGCTGACATACACTGACTTACACGACATACAATGACCTACCTGGCTGACATACACTGACCTACCTGACACACACTGACCTACCTGACCAGACTTCAGGTGAGGTGACCTCCTCCTGCAGCTCAGCCATAGTGTGTGGGGTGCCCATCACAGTAGAGTAGACAGCAGCAGGCACTCCAGGCAGCCGCAGCCAGAGCCAGAGCCATGACAGGAAAGCAGAGCGCCCGCCCAAACGCTGAACGGGATCTTCTCACAGTGACGTGGCGCGGCGGCCACATTGTAATTCCCGCCTTCTGGAGTCTGCAGCACCTATGATGGGCATCACATGTCCGGCAGTCCCGGAATTGGATGAGTGGGATGTCCGTCATAGGCGCTGCAGGCTCCAGAGGGCGGGACCTGCTATTGTGAATGCCCGAGACACAGGGCTTTTTGGGGACCCACTCGGGGCTCAAGCCCCCCTCGGCCCCCCTCCTGATGCCACTGGAGAGGAGGGATCTTGCTTGGGAGGCATTGGGCAGTGCTTAGGAGATGAGGCAGGGGACAAAAAAAAAAATCTCTGATCCCATTACATAAAAGGGAGCATAGTTTGTGAACTAATTACATCAGGACATTATTAAACCGCAACTGCTAACTGATTTTGACTTTTTGGACTTCCTACAATATTATTTCTAATTCTCAAAAAGTCTTGAACATTTTCTTTCCACTGACTATTTCACATGTTCAGTGCTGATTAGTTTTTGCAGAAATCAGTTAGGACTTATTTGGTTATTAAATTATACAATGAGTAGGAATTGAGCTGAAACTATTTCAACATGATAATAATTTTTCAAGCAAAGGAAATACTAGAGGGCCTGAAAGCAAAGCACTAGATAATCTCTGGGAAGCATGGAATCTAGTCAGTAGTGTGACTTCTGAAGCTCTAGCTTGCTGTAGGTGGCTAATTGCCCATAGGTAAACTGCTATATTATATAATGATTGATAAGAAAATCTTGCCGGTGCTACTTTTTCTTGTTACAGAGTGCAAAATCAATTAGTAACAGCTGAAAGTACTGAGTTTTACCATGAAGTCAATTCCCAAAATAGAAGACACAAACAATTTTTGCATATTTATTGTAAAAAAATAAACATCTCAAAGTCGGTAAATTTCATCCTGTCACACATAGCAAAATATGAAACTGATAGTAATAAAAAGTATGTCAAATGTACAAATATTCAACATAACTGAAGCAGTGCTTCTTCTACTAATCAGTGTTAGAGTCTAATTAAAGTAATTAAAGCGGGGTCAGGTTATGGGAAAGGTGACTCAGGCACTCACTTTAGGCCTTGTGCTAAGTAGTATTAAATCATCTGCATTTTTAGCTTAAAGCTGTATTAAACCCAAAAGCAAACATTTATAATTTTACAGTTCTTAGATGTGATGGCTGCATCCATTTTCTTTTCTAGGATTTCTTTCTTTTATTTTCACCTGGTGATCCTGCCAGTAAGTCTGTTGTTTATCAACAGAACAAACTGTCCTGCAGTTAGAGGATTGAGACAAACTATTCGACACTGACAAGAGTGCTTACAATGTTCAGCTTTTATTTCTGTATGTAAAACCTTTACCCCAGCAAGAAAAAAAAAACTGTTGTAACTGCTTATAAGCATTAGCTGAAGTTTTGATTCAGTTTGTTAGTGTACTTAAATCTTTTAGTGTCAAAGTGTCTCTGTACTCATCCAGAGTGTAGATACTCTAATAAAAGAAGTGTGTTACTGGCCAGATCACAAGGTTAAAACAGAGGACAAAATGCTAAAAAATAAAAGAAATGCAGCCACCACATCTAATGATTAGCAAGCTGCAACAGATTACACTTTTGGTTTTGGGTTTAACTGCTTCAGCCCCGGAAGATTTTACCCCCTTCCTGACCAGAGCGTTTTTTGCGATTCGGCACTGCGTCGGTTTAACTGACAATTGCACGGTCGTGCAACGTGGCTCCCAAACAAAATTGACGTCCTTTTTTCCCCACAAATAGAGCTTTCTTTTGGTGGTATTTGATCGCCTCTGCGATTTTTATGTTTTGTGCTATAAACAAAATAAGAGTGACAATTTTGAAAAAAATGCATTATTTTTTACATTTTGCTATAATAAATATCCCCCAAAAATATATTAAAAAAAATGTTTTTTCCTCAGTTTAGGCCGATCGTATTTTTCTACATATTTTTGGTAAAAAAAAATCGCAATAAGCGTTTGATTGGTTTGCGCAAAAGTTATATTGTTTACTAAATAGGGGATAGTTTTATGGCATTTTTATTAATCATTTTTTTTTTACTAGTAATGGCGGCGATCAGCGATTTTTATTGTGACTGCGATGTTATGGCGGACATGTCGGACATTTTTGACACATTTTTGGGACCATTGTCATTTATACAGCGATCAGTGCAATTAAAAATGCACGGATTACTGTGTAAATGACACTGGCAGTGAAGGGGTTAACCACTAGGGGGCGGGGAGGAGTTAAGTGTGTCCTAGGGGAGTGATTACTAACTGTAGGGGGATGGGCTAGCAGTGTCATTACTCTCATCACTGCTCCCAATGACAGGGAGCAGAGATCGAGTGACACTGTCACGAAAGCAGAACGGGGAGATGCTGTTTACATCAGCATCTCTCCGTTCGTCCTCTCCGTGAGGCGATCACGGGTATCAGAGTCACGGAGCTCCTGGCCGACGCGCGCGCGCCGCCGGCAGCACGCACGCAATGGCATGGCGGGGAATTCAAATGGACGTACAGGTACGCCCATTTGCCCAGCCGTGCCATTCTGCTGACGTACATCGGTGTGCGCTGGTCAGGAACCAGTTAATACCTCTTTAATACACGCAATAATATAAACATTGTCTTAAGAGTGGCCTACTCTGTCCCACTTGATGTCACCTATGGGCAGATTCCGCCTTTCACCTTGGTCAGCTTTCCAATTGCGTTGCATTTTGCTCTCCCTGTCAACCCCTACTAAGTTCCTTTGTAGACTCACTGAAGTTGATGATGTACCCCATGCTTAGGTATTCTCTATTAAGCATCTACTCTTTATTTGCCATGCCAAACCCTGAAGATCGCTGCCCCTTCATTATGGCGTTGAAACAAAATCTAAATATCACAATCTTCTCTAAGGCACAGTCTGAATTTGAGATATTAAAAGCACTCTTTATGTCAGTTACCATTCTTAGTCACCCACATCCTACACTGCCCTACATTCTGCAGGTAGATGTATCTGAAAACACAGCGGAGACAGTTCTGTCACAGTGCCAAGGACTTTTGCTGCTTTTTTTCAGACTCACTCTGGCAGAGAATAATTATGATGAAGGAGATTGTGAGCTCCTAGCAATCAAGGCTGCTCTTGAAGATTGGAGATACCTTCTACAGCAGGGTATTCAAACTGGCGGCCCTCCAGCTGTTGTGAAACTACAAGTCCCATCATGCCTCTGCCTGTGGGAGTCATGCTTGTAACTGTCAGTCTTGCAATGCCTTATGGGACTTGTAATTTTGCAACAGCTGGAGGGCCGCCAGTTTGAGACCCCTGTTCTAGAGGGAGCGGCCCATCCAATATTAACCACTTCAGCTCCAGAAGGTTTACCTCCCTTCATGACAAGGCCTTTTTTGGGATACGGCACTCCATTACTTTAAGGGCCAGTTCACACCACATGCAGTCCAGTGCGTTTTTTTTCTGCATCAAAAATGCATGGAAAGTAGGTTATATGGTTTTCAATGGCATAGTTCACACCAGTGCTTGCAGTTCCAGTGTGTTCCAATTCCAGAAAAAAAGTAGAACATGCTGCATTTTTTCTGCACTGGACTGTACTGGAACGCTGTAAACCGTATCAAAAATGCACCGGAACGTGCCTAAATGCACCAAAAATACACTGCAACACATATGTCCTTATTTAACCACTTCAATACAGGGCACTTATACACCTTCCTGCCCAGACCAATTTTCAGCTTTCAGCGCTGTCACAATTTGAATGACAATTGCACGGTCATCCAACACTGTACCCAAACTAAATTTTTATCATTTTGTTCCCACAAATAGAGCTTTTGGTGTATTTGATCACCTCTGCGGTTTTTATTTGTTGCTAAACAAATAAAAAAAGACCAAAAATTTTGAAAAAAATAAAAGTTTTGCTTTTGTTTCTGATATGCGGCACTCATGGGTGGCACTGGTGGGCACTGATAGGCGACACTGATGGGCACTGAAAGGCTGCAAAGATGGGTTCTTATGGGTGGCACTGCTGGGCACTGATAGGCGGCACTGCTGGGCACTGATAGGCGGCACTGCTGGGCACTGATGCATGGCACTGATAGGCACTGATATGTGGCACTGATGGGCACTGATAGGCATCCCTGGTGGCACTGGCAGTGGTAAGCATTTGGGGGGGCAATGATTAGCAGCTGCCTGGGCATTGAATGGCAGCTGCCTGGGCACAGATCAGTATTTACCAGGGGGTCTAGGGGGCATACCTGGTGGTCCATTGTGGATGGCTTCCCTGGTGGTCCTGGGCGGCTTCCCTGGTGGTCCTGGGCGGCTTCCCTGGTGGTCCTGGGTAGGATCTGAAGGGGGGCTGTGCTGATAAACAATCAGCACAGACCCCCCTGTCAGGAAAGCAGCCAATCGTCTCTCCTCTACTCGCGTGATTGGACACGGCTGATCACGTTGTAAAGAGTCTCCGTCAGAGACTCTTTACCTAGATCGGTGTTGCGGGGTGTCAGACTGACACCCCGCAACAACGATCACCGCGATGCGGGCCCCAGGGGGCGCGCAGTGGCTCAATATTCTGCGGACATCATATGATGCCCAGTCAGGATATTGAAACACTTTGCCGCTGTCATTCTGCTATATGGCGGGCGGCAAGTGGTTAAGGTTAAGGAAAAAGAGGGGGGAAAAAAAAGCACTGGACTGCATCAAAAACGCACCAAAAACACATCAAAAACGCACTGGAAAGCATCAAAAACGTGCATGCAGAAAAGCACCTGGAACGCATCCGGACTGCGTTTCTATGGTGTGAACTGGCCCTTACTGACAATTGCGCACGCATGCGATACTGTACCCTTTTTTTTCCCACAAATTAGAGCTTTTTTTTGTGGTATTTGATCACCTCTACGGTTTCAATTTTTTGCACTATATACAGAAAAAGACAGAAAATTTTGAAAAAAAAACAATATTGTTTACTTTCTGCTATAAAACATTCCCCCCTGGGACTGCGATATTGTGGTGGACAAATTGGACACCTAACTGACACTAATACAGTGATCAGTGCTAAAAAATATGCACTGTTACTGTACTAATGACACTGGTTTGGAAGGGGTTAACATCAGAGGAAATCAAAGGGTTGAATGTGTTCCTTGGGAGTGATTACTAACTGTGGGGGGTGCTTTGACTGGGGGAATGTAAAGATCTGTGTTCCTGCTTAGCAGGAACACAGGATCAGCACATTCCCCTCTCACAGAACGGCGATCTGTCTTGTTTATATAAGCAGGCCACCATTCTGCTTTTCTCTTGATCGATCGGTGGGTCCCGGCGGACATCACGTCTGCCAGACCCGCTGATTGGCTCCTGCTGTGTCCAATCACATTTATTGTGGAACTTCTGCCATCTGAGGGTTTTAAAGCTGTTTTTGTTATAGTGGACTGGACCGATTGTCTAAAATGACACACTTCTATGAAGGGCATGCCATCTGCTATGAAGACCACCTGATCCTTTGTAAAGGAAATTGTGAGGCTGCACATGGTTCCCGCTAATATCGCCTTGGATTGTGGAGTTCAATTTACTTTAAAATTTTGGAGAGTGCTATGTGAGACCTTGAAGATTGAACTTTCCTTTCCCTCAGCATATCATTGGCAGACTAACCCGCAAACAGAGCGAACCAATCAGACTCTCAAGCAATGCATCCATTGTTTGATATTGAAAAGGTCTGGTGTCACCCCAACATCACCTCGATCCCCAATGAGATTCAAAGAATATAAAAGGAATCGCCCTGGGACTTTGAGGTGAATATGGTTAGCCAATAAACAAACCATGAGTATATAAAAAAAAGAGATTTATTGCAACTTGTGCATATAGAGCACAACGGCAGTGGTAAGCAGGCCAATAAGTTATACATATAGGTTGAAAAGGAAACAGATGTCTGAAGAAGCGCGCATGGTCTTGCGAAAGCGTCAGGTACTGCTGATGCTTGTACATAATTTTGATGCCTGTATACTGCTTTTATATACAATATACTTACCTTTGTATGCTTACCGTTGTGCTCTACATGCACGACAAGTTGCAATAAATCTCTTTTTTATATATAATCATGGTATGTTTATTGGCTAATCATATTCACCTCATTTAAAGTCCCAGAGCGATTCCTTTGTATTTTTTGTCTCTCATTGGGGATGGAGGTGATGTTGGGGTGACACCAGAACTTTTCAATATGTTCCTATGTAACCCAGGTGGAGGGCACCCATTTAGCCCAAACCTGGTCTGCTGCCACCAATAGCCATTTTCTATTATATACAATGATACATACTTATGATTTGGCCATGTTGGATTACACATTGGCAGGAGGTGTTTTTGGGTTTGTCCTGCTTTCTCTCGCCGCTCCCTTACGATGTCGGTGTCCCACCATCCAGCTCGGGAGCTGCAATATGTGTCAGGGGGGTCTTCTGAGTTCCTGCTGTCCCCTCCCATCCGCTCGGATGAGCAGGGCCACCCACGTATCAGTGTCATGTTTTCCATGCCCATTGGGTGGCGCCCATACAGCGTCATCGTGTATGGGCTGTGTGGGCCATCCCAGGTAATCAGAAACAATGCACTTGCACAGCCCCAGTGGCGGCAAGCGTCTCTTGTGCTCCCATGCCGCCTTTGCCCATACATGATGTTAGGGTGGAGCATCGGGTCCTCCCGGAGGTAAAAGTTGGAGCCTGACATGGCGATGTTTCTCACTCACAGCTTTGTATGCATGCAATAGCTGCACTTCCACGAGGGATGGACTACATTTTCTGGCTCTAATATTCCACTCAGGTAACTGATGTTTTTTAGTTCCGTTCACACTTCAACATTGATTTATCTCACATTATTTCACCCCCAGTGTACCCTACACATAATTCCCACACCTTTTTATTGATAATTTTTACTGCCCCTTTAGTTTCCCAGTCCACACCAGTGTTTTCTCCATGCTGGTCTATGAATATCTATATGCATATTAACTTTACTGCATTTGCAGGGTCGTTTGACACACATTTATACTCTTTTACTATTCGTTATTTTTAGTTGCCATCTATTATGGACGAGGTGATACTTCTAGGGACACTTGCATGCACCATAGCCATGTTGGTCCTCCGGTTGTTCCCCTTTTGGGGTTCCCTGTCGCTCTGCCTCCTCAGCTCCCAAACTGGATGTCTGTTGCTGTCACCACCTACTGGGTCAGTAATTGATGACATGGCCCAGCCCATTGGTGAGTATGGGTTCTTACACTCAGACCCCTACGACCACTTACCTTCCTGCCAATTCTGTGTAACATACATTTACTTGGTTTATTACTTGTATTGCAGATACATTAAAGCCTCTACCCCTGAAGAAGCGAACATGGTCTTACGAAACGCGTTGAGTACTACTGATGCTTGTACATAATTTTGATGCCTGTATACTGCTTTTATATACGATATACTTACCTTTGTATGTGGATTGTTTCCTTTTCACCCTGTATGTATACCTTATCGACCTGCTTTCCACTGCCGTTGTGCTCTATATGCACAACAAGTTGCAATAAATCTCTTTTTTTTTAATATACTCATGGTATGTTTATTGGCTAACCATGTTCACCTTATTTAAAGTCTTAGGGTGATTCCTTTGTATTCTTTGCATCCATTATTTTACCTCTTTTGCTCAGGGAGAACAGGATATCGCTATTATCATTTGCGAAATTTGCTTATAACAATTCAAGTCTTTCTGCTACAAAATAGTCCCCATTAAAATTGTCAGCTAAGGCTTTCACACTTTGTTTTTGTCCGGTACAATTTCCATATCTTCACTCCTGGCTGTCTAAGACACACTGGATTTTTTCAGTCACAATAACAAGATGTTGGGAAAGAGATATCACCGCTCCAGGCAGGTCAATCAGGAACAAACCTTTCCTTTAAGCTGGAAGACACAGGTGCTGGCAATGCTTATAGCAAGTATTGAAAGAGTAGAAAATCAAGAAAGGGGGCCACCCTTATAGCTCATGCCATCTAGTAGGTAATAGTCACTCGCTCAGTGCCACTTCTCAAATACGGAGGCTATATCCATAGCCAAGAACAAGCATAAATATAAGGGTAAGATTCCAGAGAGAATCACAAATCTCCATGGAACAAAGACAGCTACTATGGATATAGTGGACAGTAATTGGAGAGTGTGTAAAAAAAATTCAAAATTTTATTGAAGTACCAAAAAACTAAAATTAACACAAGAATCGTTTCTGTAAGAAAATTGAGTGATACTGTCCATCATACATCAATAAAAGGGCATAACAAATACAAGGCTGCATATGGTATGCCCATAATGGGCCAGTATCACTCAATTTTCTTACAGAAACGATTCTTGTGTTAATCTTGTTTAGTGTTTAGTTTTTGGTACTTCAATAAAATTTAGATTTTTTTTTTTTTTTACACACTCTCCCATTACTGTCCACTATATGCATAGTAGCTGTCTTTGTTCCAGGGAGATCACCCCTCTTCGTGATTCTCTCTGGAATCTTACCTTTATTTTTAAGTATTAAAAGAGTCCTGGACAGCCGTACTCAAAAAAATTTTCACCTTTATTGAGTAAAAAATCAAAAACATGCCCCAGCAGAACGAACAGAAGAGCTGATGCGTTTCACACTACAAACAGTGCTTAATCACTGTAGTGTGAAAGGTGTCAGCTCTTCTGTCCGTTCTGCTGTGGCATGTTTTTGTGATTTTTTTTTTTTTACTCAATAAAGGCAAAAATAATTTTTTTGAGTGGGGCTGTCCAGGACTCTTTCAATACTTCATTCATAACAAGATGTTGTAGGAAGTGCAGAAGTCAATCAAAACATTTTATTAAAAACAAAGTGAGGAATTGGTCCTAGAACTGGGTGATCAATTATGGTTATCCACTGTAAATTTTACTTTTTACATTAATGGTGATGAGGAATACAAAGTTGAAACTATCCTGGATTGCAGGAAGAGGAGGAATCAACTTCAATATTTAATCAGGTGAAAGGTGTAAGGGCCTGAAAATTCTTGGCAACCTGAACACAATATTCATGCCAGGGGACTAATCCAAGCCTTTTTCTGTAACCATTCATAGAAAATGGCCCAGTTGGGCAATGCCACAAAAGGGTTGCCCATATACAAAATGATGCATCAGAGCACATACGGGTGTGCAGGCACAGGCTGGCAAATTGTTGTGCATGTGTATGCAGGATTGCTTGCACACGTGCCTGTCACTAACGCTGGCACCAAACAGACTATTTGAACAAAGTCGCTGAACTGGTTTCTTACTGTCTGATCTACAGCATTTTCTGTGCTACCTGGTATTGTGTTTGATCACCTGTTGTTGACCTGACCTTCTTCAACTACCCCTGAACTCCACCTGCACTGACCTCGGCTTATCTCTGCAATCCATCTCTGCCTTCCACTTGTGCCTGACCTGTCCTACTGCTGTTGAATCTGGCCTGAACCTGAATACTCTCATGTCTCCTGCTTGTACTTGATCCATCCGCCAGTTACTGACCTGGCTAGCCTTGATCGGTAACTGGCCACCTAACTGCAACAGCTTCTGGGAGAACCAATGGGAACTTTTGCCACTCCGTGCCCTTGAACATTCTTGTTACATTACCAGGAGATAGCATGGGGGCAGCATTCTGACATCACTGGCCATTCCCCCTGTCTCTGTCCCTGAGTGATCTGGACCGCCAATAACTGATGTGCTGAGCAGAAGAGTGGGGTGATTAAGAAGGAGTGTTGACAGCCTGCAGAGAATTATAATGGAGAGTGGTAATAGGGCAAGTGGGTAACAAGTGGACTTTGTCCTAAGGCTGCAGGTGGTAAATTCTAAGGAAAAAAAAAACAGACATACAGTATATACAGGAACTGTGTGCCCGGTGTTGTATGCTATGCTGTGATTGTTTTGTCTCTCTTTGCTTGCCTCTTCTGGCTGTCCTACTCCTGCATAAGCTTGTCTCTTCTATAAGCTACTAAAATTGCTGTAACTAGATACTGTCCCACAACTCTGCATGCTGTTTTTCTGCTTAAATGGTTTTGCCGGGTGCTTGCCACTTTAACTTGCTTATATGGGCATATACTTAAAGCAGAGTTCCACACAAAAATGGAACTTCCGCTTTTCGGAACCCTCCCCCCCTCCGGTGTCACATTTGGCACCTTTCAGGGGGAGGGGGGTGCAGATACCTGTCTAAGACAGGTATTTGCACCCACTTCCGGCATAGACTCCCATGGGAGTCTATGCCTCTTCCTGTCCCGACCGCGCTGTCTGCTGGGAACACACAGCTCCCAGGAGAGAGCGGGGACCATTAGGGACGCGCAGCGCGACTCGCGCATGCACAGTAGGGAACCGGGAAGTGAAGCCGCAACGCTTCACTTCCTGCCGACATCGCTGGACCCTGGGACAGGTAAGTGGCCATGTATTAAAAGTCAGCAGCTGCAGTATTTGTAGCTGCTGGCTTTTAATTTTTTTTTTTTTGGCGGTGTGGGTGAACCCCCGCTTTAAACTACGGATGATGACTGCCAAGGACTAAGTTGATGAAATATCTTTGTTTAGCTGCAGCTGTGTAGAAGTCCTGTGTTAAGGCCTGAGGGTGGTCAGTGTTCCCCATACACTTAATTGGGGACCAATGCTCAGTGGACTTTTTGATAATTATTAGCTGTATTCACATGGATTTAAACAATTATGAGGCAGGGGTATATGCCTGGATTTAGTTATCTGTACTATTGAGGCTTTGTGCAAACCTCATGGGGAGACCACAGCCCAGGCATAGTAGGCCAGTACTGTCTGGACATTTTTAGTGGTGAAGACAATGTTGTCTTTTATGATATTTACTTGGTAAGCTACATTTGTAATAAAGGATAAGGAATTTTATAAAACCCGACACTTATGTCATTTTTGTATTTAATTACTTGTGAGTCGGTAAATGCCATATGGGTCTGCAGTGGGATGGTCTATTTATGCTATGTGCCTATGCCCTGATTTAATATGCATGAAATACTTTATGGCAACCTGGACCACACACAATATGTGTGAGTTTGGCACACATTAATTTACTATTATTGTTCCTGGCATTTTTGGTATTATTTTTGTTACATTACTAGGAGGCCTAGAGCTGGAGGTGTAAGAGAAACCTTCCTCATATCATCAGGCTCCACCACCAGGTATGTGACACATTGCCATAATCTCCTGTTCTTCTTCCAGCTCAGTATTCTTTGTCAGTCATTAGAGGGCCACTAATGTTGTAAATTCTGTGCATGTGAATTGGAATTTTTTGTCCTGGAACCTGGCTCAGCATTCTACAGATGCAAAGAATGTACACTGGGAATGTGCCTCAAGCATTGTAAAAAGAAAATACAACTACCTACTAGCATGTTCTGGTGTCCTGACTGACAACTCGAACTCTGTCTGGATCCAGGGTCCTACAAGATTTACCCTTATGGCTAAGTAAAGGAAATCTGTTAAGGATTCTGCTGCTACTAAGGTCTAACCAATGGTAAAATGAACTAACACTAGAACCTTCACCAGAGTATCAGAGAGGATATGCTTTCTCTGTAACCCCCTTTGCCATGATTCTCCATGCCAAGGTTCTTCCAGCTCACTGTTGCAGCTCAAGCTATTGGTGCTTTTCAAGCCTTCGGCTACAGTATCCTATAGGCTGATAACAAATATCACTGTCAGACTGGAATTTAATCCTATCTCACTTTGCAGATTACTGATTTGCATTACTTTTTACTTGGTTTGTTTGTGTACCTCTTTATTTGTAGTTGCGTGCCTCAAATTTGAAGAACGGTTAACATAGACTCATCCATGAAAGTAGGCAAGGAATAAAAGAAAATCAGACTTTGCAAGGTAAAATCATATTTGCACATTTATTAAATATAAATGAACATTATAATAATGGTTTTGAATCAAAATGTCAGTGGAAAATTGAAACTGGCTTTCAAAACTGTAATAGAAAATTAATTTCAATTATTTATTTTTTTTAAACTCGCAGCAGGATATAAGAAACGTTCATTGAACATAAATGATGGGAAAAAAAAATCTTGTAAGTAGATGAATCCTTAGTAATTAGTAAATTCCAGTTTTACATGTAAATGGGTTATGATATGGTTACATCAATTTCACGCTCGATAATTCTAGAAGTGATCTTATGCATTGAGTAAGAAATGAGAGCACACTTTTCTGAATGTGGTTATTGTTACTCTTGTACATGTGTGAAAATAATCTTCCACTGGAGAGAGTTTGATAAGTAAATATAGAAAATAATAAGGAGAAAAAATGATATTACATTTAGCTGAGAAGGTATACAGCAATAATAAGTATAATTAAGTTTATGAAAAGGCAGTTTCTCTTGTGGGAGAAAAACTGTCTTCATATAAAATATAGATTCAACCTAATATAATAATAAAAAAAACTATTAGAAACTGGACATAGGGGTCATTTAACATTACAGTGACAAGACCTGTGTGCTACAGCAATAAATCATCACTTTGAGTAGTCTGGTGTGGCAAAATCAATAAAATTTGTGATTGGTTGGTAAAGATTACTGCAGAACTCAATAAAGGTTTTAACAAATAATGCAATGGAAAGCTTGTTCTTACCCTAATTTTTTCCTTGGCTTTTTATTGTACACAGGCTGCACAGGCTTGTTTGGCTTTCTGTGTTACTATTGGCATGGACTTCTTCATAGCGACCAAGCAAAAGTGTGTTGCGTCTTAAGTGGAAAACCTTGAAAGGTTGTAGAGTTTGCCCCCCCCCCCGGTAATGACAATCAACATACTGAAGTCTATAGGAGCCAAATCATGCTATTATTTTCTGACCCTTTTCACGGCTAATTTGCAAGCTACTGCTAACAAAAGCATGGGTAGCTTGGCACTGTCATGGGGGGACATGAACCCATGCAAAAAAAAAAAAAATCCTATTTAATGGGGACAGGGTCTTTTTGTGGGTACTTTAAAGCTACAAATGATGTTAGGGAACATGTGATGAAGTACTTTAAAAGTGACATATTTTTGCTTACAGACATTGGTCAAAAATCTGTCATTTAGCAGCAGTAATAACAGGATGTTGCTTCACATTAAATGATGTTTCCACGCTGCCACAATGACCTGCTGCCTGATGATTTTGACCGGCACACTCCTGCTGCAAAATGACAGATATCTGGCTGGCTCCTGTTAAAAAACAAACAGGAAAGGGATCCTGGGTCAGTGTCATTACCCTGGATCCCTGGCCAGTTTGTCTATGAATACTGCACAGATGGGAATCTGTCATTTAAAATGAGAGTAGTGTTGGGACAGCATCGTACGGAGGCAGTTTGGGGAGTGTCATTGTGATTGATGAAGATTCATGTTTTTTTTTTTTATATTGTGGAACTTTTCAAGATATGTACTGTTCTTTTAAGAAACAAAAATGGCGTGGGGTCCTCCTAAAGATTCATAAAATATGCTCATCCAGGTATACAGCCTGGGTGGCCAGGAAAGGAGGGACCAGACCATTTGATTTCAACATTGGAAGGGTACCTTGGAGAGAAGCAGGAAGGCATGTAAAGTATGCTCCTTGCAAGGTACCTTGTCCCCTCATTGTTTTATATAGATTTCTACTTCCCGCTGTCAGAAAAGCGTCCTTCTCCAAAGTTGCCTGTATTTTTTTCACAGATAACAGCCCAAAAATAAACAGGTCTTAATTACATTTTTCTGTTTACACACTAACATTATGATTTTATCCTGCCTAGATCCATCCTTTCTCACAATAGTTATACAAGGCTATTTACATTTTTATACATTTTAGACATACAGTACATACATCTCCCTCGCAATATGTAAGCTAAGCATTAGGAACAGCTTTAAAGTTAATCTGCACTTTGCAGGACAAATTAAAAGGCACAGTTTAATGTAAACCTTCCTTTCCTTTTATTGCCACTCCCTTCAGCTGCCAGGAGCAAAAAGAAGGCCCTGTGTAATTTACAGGTTGCTGGAGTCATAGCTTACAAAGGTCTAAGAACTCACCATGTGATAGCACTAATTGGTCCAGTGCTGTCACATAAAGTGAGCCACTTTCTTCTCCATACCAGTAAATAACGTGTATTTTCTTTGTCTACTGGTGCCGAATAAGGTGATTGAGGGAGGGAAGGATAAATGAGCACAAGCTTGCTTTAAAGCCCAATTGAAACTTAAGTTTAAATGAGATAAATACTTTACAGGTGCAACAAAACAAAAAGATATAGAAAAGTTTACAGTTCTTTAGACCATTAAGGTCTCTTCTGTCAAGAAAAACCCTGCCTCTCCGTGTTTTTTTTAACATTTTGAGTTTTATAGCACTTTAAAGCCAAGTCTGGGAAAAGACCTGCACTGCAAGGATTAAAAACGTATTTATATCTAGAGGGGCGGTAAGAGCACTTTACTAACCTGATCCTTTGCTCTTCCAGGAAAACAATGCACCTCTATACTCTGGCAGTGGACTCTCCCTCGGCGTACTTGTGCCCAGTGCAGTGCTTTGGCCCTTGTATCGGTTCCCAGAGGACAGACATACACACATATATGGAAATATGTATATGTATGAATAAAACTGTGCTAAATTCTCTGTTCATAAGTAACAAGGTTGCTACTTTTAGCAGAACGTCTATATTTCCATACAAATTATCCAAATCTGAACTCCAGGAATTACTGTATGTGTATTGAAAACATTGGTCCAGTCTGGCATAAGGTAGCTACGCATTTCACATACCAGAAGGGCCAGTGGGGAAGCTAGAAATCCCTGAAATAGTCAGTGCTACTACAGTGATAACTGCCATCTTCAGATTCCTATGCTTCTCCACTGCGCTCTGGGGGTTGTTTGATTATCAATGCCACCAAGTATAAAACAACTCATATTTTTTGCAGACAGTTCAATAAACTTAAAATCCTCTCCATGTGCAGCAAAATTTACAGCAACCCTCCTTTCTGCTCAGATGCTCAATAAGCAGGCCTGAAGGGGAAGTACCTGCCCTATACAAATTAACCTCCTCCTAAACTTGCCCCAGGCTGACTCTCTACAGTATATAAGACATTCTCTGATCAGACAAGGTGAAGAAATATGTCACTGCACCCCCTCTCCACCTCATCCAATCAAAGGACACCTTATATTAATTGAAAAAAATACAAGGTATTCTATGGATAATCATTCTTTGGCTAATGTGGGGTTGAAATCCCTATGCGAAAGGAAAGATTTGGTTATCTGCCCTACGGATAAAGGTAGGGGTATTGTTGTTTTAGATAAAGCTGATTATCACAAGGAGATGTGTAGGATCTTAAGTGATCTCAACACATACAGAGAATTATCTAGCAATCCTACTTCCAAATATAAAAAGGATCTAGTGAATCTTGTCACCAAAGGTTTTGATCAGCAGATTTTAAAGAAAAAGGAAAAAGCCTACTTAGTGCCATTAGCCCCCAGAATCCCCACCATTTAATTTACCTAAAATCCATAATGACTTGTTACATCCTCCTGGACGCCCTATTATAAGTGGCATTGATTCCGTCACTCGCATTGGACGCTACATTGATTTTTTTTCTACCGCCACTAGACAAACGCCTTCATTTTTTAAAGATATAAGGACACAATCACGTTACTAGAGTATTAATATACAGGGAGATTACATATTGGCCACAGCCGATGTGGCCTCTTTATATACCTGTATACCTCATTAATTGGGTATTGAAGCCGTCCAACATTTATTATGTCGTGACCATTCCCTATCTCAATCCCAAGGAGCTACTTATTATTGAGTTATTAGAATTTGCTACCAAACACAACTACTTTTGGTTTGACAATCGGTTCTATTTACAACAGAAAGGCGTGGCGATGGAGGCCAAATTTGCCCCCAGTCTTGCTAATCTGTTTATGGCCAAATGGGAGGAGGATGTCATCTATGCCCAGAACAGACCCCAGCTAGTTATTTGGGCCAGATATATAGACGACATCCTCCTCCTGTGGAACGGTAGTCCCAAATCGCTTGATCAGTTCTCCATTTCATTGAATGGGATCGATGCGATATCTCATTAACATACAAATCTAGGAAAATGATAATGAATCCGCGCAAAAGAGATAGATGCAAATATAATTTAGAACTGCTGCCCCCATAGGGGCAATTACCACCAAAGTGGAAAGAGCTGTAATGAAGAAAAATTGAGTGTGGGTGTGGTGCTGTTCTAGTATTATGGCAAAGTGCTAGACCTCTGTGATTATCACCTCTAATAAGTCAGTGTAAGTGTTTGGATGGCTTAAATTCCTAAAAGAACTTTATCCTCAAAAAAAGAAGAAATTTCCAAACCAAAATTGGTATTAGTAAAACATGACAGGTAATGTGTAAGTGATTTCCTTCAGATAGTGTCCGCCTCCTTGCAGCTTACCATCTACCATGTGATACTATTGTAACAGAATATGCCCATACATTCATAATGTGCATTAATTAAAGTGCTAAAGTGAATAGAAGGAGAAGGGGGAGAGGGGGGGAAGGGGGAGAGGGGGGGGGAGGGGGGAGGGATGAGAAAAGTCCAAACAATGATAAAGTGACTGGTGCTTAAAATTCACGAGTGTTATCCAAACAAAACAATATTGTTTTAAGTAGTCCTAATTAGAAAGCACAAATGGTACTGTGCTTAAAAGCTTGTTCCTCTTGAGAAAACAATATTATGCAATACAATCTTCTTATTCAAGTGTTCATTTGTGACTGTGCCTTTAATCGTGCTCCTACTGTGCAAAAACTCACCGGATACTGTCACCCCTGCAGGGGTATTGCGCGGTCACAGTTTGTGCTACTGTGCAGCAGTTCCTGGCAAATCTGGATCGTGTTATGTTAAGATAGAAAAGAAGGGGTGCCCATAGCGTAAAAACGTTTAAAACTTTTATTCCAAATAATTAAAATGGTACTCAAATTGTGAAAATTCAAATTAAGCATGAAAGATGTGAATTTAAACCATCAAAAAATCCTATGCTTGATCTGTTAGAAGATGACGCAAGACATTGGTCAGGCCACACCCTACGCGTTTCGTCATTGGACGTCTACCCTTTTGATGTACAGAGGCACAAGTGAAACCAACCCAGGATCCTGTTTTACTCTGAATCCTTTTGTGGTTCCAAGGCATGTTTTGACCAAGCCTAACAGCAAGGTCACACGCCTTAAGGTGAGCGGCTATCACCTAGGGGGGAACACCTGTGTGTGGTTACAACACTTTACCTTTTGCATTCACTGAATCTCATGGATGATTTTTGGAGCACTTATGGACTTTTCATTTGAATATCGCACAAAACACTGCAGCACTTAATCGCATGGATGAATTTTTGAACGTTTATTGATTGTTTTTGAATATTGCACTAGCACTTTTTTTTTGAGCATGTGTCCAGTCATATATACTCACTGTGATGCATATATAATATTGCACAAAACTTTGCAGCACTTAATTGCATGGATGAATTTTGAACGTTTATTGATTGTTTTTGAATATTGCACAAGCACATTGTAGCACTTTATCTTTGAGTATATGTCCAGCTATATATACTCATTGTGATGCATGTATAATAATAATTATACATTTTTGTATAATATATTTTTTTGAATGCCATATGTAACGTTATAAGTGTATGCACATCATCACTTTATTTGCAATATTGCATGGATTGCACTTTTATGTTATATATCACACACATTTACATTTTTGATAGCGTAGCTTATTTATATATTTTCATGAAATTTATGATCGTCAGTTCAAACTTAAAAAGTACTTTAAACCTACCGATCGCAATTGTTTCATTCCCATCGATAGCTGTCATCATAGATAATGGCTACGTTCGGTCCCTCACAGTCAATTTCTACGTTTGGTTGTTTATAGAGGTGCTCTATCCTTACAGAGCAAGATTGCTCCTGACATTATTAACCTAACCTCCTGTTAGATCCTCTTTCTTCCATAATTCAGTTGGCTATTGTCCATGCAAAAGTGTAATGTGTGTCAATACAATACACAGGGTAGATGTAAAACACAACAATTTAAATCTACAGTTACTAACCGTTCTTATTGCATGAAACATTTCTTTACATGTGCCACTAAGAACATTGTGTATCTACTGACCTGCCCTTGTGGCAAACAAACGTTGGCAGAACGATTTGTTCCTTTTAAATGAGAGTCAACAAGCACATAGTTAAAATCAAAAAGGGAGCCACTAATCACAGTGTACTGAAACATTATCATCAGTATCATAATCCGAGTGGTACTGAATTTTTAATCATAGATAAATATATTACTCCATGGAGAGGTGGGGCTACGACCAGAGGTGTGTCTCGCCTTGAAACCTTTTGGAATTATGAGTTACACTCCCGCTCCCTGTCCGTTATGAACGTGGAGTGGGACATCAACACCTTTATCAATAAGGCATGATGCAGCCGCATCTGGTGTCCCCACATACTTCACTGCTTTTATTTATTATTCTTGGGTTTCTAAACATCATCATGGTGGCTTCCTATAATGGCATAGGCACTTTTATTTATCTTTCTTTATTCCAAGTTTTTAGACTTATTTGTTTATTTACTGATCACTTGATTATTGCATTTTTGTATTCATTTATTATGTATTTTATTGACCCAATATGGACTACCAACCCTGATTCGGTTTTCTAAGTGTTTAATATGTAATTGATTTCTTATTACATATATAGGCCAAATGTTTTTAATAGCGCTGCTTTTGTGGTGTGTATGTATTACCAGGCATTTTTACTCCTCCTTTGTTCATATCGAGGCTTGGTGTTACCACTAGTTTTTTTCTAGAGGAACTGGACAGATGAAGCGGCAGATATGGGCGTCGGTCTCGCCATTTCAGAACGAGGTTTGACCCACACGTGTCAACGCGATTTTGTCATATAGGAAGCTGTGAGCTGGTGTGATGGCCGGATCCTCAGAGTGAGGCTTGGCCTGCACGTGTCCACACCATCTTTTCAATCATGAAGTGATTGCTGGATTGTACACATGATGCTGAAGTCCTATCATAGGCTGGTATTTCATTTTGGGGGTCATACTCTCTATATAAATGCAATGACCGTAGCAGGTTTATACCCCAGATGATGTCTCTTTTGATGAAATGTGTCGGGACAAGCCCTGCTGATGCCAATGCGTTAATTTGATTGCTATTGAATACTCCTTTAAGCACTTTTTTATCCATGAAAATGTGAGTGGAAGGCGTGGAAGCTCTATCCTATTGGTGTATATACACCTCAAGCTGTGGCGACTCATTGGGCAAATTGCCTTATTGAGTACACACGCTTCGGTAAGCCTTCTCAAAGTTGGTGGTGGTTGTCTCTTTCACACACGTGATCCCCGCTGACACCATAAGGACTTACCCTGCTTTCTTTGGATCCATTTCAACACTTGTTCTGCACCTATGTGTACTTATTTTGATTTTGATTTGATTTTTCTTAATTTATCCTCCTTTGTGTTTATTCACCTTTGTCACAATATCTAAATCTGGTTCACTGCTTATTCATATATCAGTGTGAGATTTATATTCATGTATGTTTCATGGTACTTTGTAGATTTATTATCTTTCATGGTACACTGACTTTTGTTGAAGCACATACCTAATCATCCTGTAGTTATACAGAGATTTTTTCACTTTAGCGCTGCACAGTGTGCAAAAGGTAAGCTGCACACACAAAATCTGAGTGGGAAGATCACAACTATCACTGTAGTAGAGCTGACTGCTATAGTCATTTCCAGCTTTCCCATAAAGTATGAGCTATGCATACTTATGTTGTGCTGAACTGAACCAATGCAAATATGCACTGCCAATAATTCCTTAAGTTCAGCTTTAAACATGCAGTACTCTAGTGTATTACATGAAAATGACATATCTTTAACATGTTTCAGCTCGCCAGCACCCCAAAATTGCCTGCAAGATACAGGACAAAATATTTCACACACATGCTTTGACACATGTAGATTGTTATTTTAGAAGAAGGCACATGCTAGTAACATTGTGCTTGAGAGGAAACCAAAGATACTTGAGTGAGAGGAAACAAAATGGACAGGGCAACTGAAACTACCCATGAGTGCCTAGCAGCATCCATTGATTCCTTGCATGCCCACTTGTTTGTTTTCAGCAGTTCTTCCATGCAATGGGATCCTCTTTGTATCTTTCATTAATGTTAGCCAAAATAAACTTTTTACATTTGTTTGTCTGCGTCTCTAGTTAAAAATAATATTTTATTTTAATTACAGGTTAAAATAAGGGATAATAAAGTAGTGTAGTACATCTCAGCAATAAACATATTAATGGTTAGGCCAGATTCATTTGGTCACTTGAACAATAAAAATAATTATTAATGAAGCTGAAAATGAGACACTTAATATATTGCTGTTTAGTAAAGGTTAATTTAGGAGTAATGATTTAAAATGGAAAATTACAGAGCAAAACTAAATGTAGCCATACCAATGCTTTGTTTATGCATATTTATACATTTTTGCAGCCTTTTAATATCCTACAGAGGTTAGCAAAAAATAGTGCCTGCCCCTGCCCTGAATAACCTTACCATCCAAAGTTCCTCTTTAGTGATACACACACATGCACTTTGGGGCTAGTTTGGGTGGACACCAATAACTCTTTCATATGTATGTGTTTAGTACAAATTGCACACACGTTAAATGGGAACATATAGACTGAACAAGGGCAATGTTCCCATTAGAAATTTAACCCAGCACAACATCCTGCTTCCTGTAACATAGTATGGTAAACACAAGGGGATTTCATAACAGTATTTTCATTACTACCGGTAAATTTACAGTTTGATGCTGCAAGCATGTCTTCTGTGTCTAGATTGTTTCCACCTGCCAAGCACACAAATATCATTAAATAACATTACACATTGACACAATTTGGAAATATTTGTAGCACAAGGTGTTGCAAAGATGTCTCTAACTTAAAGCTGTATCAGGATAAACAACTATTGTCTAAATATGAAGTATGTGTATTCTTATGAAAATCTTTGTGTGATTTTTTATTTCTTCTAAAGAATACAAGAAAACACACTAGCCATGCTCTACTCACTATTTGGTCTGTAAATGGGATGAGAAATTATGGTGTGCCAGTGGCTACACTTGTCTAACTCAGTGGAACTAATGCAACTAGGATCAACAGATATGCCATTTTTCTCTACATGGTTTGCCAGTAAGTAGCACCGCACTTAATTTCAAATATAAAGGATTAACAGGTGATTTTCAACAAATGCTGGAAATGGGGTGGCACATATTGAACTTTAACCACCTCCCGCCCACAGTATTGTCAAATAATGGGCGGATGGGCCCTCTCTCATTCTGGAATGACATCATATGACATTGTCCCACTTTTGCAGCGCATTTGTGCGCCCACGGTAGCGCGCAGTGTACGACGGTCGGTGGTGCGCTTTGTCCCTGGGACACGGTGCATCACTGATCTTGGTAAAGAGCCAATGATAAGGCTCTTTACCCATGTGATCAGCTGTGTCCGAACACATGTAAACAAGGAAATGCCAATTATCAGCTATGTGTTTTGCTTCACACTGCAGCTGGATGTTCATATAGCTGTGCAGTCATTCACACAAGATTCTCCATAGACTGTACAAAGTGCAGAAGTCTCCCTCATTGTTTTCTCTGCTGTTGAAATGTTCTTAGCCTATAGTGTTAGGTTATTTTCTCTGTTAGTGAATGTTAATGCTCATGGTTGAATGTTCTTTAATAACTATTTTTCTCTTAGGATCAACTGCTGCAGAATGTTACATTCGCCCAGCAAAAGGCAACAAGGAAACTACTACACACATTACAGTTATACTTGTACGAATGTTGAAACAGTCACAAAGCACATATTTAAAGCACACACAAAGTACATATTTTTTTATAAACAGACCCTTACTGTATATACACTCACTGTGCTCTTCTGCCAGCCCATTCATTTCTTGACACCCTTGGAAATGCTCATTGCTTCCATGCATGGAGGAACATGTTACCGTCTCCCCCATTCTCAGGATGCAGTGCTCAGCACAAATAGCCAATTGTCAGACCCAAAACTGTCATATGGAGGAGGTGAATATATCATTAACCTTGTGTAAGCTTTGACTGACATGAAGCTTACACAGATTTTAGACCTAGCCATTTCCCAAGCAAACAGGGTGATAGGGGAGGACAGAAAAGATAAGAGTCTGTAGATGGGGGGGGGGGGGGCAAGGGAACCTATTATTATAGGTGTAACACCTGAAATCATTACTTATTTATATTGCATGTTATAAACACTTTTCACATATATCAACTTTCAATTTATGTTTACTAGCTCTTTCAGATGTTTGCAGTTTTATCATGAACTTAAATCTAAAAGTATTGTTTAGTGAATTGTGTTCCTAGATTCAGTGTCAAAAGCAGTCTGAATTTGTAGGAAAATATTAGCAACAGCACACATGTGACATGTAATGCTGTAATTTAATATTTTAATAGAAAAAATAACAAGTATTTAATCGGTTGGGTATTAGGATCAATTCTATAAACACTAACAATCTGTAGGGGTTCTGTTGTAGCTGTAACCGAAAACCACTTCTCTGTTTTCCGTTGCTTGTAGCTAAAGATGATTCAGGGATCATTTTTAAAGTAGCATTTGCAGGCAATGTCACCAGTGTCAACAGTTCATGGCATGCTAAGTGGAATCACAGAGGCTTGTGATATAATCTGGTGATAATAACACAGCAGGTTGTCTAAGGTGGCAGCCCTGCTGGGGCACATCTGTCCTCATGGTTCACACTAATAAAGTCTCACTTTCAGGAAATATGCAAATTGTGTCACCTCGTCCAAAGATGTCAGCCTCATTAAAAGGTGTACATTGTTTGGCGTGTGATGTCTGTTTTCCTGTTCCCAAATTCACAGGCAGAGAATTGCTAATGGGTATTATCCTTTTAACACTTTCTCTTCTGGGCCTGTACAGTTTAGACCATGCAGGAATTAAGCAATTGGTTCAAACGGATCCCCTTTGATTGACTTGCATTTGTGGGTAATCTACTTTAAAGTGAGAGAGATGTCTATGTGCAATGCTTTAAATGAATAAGCCCGACTCAGGATATTCTAGTACTTTCCTTATACATACAAGATAAACAGTAATATTATTGAAGTTACTTTATTAACTAGTTGCCAGATACTAAAACCTACGATCATGTATTCATGCTTCACAATACTAACTTTTAAGGAAATCCTGGATATTGTATACTTACAATACTCCCATCATGTACTGTATTTCTAGAAACAGACTGCAGATGTGTTTCCCTAAAACAGTAACACAGCAAAAACATGTTAATTCATCTGTTTAGTGAACTACTGCATCTATACTTTTTTCGTAATAGCCATATTAAAAAAAGGATAATCTAGTTGTTGAGCAGACAAGCCTTTTTCAGATTATTCCATACAACCTTGTCCCAAGTTCCCATATATATACAGTGCCTTGAAAAAGTATTAATATCCCTTAAAATGTTCCACATTTTGTCGTGTTACAACCAAAAACATAAATGTATTTTATTAGGATTTTATGTGATAGACCAACAAAAAGTGGCACATAATTGTGAAGTGGGAGGAAAATGATAAATGGTTTTCATTTTTTTTAATAGATAAATATCTGAAAAGTGTGGCATGCATTTGTATTCAGCCCCCTTTACTCTGATACCCCTAACTAAAATCTAGTGGAACCAATTGCCTCCAGAAGTCACCTAATTAGTAAATAGAGTCCACCTATGTGTAATGTCATATCAATATAAATACAACTGTTTTGTGAAGCCTTCAGAGTTTTTTTAGAGAACCTTAGTGAACAAACAGCATCATGAAGGACAAGAAACACACCAGACAAGTCAGGGATAAAGTTGTGGAGAAGTTTAAAGCAGGGTTAGGTTATAAAAAAATATCCCAAGCTTTGAACATCTCACAGATCACTGTTCAATCCATCATCCAAAAATGGAAAGAGTATGGCACAACTGCAAACTTACCAAGACATGGCTGTTCACCTAAACTGACAGGCTGGGCAAGGAGAGCATTAATCACAGAAGCAACCAAGAGCCCCATATTAACTCTGGAGGAGCTGCAGAGATCCACAGCTCAGATGGAAGAATTTGTCCACAGGGCAACTATTAGTCATGCACTCCACAAATCTGGCCTTTATGGAAGAGTGGCAAAAAGAAATCCATTGCTGAAATAAAGCCATAGGAAGTCCTGTTTGCAGTTTGCGAAAAGCCATGTGGGGGACACAGCAAACATGTGGAAGAAGGTGCCCTGGTCAGATGAGACCAAAATTTAACTTTTTGGCCTGAAAGCAAAATGCTGTGTGGTGGAAAACTAATACTGCACATTACCCTGGACACACCATCCCCACCCTGAAACATGGTGGTGGCAGCATCATGTTGTGGGGATGCTTTTCTTCAGCAGGGACAGGGAAGCTGGTCAGAGTTGATGGGAAGATGGATGGAGCCAAATACAGGGCAATCTTAGAAGAAAACCCATTAGAGTCTTCAAAAGACTGGAGACTGGGGTGGAGGTTCACCTTCCAGCAGGACAAGGGCCCTAAACATACAGCCTGAACTACAATGGAATGATTTAGATCAAAGCATATTCATTTGTTAGAATGGCCCAGTCAAAGTCCAGACCTAAATCCAATTGAGAATCTGTGGCAAGACTTGAAAATTGCTGATCACAGACACTCTCCATCCAATCTGACAGAGCTTGAGCTATTTTGCAAAGAAGAATAGGCAAAAAATTCACTCTCTATATGTGCAAAGCTGGTAGAGACAACCCCAAAAAGACTATCATTCTCCTTCAACTTCACAATGATGTACCACTTTGTGTTGGTCAATCACATAAAATCCCAATAAAATTAATTTACATTTTTGGTTGTAACATGACAAAATGTGGAAAATTTCAAGGGGTATGAATATTTACACATATATTCAAAACTGTGTTTACATTTGCTGTTCAAATTTTTAGTCAAATGATTTGCTTCTATGGAACTTTAATACATTTTTATAGAAATATCTATACATTGCAAACTTTACAGTACAGCAAATCGTGCCCCCCCCACCCCCCCCCACTTTAAATAACATCTGCCATAAATGAATTTATCTCATAATGTAATATCAAATTAAGTACACAGTGGGAGTTAATGAGTTGAGCATCGTAAATGTTTCATAGGTACAAAATTCTTTAATCATGCAAAACAGCTTAAATGAAACAATCTCAGTTATCTAGTTGTGTCACTGGAGCTTAACTTACAAGCCAATTTGTGTTATGTTAACAAAATACACTGGTATCCTCAAGATAACTTTATATTTTATAGCTTTTAGTACTTTACTACATTCATTTATGTAAGATAGAAATAGAAGATAGTCCTTTTATAAGTGAATTTATCATATATCTAGAAAACAGAATTTTAATAAAATAATTATTTTGAACTGTATTTACAGAAGAAAGAAAGAAGGTATAGCCAAACTTGGTTTCACGGACTATTAAAAGGTACTTCTTCCCAATGGGGACACAGACAGAAATAAAAACTTGACAGGTGTATAACCTTTCCCCGCTTTATCAAAAATTGGAAAACTTGTTACCTTTATGCTTTAAGGCAAACCTAAAATCAGATACAAATATAAAAATACTCCATTGTCATTTCATATTGAGTATTTATATTTACATTGCACTGGTATGCTCTGGTACACAAACAGACCCTTTTCCCCTCACCTCCTGAATTTAATTATTGGCTACTGAGGACACTCATCACACTAATAGGCTAATAGTGATGTAGAGGAGGCAGGAGAAGGGTAGGCAAAATTCTTTAAGGATGTTGGGCACTCAACAGGACGACTGAACTGTTGTTCAGGCACCTACAGCATCTTGCTATGACATACAGATGGAACGTTGTTTTATTTGTATCTAGGTTCAGGTACACTACAGAGTGGCCTAATTTAATACTCTGGATTTTTATAAATATGCTATATTAACATCCTCTTTATTTGCAGGCATTACATGGGGACTGGAGTGTTAGATTGCGAAATATCATTTGTGTACTATCTTTAAATCTGTTTAAGATAATATGCTTGTAATATACTTGAGGCTACAAGTATTATCCTGATGAGGTGATTCAGCTGTAATTTTGCTTATATTTTGTTTTTTAAAGCCTAAGTGTAGTCAGAATAAAGAAAACCCCCACAATAATCAGCACAAGGGGCTTGACTTACTACTAGTGTGCTGTGTCCTTTGTGCTGCTTGCTCCTGCTTTCCTTAAAATTCACCTCCATCCATGCCCCCACCCACACATACCCCTGAACCATAATTAATCATGTCACTTGTAATGATTTTTTTTACGACAATTTGGCTTTAAATTTCTTGAAAACATTGAAAATTATATAAATTGAAGCAGCTCCAAAAAAAAAAATTGGAACCTCTATAATTGTGTACCGTGTAAACACTAAAGTGTCCTAAGTTCTAAAGTGCTCTTGTGCATGACTGATAGGAATCAATCAATGAAAGGAATCAAGCAGACCTATACTATGTTTTTTAAATAGACCATTCAGTAACTTTGAAGTAAAGTCTGCATAAATACATTTCTGACCTTTCACAATATACCAAACCTGTATCATTATACATACATACAGTATCATTATACATACAGGGGGCTACACATACAGGGGTTCTTCCAAAGAAGTGGGGTTCTTTAAATAAGTGACACTTCTGCTCTTGCACCACCAATGTGACTGTTTTCTTCTCTCTTCACAGGTAATCTGCGTTTATACCTCATGTCCTGCAAACTGAAAATTGACTGACTGCTTACTTATATACTTGGTAATCTGCATTTATACCCCATGTCCTGCAAACTGAAAACTGACTGACTGCTTACATATATACTTGGTAATCTGCGTTTTATACCCCTTGTCCTGCAAACTGAAAATTGACTGACTGCTTACATATATACTTGATAAATCTGTTTGTCACCACTGTTTCAACTCCATCTGTAGCCATGTTCACATTATTTCAATGTTTATTTAGCTATTAAGTCTTACCTAAATTATGGTCTCCCTTATCTTTACAATTTTGGCCTCTTGGTCGTCCTGCAATTTGATTGTGATGTGAAAGCTTTGCTCTACTAGCTGTGTGCCTTTATATCACCTCCTAATTGATTAATTGCCAGATTCCATCCACACCCAACACAGTATATAACAAGGCTTTCTTAACGGGGGAGCACATACAGGGGTTCTTCCAAAGAAGTGGGGTTCTTTAAATAAGTGGCAATTCTGCTCTTGCACCATCAATCTGAACATTTTCTTCTCTCTTCACAGGTAATCTGCGTTTATACCCCATGTCCTGCAAACTGAAAATTGACTGCTTACATATATACTTGGTAATCTGCGTTTATACCCCATGTCCTGCAAACTGAAAATTGACTGACTGCTTACATATATACTTGGTAAATCTGTTTGTCACCGCTGTTTCAACTCCATCTGTAGCCATGTTCACATTATTTCAATGTTTATTTAGCTATTAAGTCTTACCTAAATAATGGTCTCCCTTATCTTTACAATTTTGGCCTCTTGGTCGTCCTGCAATTTGATTGTGATGTGAAAGCTTTGCTCTACTAGCTGTGTGGCTTTATATCACCTCCTAATTGATTAATAGCCAGATTCCATCCACACCCAACACAGTATATAACAAGGCTTTCTTAACGGGGGAGCACATACAGGGGGCTGCACATAGAGGGGTTCTTCCAAAGAAGTGGGGTTTCTTAAATAAGTGGCAATTCTGCTCTTGCACTTCAGCGATTTGCACAAAGCAAACTACAAAAGGCTGCAGGTGACCCCAGTTTCAAATGATCTCTCCTTCCTCTCTGAAACATGCACTCTTTACCTATCCTCCTTTTCACAATTGCTGCCTCTCTCCTCAAACTCTCTTTTCTTCACCCCTCTGCTCCACCCCACAATCTGTACATATCACCCTCACTTCTCCCCTCCCCCTATTACTGCGCTCATCACCTCTTTCTAACTCTAAGCCCACTTGCTAACAACCCCCCCAGGACACTAAAGCATGTCCCCTTATACAAATCACATTCTCATACTACCTCCCTTACTCTTTTGCTTGTCCTAATCGCTGGAGATATTTCCCCAAACCCTGGGCCTCCCTTATTTAACTGTACCCACCACACCCATCACCATCACCCTACATCATCTGACAGTAGACGCAATCTAGTCTCCATTCCTCTTCTTCCCAACACCAGCCTCCCTCTCTCCTGCGCCCTCTGGAACGCCCGCTCTGTCTCCAACAAACTCACTGCTGTTCATGACCTCTTTGTCACTAATTCCTTTAATCTACTTGCTCTCCCCGAAACCTGGCTCCACGAATCTGACACCCTTCCTTGATGAGTTCTCTGCCTGGCTACCCTACTTTCTCTCTTCAGAAATTCCCACAATCCTTCTCGGTGATTTCAACATCCCTGCTAATACAAACACTCCTGCTACTTCTAAACTTCTTAGTCTAACCTCTTCATTTGACCTGAAGCAATGGGTACAAGCTTCTACTCACTCTGATGGCAACACCCTTGACCTTGTATTCTCCTACCTATGCACTCCATGCAACTTCTCAAACAATCCTTTTCCTCTCTCCGACCATCACCTTATTAGTTTCTCTCTCCCCCTGTTTTCCACCACCTTTCCCTCCAATCACCTAACCATCACCCGTAGAAACTTTCGCAACTTCAACTCCTCTCTCCTCTATTCTGCTACTGACCACCCCTATGACAAAATCTCTCCCCTGTCCTGCCCCAACCAAGCCACATCCATCTACAACAAATCCCTGTCCTCCACCCTGGACAAGCTCGCTCCCCTCACTACACGCAGAATCAGGCCTCGACCCCTACAACCCTGGCAAAACTTAGTCGCGCTCTTGAGCGTCTGTGGCACAAGACTAAGTCTCTCAAAGACTTCAACCAATACAAATCTGCCCTCCAAAAATACTATTCTTTCCTCCACACTGCCAAGCAAACCTATTTTACAACTCTTATATACACCTTTTCATCCAGTCCCCGTAAACTCTTCTCTACCTTCAACTCTCTACTTTGTCCTCCACCGCCTCCACCCACTGACTTACTCACTGCCCAGGAGATCGCTAAACACTTCAAAAACAAGATTGATACAATCCGTGATGAAATCTCCACTCTACAGGTATCTCCCCTAGCTAAGACCCCATGTCAACAGGTACAACTGACACTCCCCCTATTCAAATCTGCTACTACAGCCGAAGTTGCTAAACTCCTTTCTATCGCCCACCTAACCACCTGTCCCCTGGACCCTATTCCCTCTCAAATGCTACGGTCGCCCTCTGACCCACATCTTCAATCTCTCCCTCACCTCTGGCATCTTCCCCAATTCTCTAAAACATGCACTGGTCACTCCCATACTTAAAAAGCCGTCCTTGGACCCTACCAATCTTAACAACCTACGCCCTATCTCCTTGCTCCCCTTTTCCTGTAAACTACTTGAGCGCCTGGTTTACAACCAACTGAGTGACCACCTCATTAAAAACAACCTTCTTGATCCCCTTCAATCTGGATTTCGCCCTCAACACTCCACAGAAACTGCTCTTTTAAAACTCACAAATGACCTACTAACTGTAAAAACCAACAGACACTATTCTGTACTCCTACTTCTGGATCTTTCAGCTGCCTTTGACACGGTTGACCACCCCCTCCTCAAAAAAAAACTTTACTCCCTCGGTCTCCGTGACTGTGCTCTTCAGTGGCTCTCATCCTACCTATCCCAACGCACATTCAGTGTCACTTACAATTCTACTTCCTCCATTCCTCTTCCCATAGATGACATAAACCTGTGACTATTGGTAAGATCAGAGAAACAGAGAGCAAGGGTGGGGTGAAAAATATACACATGAACCACAGCCCAAGTGAGGAAAATAAAGTTATATCAACTATAATATTGGACCCACATTGAGGTTTCCCCTGCAGGAGGTTCATGAAGTCAAGGAAGACACAATACTAAAAGAAACCAATATAGGAAAGGAATCTCCCAGGATGATTACTTTGCAATCCCACATATTGAAGTTATGATCCAGGTATTGTATACAATGTGCCCAAGAAGGAGGAGCAGGAGAGACTGTCTGATCGAACTGGAGGTGATATATATACCAAGGAATTCCCACAAATCCCTCCCAGCATCATGCTGAAGTAATGGATGAGTAATGGATGAGGGGAGGCGTCATCTGCGGCCCAGCAATGGCGCCAACAAGACCTCCCTTATGGAACAAAAGCAGTTGTTCAAATACCATAAGGGCGCCATGCGTCTGGCGCGGGGCATGGTGCCAATGTGCATCGGGTAGGCACCCCAACCCCTGCATCCTAGGGTAAGCGGAAGGCCCTTGCAGCTCTCGGTTACAGAGACAACCAGCCAACCAATAGCATAAGTTGATAAACCATAAATACAGGGCAAACTGCTAAATAAATATGAATGTGAACTCTACATAACTTGTAAATAACTGCAGACCACCAAAGAGGGAGAACAGAAGAACAATTTGCCCAAGGGACTTTGGGGAGTGGTGCTCTATAAAATAGTACAACACCTGTATAAAAAATACAAAATGTATTTGAATTGCATAAAAAAAAATCAAGTACATTCATTGTGTAAGAGTAAGGTCACAATTTTAACAATGTACATTCAGGATGCTGACATAATGATAAATTAACCAATATTTATTTGCAAACACTGTAATCGCTATGCATTTTGTGGGGCAACGCCCACCTTCATCAAGAGACAGTCGCAGTCAGTTTGTATGTGTGTATCTATGGAAAAAAACATGCCACTCTATAAATAAATTCAACAGTCAATGGAGAACAACAAAACAGGTTGATTGGATTAAACGGTACATTCAATTTCAGTGAAAAGGAGTCCAAAAAGTGTCTGACTGGGTATACTCACGTAGAAATAAATTGGATATAGTTCAAAACCAAAGATTAAAAAAAATGGTATCTGAATCTCAAAAGCTGCGGACAACCACAGCAGGGGTTTTTCACTGGGAGCTGGAGCAGCTGATGACCCATAGGCTGGGCAGAGAAGAGGGGGGCAAAACTCCCACTGTGGAACCCCTAAAAAAATGGTTTAGACAATAAGACCGTAGGTAAGATTCTAAGATGCTGCAGTGTCTTTTGGATTTTTTCTTGCTTTGCACTTAACCTTAGCACTTTTAGCACTAATAGAGTCATGGCCACCTTATGCTTGGTGGTAATATTAAGTTATTCTTATTTGGGATTCACATTTTATATAACTCTTGTTTGGTACTGTTTATACCCCTCCTGCACTATCTTTACTTCACTTGATACTACCACCTGGCTATATATATCGGAGCACTTATGGCTTCTCTCTTCCCCCACAATACATCTGGTATGTTTACCCATCACCTGTTCCTATTTATCAACCCTCCCTAGAATCTTACCTCTGGTCTTATTGTCTAAACCATTTTTTCTTAGGGGTTCTACAGTGGGGGTTTTGCCCCCCCTTCTCTGCCCGGCCTATGGGTCATCAGCTGCCCTCAGCTCCCGGTGAAATTGAGATTCAAATGCCATTTGTTTAATCTTTGGTTTTGAACTATATCCAATTTATTTCTCCGTGAGTATACCCAGTCAGACACTTTTTGGACTCCTTTTCACTGAAATTGGATGTACCGTTTAATCTAATCAACCTGTTTTGTTGTTCTCCATTGACTGTTGAACACAATCTCAATTTTTTTATAGAGTGACATGGTTTTTTAACCATGTTAACCATGTCACAAACCAACTGTGACTGTCTCCTGATGAAGTGGATGTTGCCCCATGCAAGGCATAGAGATTACAGTGTTTGCAAATGAATATTGATCCATTTATAATTATGTCGGCATCCTGAATGTACATTGTTGTAATGGTGATCTTACTCTTACACAATGAATGTGAATATGTATTTGATATTTTTATGCAAATCAAATACATTTTTTATTTTTTATACATGTGTTGTACTATTTTATAGAACACCACTCCCCAAAGTCCCTTGGGCAAATTGTTCTTCTGTTCTGTATCATTGGGGGCTGAGTGCTGGCATGCCACCTGTAATAAAGATAAAAATATCCATAGAATGTAGTCAAAAATACCAGCTGTAGTCACGTGCCTCCATCCCTGTATATAACATCGTGGATAAAAAAATATTTTAATGTATTTTGATGATATGGTTTACAAATCAGTTTATAATAATATTATATATCGCAAAGTGCTATGATGCTATCTGTATATATTGAATTGCAATGTGCTTATGATATCTGTATATGTATGAATTAATAAATGTGCCATCATATATTAATCACCTTACCAGTTGTGTGCCATGTGCTTTATTTAAAGTCCCAACTCCTTCCTTTTTAATCTCAAATATAGGGATGGAGGCATATGACTACTATTATGTCAGGTGCTTCATTTAAGGTCCCAAAACCTCCCCCTTTTTACTCATGTTCTTTTATCTCCTACCCTCACAGTGGTCATATTGAAACACCTTAGCAATACACAAACTATGAAGCATGGACTGATCTTTGTCAGATGTTTGTGAACACAGCCAAGAACTTCATCTGTGAGTCAGCATCTCAGACTTGGAAGTAGATGCTAACCATGAATAATGCCTGCATAAAGATTGCACTATCCTTCAGCAGAACTAGTAATTTAAAGTCATTGATGAGGGAAAGGGGGGGGGGGTTACGGGGATCTCTTATAAAAAAAATACTAAATACACATTACTTATTTTGCTTGCACTTTACATAAAACATATAATTGATGATAGATGCACTTTAACAAAACAGATAGACTAAAGCAAAACCCTTAGTAGAAGTGGGTATAATCTTTGTTAAGTAAGTGATGGTAATAATCTGCTTCCCTCCACTCTGTTTTATGTGTCTATGTTTTCCAAGTCTACTCTTTTCCAGTTTTTTTGCTATACACAACAGTCGTATGTAAACCTGACCAATATCATTTTTAAATAAAGGCTTTTTTTAAATTAAAATAATCAACATGTCATACTTACCTGCTCTGTGCAATGGTATTGCACAGAGTGGCCCCAAACCTCCTCTTCTGGGGTCCCCCACCAGTGCTGTCCACTCCTCCTCCTCTTTGTCTGCCCCATAGCAAGGTGCTTGCTATGGGGGTAGTTAAAATGTTTATTATTTTAATCCATAGACACACACAGCTCGGCTTGGCCCCACTACATGCATTCTGCTCACAAGATTTGATTGACAGCAACAGGAGCCTGCTGCTGTCAATCAAATCTTGTGAGCAGATTTGATTGACAGCAGCAGGCTACACCAGTAGTGAGAAGGAATTGGACAGAATTAAAAACCTGACAGCAGTTCTTCTGTCCCTTTGTGCTGGGCACATGCTCAAATACCAGAAACATGAGTATTTTTAACCTGTTTTCATTCTCTATGCATATTGCTTAGATAAATAATAATTATTTTCTCTATGGTGAAATAGCTTTATCTGCTGTTGGGGCAGATGGTGAGACAGTCATCATGGATAAACCCAGTAGAATATCATATTAGGGATAATTTTAGAAATTAATAATTTACCAACAAGCATGTCTTTGGAGTGTGGAAGGAAACTCATGCAATCACAGAGAGAGTATCCCATGCAGATTGCATCCTTACTAGGACTTGAACTGAGGTCCTCTGACCTTCAAGGCAGTAATTCTAACATTACTAAGCCCCTGTGCTGCCTGATAAAGCAAACCTAAGCTCAATAAAAGCCTCTAGGTCACCTGGTTCTCTTTGAGAGTGCTATTACAAAAAATGGTCATTGGTGATCTCTCCCCCCTAAATACTAAACGTTGTCCTTGAAAAGCAACCACTGGAATCCCAGCAGGTGCTACCCCACTTCTTGCTCCCTACTGTTTACAGTAGTCAAAGATCAGATCTGTGTGAGAGGAAGGCTATGATTGGCTGCCTCTGCCTAAACAACCAATTAGAGGCTCCTTCTCACACAGATCTATCCTTTACAACTAACAGAGGAAACAAACTGTTTGAGTAACCTTTAAATCCAATGTCCTCATGGGTGTGTCAGACGTCTGCATCCTCCATCTCATTCTATAGTTCCTCCGGTTGGGGAGGAACCACGGAGTGTGAAGAGATGTGCAGGCATCAGAAAGACCTAAAAGCATGTTGTTTGGTAGCCTTGCTCTGCTACAAAGTAAGGATTTTATTAACAGACTCTGAGGCAGGTAAGTATTTAGTCTCTTTTTTTAGAAGATCTTTTTGGTTTTACTCCCAAATGAGGCAGAAATGTAGACATTGCATTGCCATGCATTGGTGTTCAGAGGTCCATGAATTTTGGTTTCATTGGAAAATGTAGCAAAATATACATTTGGTGTGAACAAACCCTCAGACTCCTGAAAACTGGACTACAACAAAATTGTAACTGCTGCTAAAAAGTGATTTGGCTCTGTACACAACCTGCCATGTTTGTTCCCTGCTACTGTTTGCAACAAAGTATTGTTAAAAACCTTTTTTGTGTTTTTGTGGATATCCTTAATGGCAATCTTCCTCCGGCCAAAGTGTTCACATGACAGTTACAATGAAGGGTTCTCGAAGGCAAAATACCATGAATAAATCATATAGTAAACAATTTTGCATTTTATATTCACTTAAAAAACAAACCAAGCAAAAGTTTATGAAGATCTACCAAAAAATCTGTGCATGTGATTGCTGAAGGAACTATGCACTGGATAGGATATGGCTAAAGAAACACTAAGCACAAATAAATCCATTTTTGTTTTATTATCATCTCTTATGCAGTATTTTATTTTCTGAGCTGAAGTCATCTATACTCAGAAAATACCTACTAAAGAGAAAAAGATAGATTAACAACCTAGTTAGATAAGCGGTTGGATACATTCCAAGGTAAAAGTTGTAAAACTGGATTGATTTTTTTCTACAGCTTGCTAACGGCTCCCTAGAGTCAAGATGCAAAGCTCAAAAATAATAATTGATAGTCTGAAAAATATATAGTTCTGAAATACAGGCACTTGTATCAAAAACACTGCCTAAAATATGCAGAATTTTTATTCTTGGTTTTAACTCATAACATTTGAGACTGCTGAAGTGTTAGACTATGACAAAGACTGATTTATCAAGTGGCAAAAAAGGTCTGAATGCCACCCAAAATGATACAGTGTGCCAAAAATAATTCTCTGCAGTTTTTATGACTGTCATAACATTTAGCAGTTATTTGTTTGATAAGCAATACGAGACATAAATATATCTTGGTTATTAAATTGTATTGGATAATGGAGCTGTATTTTCACATCTTTTCTGTGTTATGCTTATTTTTACTTATATGAAAAGGCAAAAGTGCCGTACTGTGACTCTACAACCAAATATTCATTCTGGGACAGTGAATGAAACATATTCATCCTCACTGGAAGTGACATAAGTGCCCTGGATCTAGTGTGCAGTTTAGGAGTCATAGAAAGGTTGACAGTTTCATTCATCCTTGTTTTGATTTGGCACTGAGAGGTGCTTCTTTTTCTTAAGTTATGTTTTAAAACAGCACGCAAGACAGCACTTTAAAGTTCCTTTTTCCAGTGACTGGTGGCTTTTGCTGTTGCAAAGTAAATGTGTTAACATTTTCACTTCATGTAAAAAGAACAAGACAGTGCCACTCCAAACTCCTTGTGTATATTGTCTTGGTTCACTGTCTGCACTAGGTGCTGGTCCTGAAAGGAGCACGTCCTGCACCACATAAGTGCCAAGGTACACAGATCAGGGCCACACTCTATAGACATCAACCATTCAATTTTTTTTTTAATCCATCAGCTTCTGCACAGACCCCATCCTTGGCCATGCACCTCTGATGCATTTCACCCAGACTAATCTTACAGGTTTGATTGAGCCCAATCTGGGAAAAGAGTGTCAGAGGTGTGGCCAAGGGTGGGGACTTTGCAGAAGCCGATAGCCTTGAAATAAAATTGTAAGGTTGATGTTATTAGAGTGTGGCCCTGATCTGTGTACCTCACATGATGTAAGGTTCTGCTAGTGTTACGAAATGTGTGAGTTAGCTAGAGTTAGATCACAGGTAGTAGCTAAGTAGAAGTAACTTACTATGGTTAGAACTAGACTGAGGGCTAGTATTTTATGTTTTCACTTACTTACATATCCTTAATAAGCTTTAAAGTAAGTAAATACGCTTTAAAAAAGCACTAATCAACCCCTGTAGCTGCAAACTTTGTGGAGTAATGCATCCTCACTGCAAGAAAAATAGAAATATAATTCAAGTGGAGTCTTAGTACTTTTCTCTGTCCTTCTTCCTCTGCATGAGAAATTAGAAGTCTGGCAGACTGCCAAGTCACTCCAGGCAGGGCATAATTGTTTGAATGTACATAGCCCGGTCAATGTTCCACTTTTAAAACTATAGATTACTTTTTTGAAAAATTATTTTGGTGATGAAAAAAATCTTTGCATTTCCATAGATTTTTAGTGAAACACAAAATGCAAAATAAAAAGTTATAAAGACAAATTTCACGCCAGAAGAAAATACAAAAAATCCTGTCTATGCTTAGAAAAAAATTGTTGACAACATGTTTATTCAAAAAAAGAAGTTTAGTTGGTACACCAACATTTATTTAGTAAGTACACCACATCAATTAAGATAAAACCTTACTGTACCCTTTTGTGTCTTAAAAAAATCTTACATTCTGAAGCTGACAATAGAGGATGGTGGGCTGTGGAGATATTAGTCAATAGTCCAAAGATTTGTTTCCTGACTGTCACAGTATAAAGGGTAGGTAAGAGTGGTTAAATTTTTTTGTTGTCCTGCCTATATATTAAATTTAAATCCTCCTCCTACGTAGTCAATGACATAACTTAAAATAAACTATACAATATTGCATTGTAATAACTCTCTCTTCCTCCCACAAAATTAATTCTTATAAAAACGTTTTTTTGTGGTATGTAAATAATTTGTAGCTGCGCAACAGTTTTGAGCATCCCAATCTCTATCGGGTGCATGAGTCAATAACTTTATCCACAGAACAATTTAAGTACAACTTGTGACACATGACACAGGTGCAGTTTTTTTAAGTAAATTTAAACCGCACAAAAAAGTTTGTCCCAACCGCTGTCACTTTTGCATGTAAATATGAAGAAAAGTATATATAATGGTATTAATATTCAAAATACTACCATTACATGCATTAACTGCACAGAGTTAAAAAAACAAAATTTTATAAACAGCCATTCTTAAATTCCCGAGCTACATTTATGATTTACAAGACAACTGTATATAACTACAGTATCTCACAAAAGTGAGTACACCCCTCACATTTTTGTAAATATTTTATTATATCTTGTGACAACACTGAAAAAATGACACTTTGCTACAATGTAAAGTAGTGAGCGTACAGCTTGTATAGTAGTGTAAATTTGCTTTCCCTTCAAAATAACTCAACACACAGCCATTAATGTCTCAACCGCTGACAACAAAAGTGAGTACACCCCTAAGTGAAAATTTCCAAATTGGGCCCAAAGTGTCAATATTTTGTCTGGCCACCATTATTTGCCAGCACTGCCTTAACCCCCTTGGGCATGGAGTTCACCAGAGCTTCACAGGTTGCCACTGGAGTCCTCTTCCACTCCTCCATAACGACATCACGGAGCTGGTGGATGTTTGAGACCTTGCGCTCCTCCACCTTCCATTTGAGGATGCCCCACAGATGCTCAATAGGGTTTAGGCCTGGAGACATGCTTGGCCAGTCCATCACCTTTACCCTCAGCTTCTTTAGCAAGGCATTGGTCATCTTGGAGGTGTGTTTGGGGTCGTTATCATGTTGGAACACTGCCCTGCGGCCCAGTCTCCGAAGGAAGGGGATCATGCTCTGCCTCAGAATGTCACAGTATATGTTGGCATTCATGATTCCCTCAATGAACTGTAGCTCCCAGTGCTGGCAGCAATCATGCAGCCTCAGACAATGACACTCCCACCACCATGCTTGACTGTAGGCAAGACACACTTGTCTTTGTACTCCTCACCTGGTTGCTACCACACATGCTTGACACCATCCGAACCAAATAAGTTTATCTTGGTCTCATCAAACCACAGGACATGTTTCCAGTAATCCATGTCCTTAGTCTGCTTGTCTTCAGCAAACTGTTTGCGGGCTTTCTTGTGCATCATCTTTAGAAGAGGCTTCCTTCTGGGATGACAGCCATGCAGACCAATTTGATGCAGTGTGCAGCGTTTGGTCTGAGCACTGACAGGCTGACTCCCCACCCCTTCAACCTCTGTAGCAATGCTGGCAGCACTCATATGTCTATTTCCCAAAGACAACCTCTGGATATGATGCTGAGCATGTTCACTCAACTTCCTTGGTTGACCGTGGCGAGGCCTGTTCTGAGTGGAACCTGTCCTGTTAAACTGCTATATGGTCTTGGCAACTGTGCTGCTGCTCAGTTTCAGGGTCTTGGCAATCCTATTACAGCCTAGGCCATCTTTATGTAGAGCAACAATTCTTTTTTTCAGATCCTCAGAGAGTTCTTTGCCATGAGGTGCCATGTCGACCTTCCAGTGACCAGTATGAGAGAGTGAGAGCGATAACACCAAATTTAACACACCTGTTCCCCATTCACACCTGAGACCTTGTAACACTAACGAGTCACATGACAACGGGGAGGGAAAATGACTAATTGGGCCCAAATTGGACATTTTCACTTAGGGGTGTACTCACGTTTGTTGCCAGTGGTTTAGGCATTAATGGCTGTGTATTAAGTTAATTTGAGGGGACAGCAAATTTACACTGTTATACAAGCTGTACGCTCACTACTTTACTTTGTAGCAAAGTGTACAGTAATTTCTTCAGTGTTGCCACATGAAAAGATATAATAAAATATTTACAAAAATGTGAGGGGTATACTCACTTTTGTGAGATACTGTAAGTTAACTTTTCCATTGCTGGCTGTTGCAATACTGAAATAATTCCCAATGATGCAAAGCTTATGCTGAAGGCAGTTATTCCATTTGTATTTCAACATTACTTTCAGCAGAGCCAAAAATATGCAGAAATTAAAATTTGAATTTTAAGGAAATCATTTAAAATGCCTGATGTCAAAACACCTTCCTTATCCATTGCATTCACCATGCTGACAAAACCTATTTGTTCTTTGGTGATCTTGATTACATTGATTTGGAATTTTAATTGCATCATCCATCTGTCTGCAACTTTGGAAGATGTGATTGCGTACAGTATGTTTGAAATGTATTAAATTTACACCTTCTTTAAAAAAAGACAGACTGCTTATACAGTAGAAGTCCACTAAGGAACCCTGTCAAATCAGAAAGGAGACACATGAAAATCTTTATCCAGTTTTCTACCTGCCAAATAAAGAAACAAGGGCATGCTAAATATGCATATGCCATCTTCATATTAGCTACTATCTACATCTATTTCAAAACATTCACTGATCAGATTTTCATCAAAGCTCAGAGGTGGGATCGGCAGCAATATATTTGCATATGTTACATACTGTTAAAATACGCCTTGTTAAAATTCATCATATCATTGGGAAATAATTTGTGTGTATATTTCAATTTTATAACCACTGATAAATACATGCCCTAGGTTTGGATATGATGCTCCTCTAATAGATTTGAGAAGGATGCCTTACAGCATGGTTCACCTTTGAAGGAAAATAATTTAATGATCTGGGAATCCATAGACTGTCCCTCTATATTAATTTGAAATGAATTAAAGCATATACATGTAATTTAGCAGATAAATCTTTCTAAAACCAAAATGAAAATAATCTTTTAAGCAAAATTAATTTTTTGTTTGAATAAATTTGTGATTAAACCTATAGGAAAATGTATTCCTGAACAAACATAATTTAAATCAATAAAGGTATTTATTGCAGGCTGTCTGCCCAAAAACAGTTTCTAGAGTGTTCATATAGTATGTGTTGCCTTGGGTAACATGAAAAATACTGACCCCACATTTTTCATGATAAGTTCTCTCTGACTAAGATGTACAGCAAGAAAACAGCATATGGATACCAATTCCACAGAGCCTGTAGTAGCATTGGGAGAACTTTATCTCATGTTGCCCCAAGAAGACACTTCTTGAGACAAAATTCTCACTTTTTTTTACTTTTAAAAGATTTTTATTTTTTCAATCCATAAGAAAAACATTACAGTACTTTAAATCGTCACACATCATGATAATTGACAATGTAATGGAGATGTGGAGGTACATTCAGCAATGAGACCTAGTTAGGTCGTTCGGTGTTCTTCGTTAGCTATAAAATAGTCATCTTAGATACCTCCCCAGGCATTGTGGGGAGGTCACCCCCCGCCAAATAAAGAAACAGTCGCTGGGGGATTTGACATCTAGAATCCTCTATTGGGAAACTCAGAAGACTACTGGGTTTACATTGCTACTAGAAAATATTAGTCAATACTGAATAGTCCATCTCCCAAAGTCAAACTATTAGAAGGAAGATGAAAAGGAGAGAGAAGGAGGGAATAGAAGGAAAAGAAGAAGGAGAAAAGTATGGGAGTAAATGAGACACCTACAAATAGGGTCCAAGTTTCCCAGATAATTTAAAATTTCTGGGTTGTGTCCGTTAGAATACTTGCTAGTTTTTCTTGGAACATAATCCAAGAGATTTTGCATTGTGCTGCCACTAAGGAAATCTTGGTCTGTTTCCAGGCCCTAGCAATAGTGAGCTTTGTTTCTAGGAGAATGAAGTGGATCAGTTTTTGTCTAGGCTTGGGGATTTGTGGGATATGGGCATTGAGTAGGGCAACTGATGGGGATCTGGGGATCTGGGGACCTGTCATTTGGTGATCTTGGATATAAGATTAAAATTTTTTTCCCAGAATGATCTAATTCTGGGACACTCCCCCAGATATGCGTCATTGAGCCCAGGAGTTGACAGCCCCTGAAGCATAGAGGGTCTGCTGAGGGGTAAATTGATGCAAGTCTAGTGGGGGTTAGGTACCATCTCGTTAGAGCCTTTAAATTGGCTTCAATCAGGGAAATGGTCAGGATTCCTTTGATAGATTTGGCGCTTGCTGCCTGCCAGATCTCCAGGTCCCACTTGTTTTGGAAGTAAGCCTCCCAGGTTGTCATGTAGGGAGATTTGTCTGTTGGGAGAGTGAGTTACCAATAGATTACAGAGATGCCTCCCCTTTTCTCCACGGCCTGTCCACACCAGAGTTTGTAAGCTGTAAATTTTGGTGGGAGTGGTTTGTCTGCATAGGAAGTGTGATATTTGTCCGAATCTAAAACTTTCAGAGACTGGGAGTTCTAGTTTGCTTATGTAGTGACTAAGGGTGAAGGGACCCTTGGAGGTGAAGAAATGTCCTATATGGTATAGGCCTTTGTCCAGCCACTATTTGAAAGATTTAATGTCTAGACCAGGGGGAAAATCTGAATTGTGAAATAAGTGTACAAGAGGGTGCCCTGTTGACATTAGAGCTGGTAGGTTTCGAAGGTTGTCCGAAAGGGCACAGGAGTGGGATAAAGTAGGGGCTAGAATTAGAGGTCAGTTTTTCGGGGGGCACCAAAGTAAGAAGTCCAGGGTGAAGTTAGGAACTATCTGTCTTTCTATTCTGACTCAGTCTGGTTTTTCAAATCTAGAGTATATTGTGGAGAGTTGGGCCAGTCTAGCAGCCAGGTAGTATTTGTGCAAGTGTGGTAATCACAGATCTCCCTTTTGCCTGTGAAGATATAAAGTGTGTTTCGGGATTCTGTAGCCTGAGTTTACCCACATAAATATGCGTATCTTACTTAACGATCTTAGGTGGTCTTTCTTAATGGGGATGGAGTTTATTCTACCCAGCCAGGAGAGTTCATTTTTGGACCAGATCTTAAGGTCTGCTTCCAGTTTTCGGTATAACAGTGGGAAGTTATAAGTGTAGAGGGATTCTGTGTGGGCTGTCAAGGTGATCCCTAGGTATCTGATTGAGGATTCACTCAAATTCATTCAAAGGACAAGTTCTCAGATTTTTTATGGCCCTATTTAAATCTCATGCCAAATTTATATCTTGAGCAGACCCTAGAATTGAGCTATTTGTGCCATAACCCTGCCCCAAGTATCAAAACGCCACGGGGAAGCCATGGGAAAGTCCCCGTGCGTCAGAGGGGGGAGGGGTCACCCGGGTACATGACCTGGTGGCTCCGCCCTCAGTTATATAACAACTGTTAAAGGGGATGAAGCGTCACATGGTGGGAGCCTCCCATGGAGGCGGATGGGTGACGGATTTTTTTTTGCTTTTTCGGTCCGTCTGCGGAACATCGTGGGACATTTTTATTTTTTAATAAAGGACTTGTCCCCAAGCTGTGTCTTGTTTTTTTTAATATTTTGATCCTTTTTTGAAATGGTAGGTACATTTGTACCCTGTTACCATTTCACACAGGGGGGAGGCCAGGATCTGGGGTCCCCTTGTTAAAGGGGGCTTCCAGATTCTGATAAACCCCCACCCACAGACCCCCACAACCACCGGGCAAGGGTTGTGGGGATGAGGCCCTTGTCCCCATCAACATAGGGACAAGGTGCTTTGGGGGCTACCATAGAAGCACCCTCCCCATGTTGAGAGCATGTGGCCTGGTACGGTTCAAGAGGGGGGGTGCTCTCTCATCCCCCCTCTTTTCCTGTTGCCTGCCAGGTTGCGTGCTCGGATAAGGGTCTGGTATGGATTTTGGGGGGCCCTACGCCATTAAAAAAAAAAAAAATTGGCGCAGGGTTCCCCTTAATTTCCATATCAGACCGAAGGGCCTGGTATGGATTTTAGGGGAACTCCCACGCAATTTTTTTTTAAATTTTGGTTCGGACTTCCCCTTAATATTCATACCAGACCCAAAGGGCCTGGTAATGGACTGGGGGGGATCTAATGCTTTGTTTTATGTTTTATCTATATTGCCGAGACCCGACAATTTATTACAGCCGCGATCAGTTTTAAATGGCAATTTTTCCTTTAGAAATGTCACTTTACAGGCATACTATAGACACCCCCCCTGGGGCACGATATTTAAAGGAATATTTCATTTTTATTGTTTCACTTTAAGCATAAAAAAATCACTGCTCCTGAAAAAACTTCAGTTTTTTAAAAAATTTTTTGCATTGTCCCCTGGGGCAGGACCCAGGTCCCCAAACAGTTTTTATGACAATAACTTGCATATAAGCCTTTGAAATGAGCACTTTTGATTTTTCATGTTAGGTTCCCACTTTTGATTTTTCATGTTAGTGACCCATAGACTTTAACGGTGTTCCGAATTTTCCCCGAACACCGCATATTGTTCGGTGTTCGCCAGAACATCCAAACAACCAAAGTTCGACCCAAACTTATGCTCAGGTGAACTGTTCACGCATCCCTAATCATGAGGGGATAGATATAGTAGATATAGTATATAGATATAGTAGATCTACTATATAGTAGATAAGGAAAGACTATAGAGTATCCAAGATTCCCCTTCATAAAACCAGCAGAAGAGGGGGCTCAGCAGCTAGGTAATGCAAAGAGACTTTGCTTTGTTCAAACTCATCAAGAGCAGTGGCTTGAAACTCATAACTTAACAAAAGCTATAGCTCATAAACAGGAAAACAGCAAACTAATCAAGAGAGTCTCAGACTTCTGTGCTCTGTCCGACAGAGGAGATGTGGTAAAATGTCCTCAGTAGTCTAAGTCACTGTTTCTCAACTCCAGTCCTCAAGGCTCCCCAACAGGTCATGTTTTCAGGATTTCCCTCAGATGAAACGGCTGTGGTAATTACTAAGGCAGTGAAACTGATCAAATCACATGTGCAAAATAATGAAAAGCCTGAAAACATGACCCGTTGGGGTGCCTTGAGGACTGGAGCTGAGAAACTCTGGTCTAGGTTACATAGTATAACCAACAGCAGAGTGGCATTGACTCAGTCTGCTTTTACTATTGATTGCTGCTGATAGTTTGCCTGTTTTAATTTTTGAGGACCTGAACTGTTTGCCTAAGTTTTGTGGCAAATTGATATTGTTTAATGTAAAAAGTCATTATCCCACCAGACATTTAATGGGGGGCCTCTGCCCTTGTTTGCAGTTGGCTGGACTTTGCTTCTTTCCAAGACAGAGTACAAGATTGGGCTCCAAAGCTGGCCATACATGTAGTGATGGTAAACCAGCCAAAATTTGCTCTGTGGTGGCCCTTTTGGCACCCTCCTGCCCAACATCTTTTAATTGAAAAATAGAAGGAGACAGGTGTGTCAGCTGAACAGTACCTGAATCCATTCGGATGCAGGCACTGTTCATGTATTTTGACACCCAGTGGCATTGGCTGTCAGAATACAATAGCTGCAGCAGGAGATTTGTCCATCTGTGCTGCTGTTTAGGGCGGATAGGGGAATCTATTAGTTTTTTATATTTTTATATTAGATAATATTAGATTTTATTTTGTTCTTGGTACCTCTTTTTGAGTCTCCAGGACTAGAAGTGCCCGCACAGACAGCAAAAAAAAAAATAGTATCTATCTATGTATATATATATATATATATATATATATATATATATATATATATATACAGTGGGGACGGAAAGTATTCAGACTCCCTTAAATTTTTCACTCTTTGTTATATTGCAGCCATTTGCTGAAATTATTTAAGTTCATTAATATACACACAGCACCCCATATTGACAGAAAAACACAGAATTGTTGACATTTTTGCAGATTTATTAAACAAGAAAAATTGAAACATCACATGGTCCTAAGTATTCAGACCTTTTGCTGTGACACTTATATATTTAACTCAGGTGCTGTTCATTTCTTCTTATCATCTTTGAGATGGTTTTACACCTTCATTTGAGTCCAGCTGTGTTTGATTATACTGATTGGACTTGATTAGGAAAGCCACACACCTGTCTATATAAGACCTTACAGCTCACAGTGCATGTCAGAGCAAATGAGAATCATGAGGTCAAAGAAACTGCCTGGAGAGCTCAGAGACAGAATTGTGGCAAGGCACAGATCTGGCCAAGGTTAGAAAAAAATTTCTGCTGCACTTAAGGTTCCTAAGAGCACAGTGGCCTCCATAATCCTTAAATGGAAGACTTTTCATATGACCAGAACCCTTCCTAGAGCTGGCCGTCCGGCCAAACTGAGCTATCGGGGGAGAAGAGCCTTGGTGAGAGAGGTAAAGAAGAACCCAAAGATCACTGTGGTTGAGCTCCAATGATGCAGTCGGGAGATGGGAGAAAGTTGTAGAAAATCAACCATCACTGCAGCCCTCCACCAGTTGGGGCTTTATGGCAGAGTGGCCCGACGGAAGCTTCTCCTCAGTGCAAGACACATGAAAGCCTACATGGAGTTTGCTAAAAAACACCTGAAGGACTCCAAGATGGTGAGAAATAAGATTCTCTGGTCTGATGAGACCAAGATAGAACTTTTTGGCCTTAATTCTAAGCGGTATGTGTGGAGAAAAACAGGCACTGCTCATCGCCTGTCCAATACAGTCCCAACAGTGAAGCATGGTGGTGACAGCATCATGTTGTGGGGGTGTTTTTCAGCTGCAGGGAAAGGGCGACTGGTTGACATCGATTGAAAGATGAATGCGGCCAAGTACAGGGATATCCTGGATGAAAACCTTCTCCAGAGTGCTCAGGACCTCAGACTGGGCCGAAGGTTTACCTTCCAACAAGACAATGACCCTAAGTACACAGCTAAAATAACGAAGGAGTGGCTTCACAACAACTCTGTGACTGTTCTTGAATGGCCCAGCCAGAGCCCTGACTTAAACCCAATTGAGCATCTCTGAAGAGACCAAAAAATGGCTGTCCACCAACATTTACCATCCAACCTGACAGAACTGGAGAGGATCTGCAAGGAGGAATGCCAGAGGATCCCCAAATCCAGGTGTGAAAAACTTGTTGCATCTTTCCCAAAAAGACTCATGGCTGTATTAGATCAAAAGGATGCTTCTACTAAATACTGAGAAAAGGGTTTGAATACTTAGGACCATGTGATATTTCAGTTTTTCTTTTTTAATAAATCTGCAAAAATGTCAACAATTCTGTGTTTTTCTGTCAATATGGGGTGCTGTGTGCACATTAATGAGGGAAAAAATTAACTTAAATGATTTTAGCAAATGGCTGCAATATAAAAAACAGTGAAAAATTTAAGGGGGTCTGAATACTTTCCATCCCCACTGTATACACACAGGTGCATCTCATAAAATTAGAATGTCATCAAAAAGTTTATTTATTTCAGTAATTCAATTCAAAAAGTAAAACTCATATATTTTATATAGATGCGTTACACACAGAGTGATATATTCCAAGCATTTCTCTTTTAATTTTGACGATTATGGCTTACAGCTAGTGAAAACCCAAGATTCAGTATCTCAGAAAATTACAATATTACAGAAGACCAATAAAAAAAGTTTTTTTAATACAGAAATGTTGGATTACTGAAAAATATGTCCATGTAAAGTATAGTATGCACTCAATACTTGGTTGGGGCTCCTTTTGCATGAATTACTGCATCAATGCAGCGTGGCATGGAGGAGATCAGCCTGTGACACTGCTAAAATGTTATGGAAGCCCAGGTTGCTTTGATAGCGGTCTTCAGCTTGTATGCATTGTTGGGTCTGGTGTCTCTCATCTTCCTCTAGGACAATACTAGGATCTAGGATTCTCTATGGGGGTTAGGTCAGGTGAGTTTATTGGCCAATCAAGCACAGTGATACTATGATCATTAACCACTTGACGCCCACCATATGGCAATATGACGTCGGCAAAGTGGTTGCGATATCCTGACCGGACATCATATGACGTCACTAGGATATCAAGCCACTGCGCGCCCCCAGGGGCACGCATCGCGGCGATAGTTGTTGCGGTAAAGATCTCTGACAGACACTCTTTACTACCTGATCAGCCGTGTCCAATCACGGCTGATCACGATGTAAACAGGAAGAGCCGTTGATCGGCTTTTCCTCACTTGCATCTGACAGACGCGAGTAGAGGAGAGCCGATCAGCTGCTCTCCTGACAGGGGGGTCTGTGCTGATTGTTTATCAGTGCATCCCCCTTCAGATGCCCGCCAAGGACCACCAGGATGCCGCCAGGACCATCAGGGCTGGCCACCACACTGGACCACCAGGTATGCCACCCTAGACCACCAGGGAAAAGCCAATCAGTGCTTAGGCAGCTGCCAATCAGTGCCCAGGCAGCTGACTTTGGACTTGATAAAAACAGTCATGACTGACTGTTGAAACTTCACATTGGACCTCATGCAACTTGGATTCTGTGCCTCTCTACTTTTCCTCCAGACTCTGGGACCTTGATTGGGGTATTGTCAGGAGGACGATGAGACACACCAGACCCAACAATGCAGATGAGTTGAAGGCTGCTTTCAAAGCAACCTGGCCTTCCATAACACCTCAGCAGTGCCACAGGCTGATTGCCTCCATGCCACACCACATTGATGCAGTGATTCATGCAAAAGGAGCCCCGACCAAGTATTGAGTGCATACTATACTGTACATACTTTTCAGTAAGCCAACATTTCTGTATTAAAAATCATTATTTTATTGGCCTTATGTAATATTCTAATTTCCTGAGATACTGAATTTTGGGTTTTCACTAGCTGTAAGACATAATCATCAAAATGAAAAGAAAGAAATGCTTGAAATATATCACTGTGTGTGTAACGCATCTATATAAAATATATGAGTTTCACTTTTTGAATTGAATTACTGAAATGATGATATTGATGATATTCTAATTTTATGAGATGCACCTGTATATATATATATATATATATATATATACACAGTGTCTCACAAAAGTAAGTACACCCCTCACATTTTTAAAATATTTTAATTATATCTTTTCAAGTGACAACACTGAAGAAATGACACTTTGCTACAATGTAAAGTAGTGAGTGTACAGCTTGTATAACAGTGTAAATTTACTGTCCCCTCAAAATTACTCAACACACAGCCATTAATGTCTAAACCATTGGCAGCAAAAGTGAGTACACCCCTAAGTGCAAATGTCCAAATTGGGCCCAAAGTGTCAATATTTTGTGTGACCACTATTATTTTCCAGCACTGCCTTAACCCTTTTGGGCATGGAGTTCACCAGAGCTTCACAGGTTGCCACTGGAGTCCTCTTCCACTCCTCCAAGATGACATCACAGAGCTAGTGGATGTTAGAGACCTTGCGCTCCTCGACCTTCTGTTTGAGGATGCCTCACAGATTCTCAATAGGGTTTAGGTCTGGAGACATGCTTGGCCAGTCCATCACCTTTACCCTCGGCTTCTTTAGCAAGGCAGTGGTCATCTTGGAGGTGTGTTTGGGGTTGTTATCATGTTGGGATACTGCCCTGCAGCCCAGTCTCCGAAGAGAGGGGATCATGCTCTGCTTCAGTATGTCACAGTACAGGTTGACATTCATGGTTCCCTCAATGAACTGTAACTCCCCAGTGCTGACAGCACTCATGCAGCCTCAGACCATGACACTCCCACCACCATGCTTGCCTGTAGGCAAGACACTTATCTTTGTACTTCTCACCTGGTTGCTGCCACACACACTTGACACCATCTGAACCAAATAAGCTTAGCTTCGTCTTATCAGACCACAGGACATGGTTCCAGTAATCCATGTCCTTAGTCTGCTTGTCTTCAGCAAACTGTTTGCAGGCTTTCTTGTGCATCATGTTTAGCCATGCAGACCAATTTGATGCAGTGTGCAGCGTATGGTCTGAGCACTGACAGGCTGACCCCCCACCCCTTCAACCTCTGCAGCAATGCTGGCAGCACTCATACGTCTATTTCCCAAAGACAACCTCTGGATATGACGCTAAGCATGTGCAATCAAATTATTTGGTTGACCGTGGCGAGGCCTGTTCTGAGTGGAACCTGTCCTGTTAAACTGCTGTATGGTCTTGGCAACTGTGCTGCTGCTCAGTTTCAGGGTCTTGGCAATCGTATTACAGCCTAGGCCATCTTTATGTAGAGCAACAATTCTTTTTTTCAGATCCTCAGAGAGTTCTTTGTCATGAGGTGCCATGTTGAACTTCCAGTGACCAGTATGAGAGAGTGAGAGTGATAACACAAAATTTAACACACCTGCTCCCCATTCACACCTGAGACCTTGTAACACTAATGAGTCACATGACACCGGGGAGGGAAAATGGCTAATTGGGCCCAATACTGTACTCACTTTTGTTGCCAGCAGTTTAGACATTAATGACTGTGTGTTGAGTTATTTTAAGGGGACATCAAATTTACACTGTTATACAAACTTTACACTTACTACTTTACATTGTAGTAAAGTGTAATTTCTTCAGTGTTGTCACCGTTGAAAAGATAATAAAATATTTACAAAAAAATGTGAGGGGTGTACTCACTTTCATGAGATACTGTATATATATATATATATATATATATATATATATGACAGGTGTTTTAACTATTCCATACTATCACCAACACTAAAATTTATTTTTCAGTGATATTTTACTATAGGTTGAAATGTGTAGTCACTAGAGGCAGTATACAGTATATGAGCTAGTGCAGTTTTTTTGTTTTAATAAATGTTTATTGCGAAAGTTTCAAGATAAAGAAAACAAGGTTTGTACAGCCAGTCATGAACTGGTTGTTCATAGGAAAGATATTAACAAGAACATTATCAGTGGTTTAAAACGGAAGGTACAACTCCAGGTTGATGTATTCAAATTATTAAAGAGTTGCAGAGCATAAGAGTACTGAAAAAAAAGAATACAATACTAAATCAAAAAGAAGGTAAAAAGATTGTAATAGAGTAACGAGAAGAAAAAATGGGGAAGGGGGGGGGGGGGGGCGTGCCTTAAACAGTATGCTGATACCAAAATTCCAAACAAACAAAATAATGTAATATAATGAGCAACCAAACAGGTATTGCAGGCTATTGTGGGATAGACATAATATCCAGGTAAGTAGATGTGGTTTTGATAGCAAATCAGCCAGCCCACACCTTGCGGTATTGAAAAGATTCATTGTGGTTCATGTATGTGAGTTCCTCCATGAGGCTAATGTGGTCAGTTTTGTTAGAACAATTGTTTTTGTGTTCATTGTAATGGTATAAGAAATTTAGCCACATTAAGCAGGTGCGGGGTGATGGATCATTTGTTCCGGCTAAATGGCTCAACCGTACAGTGGAATAGAACTAACCAGGGTTCACTGCAATCTTAGTACCCTGAATGTCCACTATCCGTGCCGGTACTTCTTCCCAAAATGAGCAGTTGATGGGGCATTGCCAACAAATGTGAGTGTGAGTCGCTCTTATCCAACAGGCTCTCCAACACAGAGGAGATACATCTGGAAACAAATAGTGGAGTTTAGCTGGGGTGTAATGCCATCTGGTTAAGGGCTTGCAGTTAACCTCCTCTAGTTTGCTGATATAGATGCTACATGAGATAATTAGGGATGAGCCAAACACTTTCAATTCAGACAAAACCACGAACATGGTTAAAGTTTATGGGACACGAACATGAAAAACCTAAAGTGCTAATTTTAAAGGCTTATATGCAAGTTATTGTCATAAAAAGTGTTTGGGGACCCGGGTCCTGCCCCAGGGGTCAATGCAAAAAAAAGTTTTTCAAAACTGATGTTCTTTCAGGAGCAGTGATTTTAATAATGCTTAAAGTGAAACAATAAAAGTTAAATATTCCTTTAAATATGGTGCCTGGGGGGTGTCTATAGTATGCCTGTAAAGTGGCGCAGTTTTCCCATGTTTAGAACAGTACCACAGCAAAATGACATTTCTAAAGGAAAAAATGTTATCTAAAACTGATCGCGGCTGTAATGAATTGTCAAATCTCAGCAATATAGATGAAAATCATTGAAAATAAATGACATGGTTCCCCCCAGTCCGTTACCAGGCCCATTGGGTCTGCTATGAATATTAAGGGAAACACCTGAACCAAAATTAAAAAAAAAAAATTGCATGGGGGATCCCCCAAAATACATACCAGGCCCTCTAGGTCTGGTATGGATATTAAAGAGAACCCTACACCAATTTTTTTTCAAAAAGGGTGTAGGGGTCCCCCTAAAATCCATACCAGACCCTTCAGGCCACATGCCCTCAACATGGGGAGGATGCTTTGCAGTAGCCCCCCAAAGCACCTTGTGCCTATGTTGATGGGGACAAGGGCTTATTGGAATCTGGAAGCCCCCTTTAACTAGGAAACCCCTAGATCCTGGCCTCCCCATGTGAATTGGTAACGGGTACATTGTACCCCTACCAATTCACAAAAAAGTGTCAATAATGGTAAAAATGACAGGAGACATTTTGGGACAAGTCCTTTATTAAAAAATAAAAAATAAAAAATGTCCTGTGATGTAAATCCATCTCATGCCGCCCGACGAACCAAAAAAGGAATTAAAAAACCCGCAACAACTCCATGCGAGGCTCTCGCACACTGCGAGCTTCTTCTCCATGCCAGCTGTTATATAGCCACCAGGCAAGGGTTGTGGGGATGAGGCCCTTGTCCCCATCAATATGGGGACAAGGTGCTTTGGGGGGATACTCCAAAGCATTACCCCCATGTTGAGGACATATGACCTGATACGGTTCAGAAAGGGGGGCGCTCTCTCGTCCCCCCTCTTTTTCTGCGGCCTGCCAGGTTGCATGCCTGGATAAGGGTCTGGTATGGATTTTGGGGGGAACCCTACGCACTTTTTTAAAAAATTTGGAGCAGGGTTCCCCTTAAAATCCATACCAGACCCTCCAAGGTCTGGTATGGATTTGGGGGGGACCCCACGCAATTTTTTTACGCAATTTTTTTTTAAATTGTGGTTCGCGGTTCCCCTTAATATTCATACCAGACCCAAAGGCTCTGGCAAAAGAACTGGGGGGAACCCATGCTGTTTTTTTCAATGAGTTTTATCTATATTGCCGAGACTCAATAATTCATTACATTCAATTTTTTTAAATTGTTTTAAATTGTAATTGTTTTAAATTGTAGTTTTAAATGACTTTTTTTTTCCTTTAGAAATGTCATTTTGCTGTGGTATTGTTTTAAACACGGGAAAACTGTACCACTTTTCAGGCATGCTATAGACACCCCCCAGGCAAGATATTTAAAGGAATATTTAATTCTTATTTTTATTTTCACTTTAAGCTTATTAAAACTTTTTAAAAACGTTTTTAAAACTTTTTTTGCATTGATACATGTCCCCTGGGGCAGGACCCGGGTCCCCAAACACTTTTTATGACAAAAGCTTGCATATAAGCCTTTAAAATTAGCACTTTTGGTTTTTCATGTTAGTATCCCATAGACTTTAACGGGGTTCCGCAGCTTTCAAATTTGCCGTGAACACCGCAAATTGTTTATTGTTTGCTGAACGTCCGAACAACCAAAGTTCGGCCCGAATTTATGCTCAGGCTGAACCGTTCGCCCATCCCTAGAGCTTAATAGCAGAATGATATCTTGTTGTGACTCCAAGAGTGTTTCTTGTAAGTCCTTTCCCAAGAGTAAATGTATACTGGACGTGAAAGAGCATTGATGCAGATTAAAGCTTGGTAGAATTGGAAGATACATTTAACCGCTTGCCGACCAGCCGCCGCAGTTGTACTGTGGCAACATGGCTCGGCTGTTCGAATCACCGGCATGTTACGTCGGCAACATATTCGGCCGCCTTCGGCGGCACGCACACGCCCCCTGCTCGCCCACGGAGCCGATGCTAGTGCCCACCATACACCACCGGGCTCCCGCTATCGCTCAGGGCACGCCGAGAACCGGGATCTGTGTGTGTATACACACAGTTTCCGGTTCTCTGAGGGGAGAACAGACAGATCGTTTGTTCATACAGAGTATGAGCAGCGATCTGTCATCTCCCCTGCACAGTCACCTCCCCCCTTCAGTTAGAACACACACTAGGGAACACATTAACCCCTTGATCGCCCCCTAGTGTTAACTCCTTCACTGCCAGTGACATTTTTACAGTAATCAATGCATTTTCATAGCACTGATCGCTGTATAAATGCCAATGGTCCCAAAAATGTGTCAGAATTGTCCAACATGTCTCCAATAATTTCGCAGTCCTGATAAAAATCGCAGATCACCACCATTACTAGTAAAAAAAAAAATGAATAATAAAAATGCCATAAAAAAATCCTCTATTTTGTAGATGCTTTCTTTTTTGTGAAAACCAATCAATATACGCTTATTTTAATAAAAATATGTAGAATATTTTTGGGGGATATTTATTATAGCAAAAAGTACAAAATTATTGTGTTTTTTTCAAAATTGTCGCTGTTTTTTTGTTTATAGCACAAAAAATAAAAACCACAGAGGTGATCAAATGCCACCAAAAGAAAGCTCTATTTGTGAGAAAATAAGGACGTCAATTTTGTTTGTTTTGCAACGTCGCACGACCGCGCAATTGTCAGTTAAAGCGACGCAGTGGCGAATCGCAAAAAGTGCTCTGGTCAGGAAGGGGGTAAAATCTTCCAGGGCTGAAGCAGTTAATCAGTGGGGTAGGAGAAGGGAATATGGACTCTAGTGCAGTCAACTTTTGTAGAGATCTCAGAGGTTTGTAAGTGCATATGAATCAGGATGATTGGAATAATGCCATGTGTCCATTTGGTGAAATGAAACCAGAAATGGCGAGTAACATGATATAATAAGAGAAGTTGTGGAAAGGCCAATGTAGAAAAGCTTGATCCATAAGTTCTGGAAGTAACGGTGATTCAGAAGGAGCATTAACAGAGAGTTGTAATTCCATTCATAGAGAACATGTAAAACATCCCAGACTGCCAGGGTTGAAACAGTAAGTGGAGGAGTTAAGGGTGACAGATTCCTGTATGTTTTGGGAATCCATGACTATACAGAAAGAAAATAATTGCATGGAGTAGATTCCAACTGAACCCAGAGTTTGAGGTGGTTAGCATGCTTTCAACGTATGAACCTTGACAGGACCACAGCTTGGAAATATTATTTTTAAATAATAAGTGCTAGGCCATCTTGACATTTTGATCTGGTAAAATAGCATAGGAGATTCTTGATTTCTTTCTGCCCCATACATATTTGATAATTAGTGAATGTAAGAGCAAGAACAATCTGGGAGTTATGCCCATGGGAATCTTCTGAAACAAAAATAAAACTCTAGGGAGGATGTTCATTTTGATTACACTGATTTTGCCCAGCCAAGAATGGCCTAGAAATGACCATTGTTGCAAGTCCCTTTTAATTGTGTTTGGTAAGAGTACTGTACTGTAATTGTACTGTACAGTACTGTAATAGTTCTGTAATTGACAGAAAAGATCAGACATTTGGGCTGTAAGCTGAATTCCTAGGTAGCTAAGATGTTGTGTTTACAATGTAAATAGGGAATGAGGTTTAAATTGGTAGAATTCAGTCTTAAATAAAGAAATAGTAGGATGTTCATATTTGCTCAGACTGATTTTTAAGTTGGACATTTCTCCATATGTTGAGACATCTCTCATTAGGCTGGGTAAAAGGATATGGGGGCATTGAATGTACAATAAAATATTTTAAGTGTAAGCTGCATATTTGTGAGTCCTGTCACCTAATGTAATGCTTCTAGGGAAACAGTGCACAACAGCAGCGATAAGGGACACCCATGACGGGTTCCATAATTGAGTGAGAGCTGTTAGCACGCATTTGGGCGGAGAGCGTACTATACAATGCGGTAATCCTATATTGGGCCCCGAGCTTAAATACTGAAAGGTTGTCATAAGATAGTCCCAGTCTACCCTATTGAATGATTTCTCAGCAACTATAGAAAGAAAAAGGGTTGACTGGGACTGTTTTGAAACATAAGACAGAGTGTAATTGTTCTCAAGGCATTATCCTTGCGGAAGTAGAGGAAGCAGAATCAGTGCTAGCACCTTTGCATAGATTGCATAGACCTGTAGGAAAGGAGGGAAAGGTATCTCTAGACAGATGTTTTCTAATAAGATTGACAATATATCATTTGTAACAGAATTCTTTAAAAGTTTTCATTATTCCTGAAGTGGTATGAACTAACTGTTCCGATGGGGTCTTAATTTTTTAGATGGAAAATGTTAACTTTTCGTCTTGTAGTGCTCATGCGAGTCTTACTAGGTTTGTTGCCCTATTCATATAACCTCTGGGAGAATACCTGAAAGGCATGTTTAGTTTTTGGCATCAAGGAGAGATTTCAGTTTCTTCCGTTCCAAGGTAAGTTGATGTAAATAAGCTTGATGTTTGAAGTGTTTTCACAATTGTGTTTGATCTCTTGAGGTAGCTCAGACAGCCATCTGTTCAATTTTTCATTCTCCAAGCTCTATTTCAATGAGTTTATTCCTTTTACTGGCCTTATGCACTTCCCTTAATAAGGCAGGGGCAATTTCTGATGTTTTGTGGGAGGCAAAATACCACTGAAGTTCAACCGTCAACTGAATTAGATCAGTAGGATCATGACATGAGTCATTCAGTTTTAAGCTATTAGAGTGAACAGGTAGTGAGGGTATATATATTTGTGCAGTATTGGGAGTGTGATCAGAAATAGTGGTGGTTTCTTTAGAAGCTGTAAGTGGTGATGGTCAATAAAAATGTGTCAATAATAATCCCTAAATGACTATGAGTAACACATCTACATTCCCTTGATACAAGGTATAATAGCCACTGTGACAGCAAAGGTACAATAACAAAGTTATATAGAAAAAGTCTACAAGTAAATGTCCGTGCTTAGTGACAATTCCAGTTTATACACAATAGTGTTTCAAAAGACAAAAATAGGTGGTCCAAAGTGTAATGTTCTCCACACATCTATAATTAGAGCATCATGGAGATGTTTCCTAATATATCTAAGGTGTTTAAAGGGTACAGGTGTAAACCTTTTGAGGAGTCCATGCTGGTGTCCAAAGCAATGTTTAGATCACCTGGTAACATGATGATCTCTTAGGCAAAATCTGAGAGTTTTGCTAAAATCTGAGGGATAAAGGTAGATTGCAATAAACATTAAAGGACATGTTCACCTTTTGGAACATGTTACATGTTCCAACTATATTAAGGATGTAACATGTTTCAGTTTATGCAGCCTGTCCCCCTGCTCCCTGCCTCAGTGTGATAGCATGTGGGGGAACTTTTCCCCTCACACGCTGTCACAATTCAAAAACAGCTAGACTGTGCAGGACTCTGGCCACACAGCTGTGTCATTCGTTCACAGTTTCCTGTAATGAATAAAACTACTGTCAGCCACCATGGATGATAGATTGTATTTCTGAATGGACTCTTGAGCCCTGCAGCTTGTGAAACAGAAAGCCCATATTGGAGGTATGGGCTAAAAGCTGCAGGACTTGTCTACAGAAGCCTAACATTGCAGTCCTGATTCACTGATCATGGGTGCAATGTTTTCCAGACTCCTGCAGTAAAAAATAATAAATGCACATTTTTTTCTTGAAAAAAATATGTGCATTTAATATTTTTTCTTAAAAAGTGAACGTATCCCCCTTTAAGCTGTTAGTGTGGGAACAGATGGAGTTCATAGCTAGGTAGTGAAAACAGAGAGAACTGAAACAGCGAACGAAATTGGCCAGTGTCGGCAACTGAAGTAACTTTGCCAAGGTCATGCTCTTTTAAAGTAGGAAATGTAGTAGTGTGGCACATCTTCCTCCAAAGACAGAACCACAAGCAAAAGATAGGCCACCTGCAGCCTCAGGTATCCCAACTTCTTATTCCCCTTCTATCTAGCCAGTCAGTAATAGTAGCCTGTGTTTAAAAAAAGTGGTTTTGCCATCGACAACTACATGTAGTCTAGCTGTGTAGAGCATGGAACATAACAGTTTGAGCTGCTGTAAGTGTTTGTAATCGCGGTGAGCATGTTCCACAGCAAATATTGATGTTAACCCCTTCATGCCGACCTTATGCAAATTTGCATTCATGGCTTGAAGGGGTTAAACCAGGGTGATGCCTGCAGCTTTTTAGAGCTACTCGGCTGTTAATCCTAAAGGAGCAGGAGGGGACATCCCCCCCGCCGCTCTTCCCATGGCCTCCCGTCCCACCGGGAGACCCAAGCCACCAGCCAATGCATCTGCCACCTAGGCTGAGACCCGAACAAAGCCGGATTTGGCTTTGATCGGGTCTCCAATGTAAAATCCCAGAAGCGACGTCACGTTACTTGGCTGCTAATGGCGCAGATTTTGGCGATTTGAATACTTTTAAGTGCAAAGGAAGGAATTGGGGTCTTTTAATGAGTACCTGTCACCACCTATTACTAACACCTGGAATGTTTACATTCCTTGTGACAGCAATAAAAGTGATCAGAATTATTTTTTTAAAAGAGACAATGTAAAAAAAAAAAAAAAAAAATGTTAAAGCGTCCCCACATGCTTGCGCAGCAAATAAAATGCATACATAAGTCACGCCTGCAAATGTAAGTGATGTTCAAATCACACATGTGAGGTATCGCCGTGATCATCAGAGTGAGAGCAATAATTCTAGCTAAAAACCTCTTCTGTAACTCTCTAACCTGGTAACCGTTAATTTTTTTTAAAGCGTAGCCTATGGAGATTTTTAGGTACCCTGTTTTGTGGCCATTCAACGAGTGTGCGCAATTTCAAAGCATGACATATTAGGTATATATTTACTCAGCGTAACATCATCTTTCACATTATACAAAAAAATTGTGCTAACTTTACTCTTTAGTTTTTTTTTTTAATTCATGAAAGTATCTTTTTTCCCAAAAAATTGAAAGACCATGTGGCATAAAATATTGCAACTAAGGCGCATGCGCAGCAGCTCCCAAGATGGCCGATTAAGCCCAGAGCTCCGCGCAGCCTTCCCAGCACCGGAACATGACCAGGAGGATGCCCACCGCTAAAGGCATCGAGTGAGGGAGATCCCTGGGCACACCCACATGCCAGGAGGAACGGTCCGCTGTGACCTTGGACCCCAGTTTTCATCCACGGGCGATTGAGCAGGCTCCAAGATGGCAGCCATGGCCCAGCCACGTCACCAGATTGTAGCGGGTCTGTCCGAACAGAGGCAAGTGATAGCCCCAGCTACTCTGTCCTTTACACCCCCTATGGCTAGTGGCAACCCCCACACCCAAGCTCTGCCCCAGCCTCAACATTATAGCTCATTGAGCGGACAAGGGAGACCTTTGGAATGTCCCCATTGGAAGTAACCCTGCATGCCCGGATCCTCTGTCTGCCTCAGGGGGTTCAGACTTGGCTATTCCCCTTAACGCAAATAACGTATTCACTAAACTGTCAGAGCTACTAGATAGAGGCCTGGCACAAACAGCTCATAAAATCACAAATGACATTCGCTCAGACTTCCAAAACTTGGGCTCAAGAATGGAAACAGTTGAACATAAATTAGATATCACCGTCTCTAGGGCCAACTAAAACACAGACCACAACCACGTTATCCAAGACCAGCTTGATATAGCCCTCTCCAGGATCAACGATCTGGAAAATCGATCGAGGAGGGATAATTTCAGGATCAAAGGCCTCCCGAGAGTCCATTACAGATATCCCTACAGCGGTGCAGGACCTTATTAAAAATCTCATCCCATCCATCACATAACAAAACAGTGTTGTGCTTCCTAAATAACTCCCAATAAATCCTTAAATAAGAATATGTGATTAACTTGCAATGTTAGGAAGCGCAACACTGTTTTGTATATTTTTTTTATGTGAAGTGAATGCATTTTCTGTGTGTGCAGCAGCCAAGTGGGGGGGTTATTTTTTCTTTTTTTTTTTTTGTTTTTTGGTGGGATTTTTTGTTATCACCTACCACACATATCACTATTTAGTGATTAAGGTTATTATTATTTGCACTGATAGAAATGTGTTATATTGTTTGTTATCCCATCCATCCCCTCTCATAAATTGGAGCTGGACAGGGTCCACCCAGGAAAGATGGATCCCCACAAGTTGTAATGGTGAAACCTCACTTCTACACCGTTAAGGAAGAAATAATGAAAAGGTCCAGTCAACAGTCACAACTGATATTTCAAGGTCCCACAGTACAAATTTTTGCCAACTTATCCCCCTCCAAAATTCAAAGGCGAAGATCTCTGAAACCTCTCCTGGTGATCCTTACCCAAAGGGACATCAAGTACAGATGGGCTTTCCCTTTTGCTCTGAAGTTTTCCTTTAAGGGTAAATCTTACACCTTCTCAAGCTTCCCGGAAGCAGAGCAAATCCTCCTCAACCTCAAGTTTATCTCGCAAGATCCAGCAATGGACACTTCAAACCCTCTATCAGTGTCCCACACCTACGAGCCCAGTTACCCCAATATGGAACACCACCAAGACCAAGCGAGTGAAAGACAACAAGCCCCCCTGATTTTCGTGAACTGGTGGATTACAACTTACTCCTGGTTTCTCCAGGCCTTGGATCTGACGGATACGTTTATTTTTCCTTCCCGTGGCAACTCAGGTCCCTAAGGTTTCTTCATGGAAGTCCATTTGATCTTACATGTTGAGATCTACAAAACAGCCACCCTTCTGCTGGCTGTATAATGTTTTTTGCTGCAATGTTTTATGTTATAGGATTTAGGAAAGTATGCTAGGATGGCTAGATCCTCAAGTGATATCTAGGGCAGGTCTCTTTTAAGTTAGGGACCTGACTGGAACGTCCCTGTCATAACTTAAATTAAGTTAACTAGTCAAACTTTGGGGGCCAAATGAATGAATACATTAGTTTGGCCAAACCCTAGGCCATTCCCCTATCCCCCCCTACTTTTCTATTTCTCTCCCTCCCCTACCCTACCTACACCACCTTCCTTTACCTCCCCCCTCCCCCTTCCCACATATTTTAGCATATCAAGTATACAAGTTGATGATCTGCTGGTTTTGTTCCTACAAGTGAATAGTTGCAGAACGTTTATTGTCTCAAGGTTGTCTGCAGCCGGGGCAGTTGCTGTGCACCTCCCCCTGCCCCATGGACATGGTTCTCACATGCCCATGTGACAGGCATCTAGTCCTTACAAAGGGCTATGACAAAATGTATTTTTGAATGACTGAGAGAGCCTTTCCTCCCCCTCTCATTCCAGGCCTACATTATGCCTTCATGTTCTGATTTCTCTTTTTCTTCTTTACTCCTTCTCTAACCCTATTTCTTTTCTAACCGGTCTCCGGACGTCACCCTTTCCAGAAGGTCCATCTGGAACCCCGGTATCCAATCGATTCTCCCTAAGCTCCTGGGCTCAACTCAGTATCGAGGTGAGTAATGATGACATGGATAGTTGCCTATTCTGCTTGCTCCATGGACAGTGACATAACACCTACCCCTTCCCTCTTTATAGTTTCTCACAACACGCAGGGTGGGAAGTGTGGAAGTGGGAGTTCATTCAAGAATTAAGTTAATTTGGATGTGTCATCTTTTGTGTCAGCCTTATACAATTTTGGTAATGTGCATGGAGAAAGGAAGGTGTATACCGTTTCGGGAAGTGGGTTTCCTGCAGTAACACTATGTCAATTTTTTGTGACTGATTTTAGTTTAGTCCCCAGTCAAGAGAAGGAAAGTCTTCCAGGCCTATCAGTCACAAAAAATTGACATAGTGTTACTGCAGGAAACCCACTTCCCGAAACGGTATACACCTTCCTTTCTCCATGCACATTACCAAAATTGTATAAGGCTGACACAAAAGATGACACATCCAAATTAACTTAATTCTTGAATGAACTCCCACTTCCCACACTGGGGGAGGAACACAGGGACAAACTCAAAGCGCCAGAAAACGGCATAAGAAATATTAGAAGTCATTAAAAACCTAAGAGGGGGCTCTGCCCCAGGCCCGGATGGCTTCTCCATTCCATATTGCAAAACATTTGCAGAAACACTTGCCCCACTTTTTGACTAGGTTCTATAACTTGAAAACAAAAGGCAACCCCTTAGACAATGAACTGAATTTGGCGTTTATTTTGGTTAATCCTAAACCTGACAAAGACATAGGGTATGTGGAGAACTACAGACCCATATCTTTGATTAACAATGATATGAAGATCCTGACCAAAATCCTAGCTAATAGAGTAGCCTCCATTATCAGTCGATACATACACAAAGACCAGGTAGGTTTTATACCTGGACAACGGGGGCCGGATCAGGTATGGAGAGCGATAGATTTAATCTCGATCTTACAATCAGGATGGGATAGAGACACACCCCAAGAGGGAATTCTCCTCTCACTAGATCTCCAGAAGGCCTTTGACTCGGTCTCCTGGCCATATCTTTTTGAGGTATTGCGATGCTGGGGCTTTGGTCCAAACTTCATGGGGCTCATTACAGCCCTATACTCTGGTCCGGAAGCTAGGATTAGATTGCAGGGTTACTACTCTGAACCAATCAAAATTGCCAAGGGCACTCGTCAGGGGTGCCCGCTTTCACCCCTAATATTTGCTATAGCGATCGAATCACTAGCAATAGTGATCCAAACCCATCCAGACATTAAGGGGATACTGTGCGTACAGACGTTTCACAAGTGCACACTATTCGCAGACGATTTACTCCTATTTGTCACGTCCCCGGTTATATCTCTTCCCGATATATGTAAACTCCTAGACTAATTTGCTACCATTTCTGGCCTACAGGTCAACCTTACTAAGTCCCAAGCACTTAATATCTCTCTTCAGCAAACAGTGGGGCAGCAATTGAAACAGGCTTTCAACTTTGCTTGGAGTGACTCGGCCATCCGATATTTGGGGATTAACCTTACTCCCAAGATAGAACAGTTATATGAAGCGAACTACTCCCCTTTGTTCCACAAATTAGAGTCGGACCTCAAGACCTGGTCCACATTTAAATTATCATGGTTAGGTAGAGTTAACTCGATCAAGATGACTCTCTCCAGACTACTATACCTATTTTGACCCACCCAATCCAGATAAGGAAAGATCAAATGAAAGCCTTTCAGGGGAAAATAATAAAATCTATTTGGGACAAAAAAGGGTAGTGCTTTTCGCAATGAACCCTCTTTAGTCTTAAATCTCAGGGTGGGTTGGGTCTCCCCAACTTAGTCTGGTACTATCAGGCAGCTAGACTTGCCCAAATATCCATCGCATACTCTACATTAGAAAAACCTGACTGGGTGCAAATTGAGAGACAGGCAACTCCAACATTAACACTGGACTTCCTTCTTTGTTGTCCCCTGAAGTATAGACCCCCCATTTTGTTTCAAACTCTATCACACTCTCTTTCCTTATGGGACACTTTAAGAACTCTTCCCTCACTGGTCTCCAAAATCCAACCACTAGCCCACATTTTTCACAATTCCCAATTTATTCCAGGCAGGACCTTAATGAATGGGAACTGGAGGACTGGCACTTATCTTTCTCCAGATCCTTTAAAGGAATATTCAATTCGTCCTTAATAGAGGCCAACCTTAAGATCATCACTAGATGGTATCTAGTCCCCACAAGGCTGGCTACCATCTACCCCTCCTCCTCCCCGTTATGCTTCAGAGGATGCCACATGATGGGCACCATGATCCATGTCTGGTGGGAAAGTCAAAAATTAGGGATTATTGGAACAAAATCTTTTTCCTCACCTGTAGAGTCACTGGTTACTCAATTCCGATGAACCTAACAATTGCTCTACTCAAGCGTCCCATCCCAAATATGCCCAGAAATTAATCTTGTTTATACTTCTGGGAGCCAAATTATCCATAGCCAGGGCCTGGAAAAAACCTGCGGTGTCCATATCATCAACCAAAAGAAAAATATCATGGATTATGACCCAGGAAAAAATAGTAAGCAATATCCTAGATGAGTCTAAAAAATTTGAAGCGATATGGAAACTGTGGGCTCAATATGTGGGCATCTCCTGGTTGTCTGGATCTGGCAACACATGAACACAAGAAGGGACTACTTGGAGACCGGCAAGTACCTTTATTCTCACTTCTACTCTATTTCTCTTCTACCTTTTCTTCCTTTCTATCTTTCTCTGTTACATTACTAGATTACTCAGATTAAGGATAATCTTGACAATGTCTACAGTTACTTAACACCTGTAAGATCCAGGAATCCTCCAGTAAGTTGAAGGAGGTCATTCTAGTTTCCGATGGGGCTGTCTGGAATACTTAACCTACAAACTAAGTTTTTAGTTACAGTTAACAGCCTGGAGACACAAATTATACTCCAAGTTAAGGTTACACAAGGCCCTCTATGGCTTTGGGAGGGGGGGGGGGGTTCTGCAGCTGCTCCAGGACACAGATATTTCCCATTGGGGTGTCAGGAGCAGAGGGAGGCCCCCCTAACCCTCTAACAACTTGAGATATTCTATACCTCAAGAGGTCCTCCCCACACTTAATTACTTTGTCTACTATAGATATTGTTGTTGTGACTGATCTAATGTAGACTGATGTTGTAGACTGATCTAGAATCTAATGTACTACTTAATGTAATACTACATATCTTCTGTATTGATGTTATTTAAAAATCAATAAAATCTTTGAAAGTAAAAAAAAAAAAAAATATTGAAGCGATCGCCATTTTATTCTCTAGGGTCTCTGCTAAAAAATATGTACATAATGTTTGGGGGTTCTAAGTAATTTTCTAGCAAAAAATATGGATTGTAACTTGTAAGCAACAAATGTAAGAAAAAGGCTTAGGCATGAAAGGGTTAAGTTATCTTTGCCTATAGTAGACAGGAGCCACTGCTCAGCAAAATTAGTAGGATCATTGCCTTCTTCTCTCTCAGTGAACCCCAACATTCTTATATTGTGTCATCTCATCCTGTTTTTAAGATCTTCATTTTTAAATGCAATAGCTTCTGTTCTCTTGAACACCACTTTAATGTCATATGTTAGAGGGATCATATCATATTCCAGATTGCTAACCCGACCTTCCAGTGCAAATGTACATTTACGAATGTGTTGTAGGTCGTGGCTTAACAAAGAGATATCCTCCCACATGCCATTAACTTACCGTAAGCAGTTAGTCCACTCAGAGATGTCTTGCAATTTTGTACTGCAGCATGAATATTTTTTAGAGTGGGTTCAGGATTGTGCTCAGTGCTATTAGTGTTGCTATGTTCATGGCTGCACGTAGAAGCACTACTCATGATTCCATCACAGTCTGTTCTACATGCCCCCCTGGTTCCTGATCAGATGCACATGTTCCACTGTGTTGTGTCAGGGGTTTCAGCCTGTTTTGCAAAGCGCTGCAGCCTGGTTGCTGCTGGAACCAACTGGTCCCACTGTGGTTTGACTGCCGACATGGGAAATGGCTCTGATATGCCACAATAAGCATGTAGATATTTTACCAAGAAGGACAAGACAAATGGGCAATAAGAATGACAAGAAAAAAGGGCATTAGGGCAATCTCCCTAATTTCTACAATAACAGAGAGCTTTTGCTCCCTACAATGTTAATCAATTGACCAATTAGTAGACATTATAACCAAACAATCAGATAAACTAATGACACCTGACTATTCAAAGATTTTGTAAAATAATGTTTATTTGTTAACTCCTACATGGCCTGAAATTCTGATGATCATAATAAAGATGGAACTGTATTTGACTTCTGGTATGGTAGCAACAAGTTTGATTATCAAAACGATGAAATACCTACTTGGAAATGTAGCTTTAAAGATAGTATTCAGACTACTTCTATAAAATTTAGGTCAAGAAAGATCTAGTGTTTTAGGAGAAAGTTGATTTCCATGATCCTGGAAAAGGAAGCAACAAAAAAATCAGCAAAGCTAAAGATCCACAAACAAGCAAAAAATCAAACATATTTACCAAGAACCATTCAAAATGGATGGGAAAACAAGGCAATAGTCTAATAAGTATAGCAACTACTCCACAAAAGAAATGAAGAGTTTGAAATTGGGATACAAACAAGCAAGCTGTAATTTTGCTGTTTTTCTTCAAGCTTTTTCCTTAAACTGTTTTTTACTTTAACCTTTTTTAAGCTTTTTTCCAAGTAGTGCAATCTCATATAACACATTGCTCACCACAAGACCCTCTCCTTTTCCTTTAACACATTTGTCCCTATGTAGGTGTTTAATTATACAGGACTGTATGACCCCCGCCGGTGCTTCTGGCTCCTCTTCCTCAAGCAGTACCCCCAAGAAAGTAGCATTCCCTGGGGGCACAGCTGCAAGCTCGCTCCAAGCCACTGCTCTATGCGTCCATAAGACACATAGAACAATGGCTCGGCCCCGTCCTTGCTCTCCTGCAGAAATTATTGTTAGGACAATTTATGACATGTTTTACAAATGATCATTTTATGTTTACAAACATTACCATAATGGGAAGATGAATAACTACAAATACCAGTTTGTTTTGCTCCACCTCCTCCTTTATATAGGTATGAGCAGTTTTGAAATCAAAGCTTCTAGTATGTTACAATAACAAAATGAACCCTCTAGAGCAGTGGTCTCCAAACTGTGGCCCAACTGTGGTCCAAATGTGTGCCATATGCAGCCCTTTGCTTGTCTTAATCCAGCCCTTGGGGCACTTTTTCCACTAATACTAGGCACTATTCTGCCAACTGTCACCAACAATGGGGCACCATTTCTCCCACTGACACCAGCAATGGTGCACTAATCCTGTCACTATAGAACATACAGTATCTCACAAAAGTGAGTACACCCCTCACATTTTTAAAAATAATTTATTATATCTTTTCATGTGACAACACTGAAGAAATGACACTTTTCTACAATGTAAAGTAGTGAGCATACAGCTTGTATAACAGTGTAAATTTGCTGTCCCTTCAAAATAACTCAACACACAGCCATTAATGTCTAAACTGCTGGCAACAAAAGTGAGTACACCCCTAAGTGAAAATGTCCAAATTGGGTCCAATTAGCCATTTTCCCTCCCTGGTGTCATGTGACTCATTAGTGTTACAAAGTCGCAGGTGTGAATGGGGAGAAGGTTTGTTAAATTTGGTGTTATCGCTCTCACTCTCTCATACTGGTCACTGGAAGTTCAACATGGTACCTCATGGCAAAGAACTCTCTGAGGATCTGAAAAAAGAATTGCTGCTCTACATAAAGATGGCCTGTTCTATAGGAGAAGATTGCCAAGACCCTGAAACTGAGCAGCAGCACGGTGGCCAAGACCATACAGCGGTTTAACAGGACAGGTTCCACTCAGAACAGACCTTGCCATGGTCAACCAAAAAAATTGAGTGCACATGCTCAGCATCATATCCAGAGGTTGTCTTTGGGAAATAGACATATGAGTGCTGCCAGCATTGCTTCAGATATTGAAGGGGTGGGGGATCAGCCTGTCAGTGCTCAGACCATACGCCGTAAACTACATCAAATTGGTCTGCATGGCTGTCGTCCCAGAGGGAAGCCTCTTCTAAAGATGATGCTCAAGAAAGCCTGCAAACAGTTTGCTGAATACAAGCAGACTAAGGACATGGATTACTGGAACCATGTCCTATGGTCTGATGAGACCAAGATATACTTATTTGGTTCAGATGGTGTCAAGCGTGTGTGGCAGCAACCAGGTGAGGAGTACAAAGACAAGTGTGTCTTGCCTACAGTCATGGTGGTGGGAGTGTCATGGTCTGGGGCTGCATAAGTGCTACCTGCATTGGGCAGCTACAGTTCATTGAGGGAGCCATGAATGCCAACATGTACTGTGACATACTGAAGCAGAGCATGATCCCCTCTCTTCAGAGACTGGGCCACAGGGCAGTATTCCAACATTATAACTACCCCAAACACACCTCCAAGATGACGACTGCCTTGCTAAAAAAGCTGAGGGTAAAGGTGATGGACTGGCCAAGCATGTCACCAGACCTAAACCCTATTGAGCATCTGTGGGACATTCTCAAACGGAAGGTGGAGGAGTGCAAGGTCTCTAACATCCACCAGCTTCGTGATGTCGTCACGGAAGAGTGGACGAGGACAGTGGTAACCTGTGAAGCTCTGGTGAACTCCATGCCCAAGAGGGTTAAGGAAGTGCTGGAAAATAATGGTGGCCACACAAAATATTGACACTTTGGGCCAAATTTGGACATTTTCACTTAGGGCTGTACTCACTTTTGTTGCCAGCGGTTCAGACATCAATGGCTGTGTTTTGAGTTATTTTGAGGGGACAGCAAATCTACACTGTTGTACAAGATGCACACTCACTACTTTACATTGTAGCAAAGTGTAATTTCTTCAGTGTTGTCACATGAAAAGGTATAATAAAATATTTACAAAAATGTGAGGGGTGTACTCACTTTTGTCAGATACTGTACTTATAAAGCAGTGAATCTAACATTCACCAAACATTCAGTGTAGATGAATCTTTCAGGTGCATGTGTTTTAAATTACAGTGATTAATTCGCTCTCAGTGAATGTCTGATGTCACATCTACTGTTTTTTTAATATGCCTCTGTGTCCTTATTTGGATCTAGCTGAACTCTAAACAGCACTTATCTCACTATGAAATATGAGGAAGAGGAAGTAACATCTATTCCTGACAATATCCAACCTAAATCATTAAAATCAGCTTCTGCATTAAAACACAGAAAGTGTTGTAAGTTCAGTATAAATGAAATCTTTTGATGGGCAAATCAGACACTTTGGATACCTGAAGGGGCATTTCTTATCAACTCTATCATAAATATTTTAGAAGGAATATTTCAAAATCATTACTGATCTTATAATTCAATAAGAAGAAGAAGAGAAAAAAATGTGGAAAGGAAGAGTGTTTTATTTACTGAATATATTATAAATAACTCAATGCATTACTATATCGAGCTGGTAATGGCATATCAAATAAGACTTTATTATCATCTATTAGCTTTAACCGAAATCCTAGGCTAAAGCTTAATGAGTATCATATATCAGTCTGTCTAATGTCTTAAAACAAGCAACTCACCTAATAGTTTATAATTTTTTTTTCTTACCTTTATCTGCAGAATGAGCTGCTGATCTCCTCTCCTGTTACAGCCGCACTAATAGTAATAGTGAACCAATTTATAAACCCATTAGTGACACGTTTTGCTGGAGATAAAAAACAGTCAAAATTATCTGGCAGCAATTAATCTTAATGGCTGTATGCAGTAAACAGCAATGGGCTAATTCCAGCTCTGTCAGCCCCATCAAACAATCCCACATTAGGCAGCTTTTCACAGATCCATTAAGCATATTCAGAACAACAACAAATTCAATGCTGAAGGCATATGCACTAAACATTACAACAGTGATCTTCTGAAGCCATCATTATCTCTTAAATAGTACTTCCCCCATGTATTATCATTATGCTGTACATTAGAAATACTTTGATTAAACTCCCTTAATTCATAACAGACAGCTGCAGACCACTTATGCAGTTAATCTCAACACAACAGCTACAGAGGAAATATAACAAATGAATGCTATAAACTGGATGTCATTACTGGGGTAGACACCAATCCTGTTGCCTTTTCAGAGTAAAGTGCATTCATATGACCTGTGGGGCTGTAATATTAATTTGCAGCAATGTAATGAAAGAATAGTGTCTATTTTTATTCATAAGACATATATGCACTATAGTAATTTACAGAGAACATTTGGTAAGTCACAGTGCTGTCTGTTCAAGTGCACCTGCAGACATGGGATAATGACAATGATATAATTTATCATGTACTTACTTATTTTACATGCATGTTTGAATTGCATCTCATGATCCCGTTTGTTGTTATACTTTACATTGCTTTTCTCTGAATTGACTGTAAAGAAATGTACTAAGAAAACTTCCACCTGGTCAACCAAGTCTTTGACTTACAGTGATGTCCTGAGGATGTCCATTGTATATGTAAATAGGAGATAATCAAAGCAATAATCATTTCAATCAAAGTGTATGTTTCAGTTATTTATTTTGGTGTATTAACTGGAGACTGCAGAAATGGATATGCAGACATGCCCTATCTAATCCACAACTGTTTTTTTATTACTTATAGGTCCTACTGATCATTTCAACTGATTTGTTCAGACCTTTGTTCAAGCACACACCTTTGACATCAGCCTTACTTTGGGGAAAGGATCAGAGGAACCAGGCTGGAAATTCCATTTTGACATTTTTTTTTCTTATCTAGAATAGGTCTCCTTTTGAGCGATTGTAGTGTTCACCTATGCAGGCCAATGTTTAGATGGGTGCAGAGCAAGGATCAAATTTGGTCTAATTTGGTTACTTCTAATATTCAGGTCAGCTTAAGGTGAAACAGGGCTTGGTGAACAGTAAAGCCTTTAGTCAGCTGTACACTCTAAATCAGGGCTATGCAATTACCAGATCTCCAGCTGTTACAAAACTACAAGTTCCATCATGCCTCTGCCTCTGGGTGTTATGCTTGTGGCTGTCAGAGTATTGCTATGCCTCATGGGGACTTGTAGTTCTGCAACAGCTGGAGGTCCACTAATTGCATATCCCTGCTCTAAATCAAACATGTTGGGAATCTTAATGCAATACGTGTTTTGGTTCAGCTTTGATCTACATTGCCTTTGTAAAGACATGATTATTACAAAGGGTGCTTAGACCTTCATTCCCCTAAAATATACGCACACATGTATTTTAGAGTGTCAGTGAAAATCCATATATTATTCCAAAGATCATTTACCATGGATGTCAAAAAATTAGCTGTAAATTAATGATTAGGTCAATTGTAAAGAAGAAATTTCAGCAGTTCAACATAACATACAGCATGTAAAAGTTGATCAGTATTTTATTGCTTTCTCATACAAAACAAAGACTATAGGGTTAAATGGTTTATTTTGAGTAGAGACAACTTACTTTTGAATAGGTGAAGCTTTGTTTATTTTAAATACCCAATCACATGGAAAATTTAAAGCCAAGGTCCAATTTGAGCATTTAACAAATGGATCTCCTAACACAGGCTAAAAAAATACATCCAGCAATACAGTGTCACTACAAGTTAAATAATGTCTACCATCATTCGACTAGGTCAGGAACTATAGTTAATGACTGTATTCTCTGCCTTTAAAGCCTCTGTTTCCTTAACCGCTTCCCACTGACAGTACGCATATATGTGGCCTCACTGAACTGGGCTTTTTTCAGTTTTTTCAGTGGGGCCGCATAAAGTGAATCTGGAAAGTATTCACAGCACTTCACTTTTTCCACATTTTGTTATGTTACAACCTTATTCCAAAATGGATTAAATTGATTATTTTCCTCAAAATTCTACAAACAATACCCCATAATGACAATGTGAAAATGTTTGTTTGAAATCTTTGCAAATTTATTACAAATAAAAAAGGAAAAAATCACATTGTTTGAAGCTCTACTGACTTATTGCTTGTAGAATTTTGAGGAAAATAATCAATTTAATCCATTTTGGAATAAGGCTGTAACATAACAAAGTATTCTCAGCCTTTGCTCAATACTATGGTGAAGCACCTGATTTTATTAAAAGTTTATTATAACATTATGGGTTTTAGACCTCCTTCGATTGGGTTTTTAATACTGCATGGAGGACCAGTATTGAGAATTAATGATTCCCTGTTACTTTGTGATGTACTTTAGTATTTGCTGGGACCAGTTTTTTTTAAATATTATTTGTCTATGTAATATTAATTATGAATTATTTTGTAGTGTAGTTTTTTACTTTGATTATGGCAATGTATGTTTGTATTATCAATTTAATATGTTCAGGCTCTTTTAAGTGATTTATGAGGTGCGGTATGGTGACCTCTGGGATGCACAGCTCTATCCTTGAGTAGGAATAATATTCAGTTTATTTACATATATTTTATTCCACAATCTTGTTACTAAGAGCAATTTATTTTGGATTGATGCAAGTATTTCATAACGTCATAAGTTGCTGGATAATCTAATACTGTCTATTAAGCCGTTCGTTGATCACAGATGTAGCTCATTACTAGAGCTGTCGGCGATCCTAGGCAAAATGGCCGCCGCTACAGCCCCATAAAATGTTGGATAATCTAATACTGTTTTTTAAGCCGTCCATTGATCACAGTTGTAGCCCATCACTAGAGTTGTCGGCGGTCCTAGGCAAAATGGCCGCCGTCAGCATATAAAATACACATAGAGCGCCCGTCCAATTAGACCCCCCAGAGGAAGGCACATGATCCCTGTGCCGAATACGCGTCGGGGAGGGGTAGGACGGAGCTGTCAGCAGAGGAGGAGGTGAAACACACCATACCGCACGCCATACAAGCTGTTGATTATACACTATACTCTGGATAGATTGGTGCACTAACGCACCTATAGATTGTGAGTACCCTCCTGGAGGAATATTTTTTACTTTTAATAAAATCCTTAGCTGTATTACACCATGGAGCTTTTACTTTGTTTTATATGAAAATTATTGTTGTTACCTGAGAGGATTGGAGTTTACACCAGCGTACCTTGAATGAGCCCAGGAGTGGCTCCAATGCATGTTTAGACACTGTTTAATTACCGTGTCACACGCCTAGAGGTGAGCGCAAGCACGATTGGGTGATCACAGGAGAGCACAAAAGCATGTTTAATTGTGGACACTGCTAAGGAGAAGCATGATGGACACTAATTTTATGGACACTATTTATTTGCACTTTATGTTTTGATACTAATCAGTTGATTATATTTTGATGTGGACACTTGATTGTCACAAGAGTAGCACCTGGATTCTATGTCCATAGTTATATATATATATGTTATTTTCCTTTTGCATGATGCACTTTTAAGGATCGCACTCATTATATTTGTTTTTACTGGCACAATCTTTTTGGTTTTATCATATTAGGGGTATTATTGCACATTTTTTATATATATTTTAGCGCAGACACAATTAGTTATATATTATTTATGAACACGGAATGAAACGTGGTTAGTGTTTGCTGCTTATCTATAGTTGGATACACTACAGAGGCATTAGTCCACTTGTGGCTCGCAAGATCCCTACGTAACTTTTCTTTATAACTCCCTTCTTCAAAAACAATTTCTCCAGAGGCCTAAAGTTCTTCTTATCTCTAATTTGACCGGGGAGGCTTTTAATAAAGAGCACAAGCTGATTATATCGCCATGTGTCTATATTCATTAGGTCATTGAGTAGGGTTAACTCCTGAAAAGTGACAATTTTACCGTCCTTTATAATATCAATCAATTGTGCATCATTATTTCTTATCCAGTTCCCTCCCACTTCCCTCAACCCTGGAGGAAAGAACTCATTCTCTTTCAAATAAATAAGTGGTGAATTAAACTCCCAAACATTTTGTTTATGTAATTGATCCCAAATCTTTAAAGTGAAGCGTGTTATAATATGTGTATTCGGACCTAACTTCCTAAAGTGTGCAGGATTCCAAATTAATTGGTGTAATTTTGCATTGCTCATATCTTTTTCTAATTTTACCCATCTTTTATCTATTGGTACCTTACCCCATTCTAACACTCGTGATAATACTATCGCTCTGTGATATTTTTTAAAGTCTGGAAGAGCCAGACCACCCTGTGCTTTATCCCTACTCAGGACCTTATAGGCAATCCGTGGTTTCTTATTATTCCATATAAATCTGGTAAGAATATTATTCAGAACCCTAAAAAAGGACTGTGCTAACGGGATTGGGAGTAGCTGCATTTTATACAAGATCTTCGGGGCCAGGTTCATTTTAACAGTATTAACTCGACCGAACCAAGAGATCGGGAGGTGCATACTTTTTCTTGTTTCCTGCTTGATCTCGTCAAGGAGAGGGATACAGTTTAAGCGGCATAATTTCTTTAAGGAATTTGCTAATGTGACTCCCAGATAACCTATTTTTTTGCACCACGGAAAGTGGAAATTTTCCTTGAGTTTAGTTGCTTCTCGTCCATCGATGTTGATGTTTAAAATAGCCGATTTACTAAGGTTGACCTTGTAATTTGAGAGCTCCCCATATCTCCTCATAGTAGCCAGCAGATTAGGGAGTGAAATCCTCGGGTTAACGATATAAAACAGTACATCATCGGCGAACGTAGAGAGCTTGTGTAAATCTCCCTCCACCACGCATCCGCATATATACGGGTTCTTTCGGATCGAAGCTAGTAAGGGTTCCAGGGTTAGGACAAACAGAAGGGGGGACAGGGGGCACCCCTGCCTAGTCCTGTTTTCCATCCTAAACTCCGCCAATGATATACCATTCACCTTGACGAATGCCGAGGGAGATTTATACAATGCTTTAATCCATTTCAGCATGGTATCACCCAAGCCGACTGCCCTCAACGTCCTCAACATGAACCAACAGTCTACTCTGTCGAAGGCTTTTTCTGCGTCAATCGACAGAAGCAGACCGGGGGTCAAAAAAAGGGAACCATAAAGTCTGTCAATTGTTAAGGAATTTAGCATACTTGATATAGTTGAGATTTTTTTATTGGGATATATCACAAATGGATACTGCACCCTTTCTAGTTAATGGTGTCACTCTTCCTAGGCCAATTTACCTTGCAAAAGCTCAACGCTCCCAATATTGTATTTTAACTTTGTACTAGAGAATTTTCAGGAAATGTAGTCACAGGAGTGCAACAGACTTGAGGAAAGTAATTGCTGGGAAAGACCTGCTCCAATGTCAACATTCAAGGCAACTTCCACGATGAATGACAAGGAATGGAGAGGATGAGTCAGAACTGGAGCTAAAACAAAAGCAGATTTGAGTTTCTGAAAAGAAGAGATGTCTTGCTGGAGCAAAAAAAACAGGATAGTCCCTTTTTTAATGAAGGTGGTGATAGGTTCTATAGGTTCTATGATGGGGTAAAAGTGTTTAATGAACTTCCTATAAATATTTGCAAAGCCCATAAAGTACTGAACTGTCCTAAAATCATTTGGCCTGGTCCATTGGGAGATAGCCTGTACTTTAATAGGGTGCATGAGCTTTCTGGAATCAGAAATAACATGCCCCAAAAGGGCAACCTTGGAAGCACGGAACATGCACTAAACATTCACTTGAAGCGTTTAGCATACAGGAAGTTTTCACCGAGCCCGAGAAACTCAGAAAAACATATTGACAAATTCCTGCAAGAATCCAGAATGGGCATTACATAGTCTGAAGGACATGGTCAAGTATTCATAATCAATCTATTCAATACGCTGCACTATGGGTCTATTACCAAGTGCAGCTGCCCCACCATGCTTATATCCTATAAATAGGATAAGACCAAGGTAAGAAAAGTCAATATGGTGTGGTGCTTGCAATTCCTTTATACAACAAAGTAAATAAATTCCCTTCAGTGACACCATACCCATAAATGTATACTGCAAGCCACCTCCCTCAGCTACATCCTTAACTAAGTAAAGTGCATGTATCAGTAAAGTGCATACCGTATATACTCAAGTATAAGCCGAGTTTTTCAGAACATTTTTTAGGCTGAAAAAGCCCCCCTCAGCTTATAATCAAGTGAGGGTGCCCATCTGCAACTGTACCTGTGGTTACTAAAACAGCGGGTGTCTCCTGCTGTGTCATGCCCATCTGCAGCCGTACCTGTGATTACTAAAACAGCGGGTGTCTCCCGCTGTGTCATGCAGTTTGTGCGGCCGTCCATTGTAACAAAGCCCCACCTCCTCCTTGTCCATGATAGAGGAACACTGATACAATGCTGGGAAACTGTATCAGTGCTCTGTCTATCACAGACAAGGAGGAGGTGGGGCTTTGTTACAATGGACGGCCGCCGAACAGACTGCATGACACTTTGGGGGACACCCACTGTTTTAGTGTTCAAAGGTATGGCTGCAAATGGGCACAATGAGGCTGCAGATGGGCACAATGAGGCTGCAAATGGGCACAGTGAGGCTGCAGATGGGCACTGATGATACAGGTGAGCACAGTGAGGCTGCAAATGGGCACAGTGAGGCTGCAGATGTGCACAGTGAGGCTGCAGATGGGCATTGTTTACCCAGTAACTGCTGCATTTCCCACCCTAGGCTTATACTCAAATCAATAAGTTTTCTCAGTTTTTTGTGGTAAAATTAGGTGCCTCAGCTTATATTTGGGTTGGCCTATACTCGAGTATATATGGCACATCATTATTGTACAATATTTCAACTATAATAATTACCATGCAATATAGTGCATACATATTGTAAACAATATAAATTCTGTGCAAGAGTCAGCAACACAAGTCTCTGGGTGAAATACATATCCAATAAACAGTGTTGAGATTCAGTGTTCATAAAGTGCTTTAAAAAAGTGTCTTGTGCCCAGAGGTAGAAAATCCAACATCTTTACTTATTGTGACTGATATGTACTCCCTTTGTGAACACCTCATTCACCAGATCTCCACGACCATCTTCCCTTCAGCAGCTTTATCCAGATTCCCTCCCCAGGACCACTTCTTCATAAACTTTCCTCAAGTTTGTATATGCAAAGGGAAAAAAACAGGAGGCAGACTACAATAGTGTAATTCCACATTTACTGGCAATTTAAAGTGCTTGTATATAAACAAGCTACAGCTAATATAAACCACTTCTGGGAGCCACCTGCTCTCCACACACTGGAAGTATGAAAGCGGAAGTGGGACGGGCTTACTATTTCTGAATAATAATTAACTGACAAAGACTAGCTGCTTTGTTCCCCGTCTTTTATAGTGAGCTGGCTAATTCAAAAAACCCTTTATTCATCTTTATAATCCTTCTGGCCATATTTTAAGGACCATACAGTGCATTGTATTTTTATAAAAATTCCCCTGGGTGAATCTGCACATACATTTGCCTGGACTACAAGTCACAAACCCAAAGGATTTGCATCAAGTCCATTGTAATCTGAACCTCATACCTAAAGCAGGTGAAAAAAAATGCTATTATTTTTATAATCTACCAGCATACCTGAACAGCTCACTTTTTTCCCTTGGGAATGCTAATAAATATAATTAACCTATTAAACTCTAAGGGCAGTTGTTTCAAATATTTAGTTTTCTATTTTATTGTGCATGCTCTTTGCTTAAATATGTACAGGAACACCTTTGTGCTAATGTATCAGTTATCAGACAGTTGTTTACAGAATGTATATCCTAGCAGTACAATGAAATACTGCTGTAGTAATTAGTTAACTGTGCTGTAATGTCTTTAATGGCACTGGGATGTTTGTATTATAGTCTAACACATCATTAAGGATACAATTGTTATTTAATGTGGAACAATCATCTTTCTGATCTTCAATATATCCACTTAAGTAATTATCTCTGTAGCTCATTGGCTCTGCCAACCGACTTCTAGATTGTTTTTCAATCAGCTTCGATGTGTTTTTGTTATTTCCACTTGTTTTTTATAATACAATTTTAGAGACCTAAGGTACATTGTTTTAGTCTTAATTTCTGTGTATTCAGATACTGCCAAAAATAAACATTTGCAGAAACATTGGATGCTTTATTTTCTCATGTAATAATTACAGTTATTTAGGATTAAAACAATTAATGACCATCAAGTTTATGCCTTAAAAACTCCAGTCATCATACCAAAGCTATACAATAAGAGGAGCAGTAGGGCAGAGTTGTTTGCATCATACTTGCATAGCACATATCATATTTAAATAAATAATTGTTCTGGTCATAGTGCTGCACCATTATTTATTTTACTGTTTGTTTTAGTATACTGCTTATACACTGAGGAGCAGCAGCTGGGTTAAGGGAGGAGATTGTGGGAGTGTGGATGGTTAATATTTAATTGGATAATAAGTAGTAGCAAAAAGTTTTGTTCTCTGAATAGTGTGCCACATGTGGAGCAAAGTTTCAGAATGAATAACTATGTGGCAAATTTGAGCATGTTGCCCTTTTGGAAGTTTGCATTAGAGATCTGAAAGCGCAAACCTGGGGATAATTGGCAACCTTGAGAACTTTTATTATAGGCAAGATTTCCAAGAGGACCTCATACAGGAGTTTCTTTCCTAAAAAAAAAAAAAACAGCAATCAGCAATAGCCAATATAGATTAATGAAAAAACTAAACTGTCAAATTGTCAAACAATTAGGTATACTTGTCTAAGGTTCCTTCGCTGACCTCTGAGGTGGAAGGAGCTCTCTTAGCTGGTTGTTAGTTGTGGAAGGAACGCTGGCACGTTTGGCTGTCGATCCTCACACCAATTACAATTTTTTCTCTTCAACTTTTCCACTTTTTCTTTAAAGCGGAGTTTCAATCTGAAAACATTTTTTACATATTCACAGACCTTTGATAATATAAAGAAACATTTGGCAAAAAATGTTTTTTATACTTACTAGAAACGCTCTGTTGCTATGTAGTGCTCATAATCTGCCACTTTCTGGTCCATGGAGCTCCTTGTCACTTCCTCCCTCGCCTGTGCTCCTGGGAAATGTGAGTCATCATTTCCCAGGAGTCTGTGGGCAGTACTGTGATCAAAAATCACGTTATTTCCTGACAGGAAATTATGCGATTTAAGGCGGTTGCCATAACAACGGGACAGGACCTTCCACTGCCACCTGTTGTTATGGCAACTTTCGAAGCAATCGGCGCTACAGCCGCCGGAGAATCATGCATGTGCCACAGCCGCCGGAGAATCAGGCATGCCGGAGAATCACGCGTGCACCTCTCCATTGCTATTCCTGGAAGAGGTATCGATTGGGCTTCACATGCCTGCAATCATCATGGTAACAGCCAGAAGAAGATTTACTAAATTGTGAGTTTAAAACAAATATATTATCAACATCCACAATCTACAATCCACAATTTTTACTGTTAATAATGCATTATGCCCGTATACCAGAAAAAAAATGTGGCTGGAACTCTGCTTTAAATTCAATTTAAATTAAATTCCTGAAATTCAAACTCTGACTACTGGGATTGATTTATCAGATTTTTAGATTTCCTGGATTAGGTTCTCAGATCTCTTGGTTCTTTGGGATTGTTTATCTATAAGTGACCGCCTACTGTCTCACAGTCTACCCCAGCTTGCTGCTGACTTGCCTAGGAATTTTACCTGGATCTCTGGACCTCTTTCTTTGCCCTACACTGGACCTCTTTTTCACAGTCTGCCCCAACTTGCTGCTGACTCTCCTCCAAATTTTCTGGATTACTGGACCTCCTTCCTTTGACTGCACTGGACCTATTTCCCTGCACTACACTGTGAACTGTGGCTCTGGAATGCAGTTTCCTCCCTTTAAGCACCTGTGCTTTCTCGATCCCTGCTTATCAGCGTAAGGCTGCAAGACCATCCCGCACTGGTGCCAACCTCAAATGCCTACTTTCACCAACATGCTCTGACTTCACTCTGATTTCCATGGATCCTCCAAGGAAGCCCAGATCAGCGCTTCTGAACATTTGCTCTGCAAACAACAAGACACTACTTATTTTGAACTTTATTATAGGCAATAAGATGGACTTTCCATGCTTAAAGTAAACATGGCACAAACAAAATCATGGCATCCTTTTCAACCAACTCACCCCTCTGGGGTTTGGATTGCTTGACCTCCCAAGTTTCTTGGGAAAAGCTGGAGGTATCATTTTTGTTTACAGCTTGCTGTACAAGTTATCCCCTGTAAAATGTAGTCTCTTTATTCTTTCTTTGAATTCCTTGTACTCAAGGTCTGTGTATCCCATTCACCTGTTATTGTTAATGTTTATTAGGGATGAGCCGAACACCCCCCTGGTTCGGTTCACACCAGAACCTGCGAACAGACCGAAAGTTCGCGTGAATTTTAGAACACCGTTTAAGTCTATGGGACTCGAACGTTCGAAATCAAAAGTACTCATTTTAATGGCTAATATGCAAGTTATTGTCCTAAAAAGGGTTTGGGGACCCGGGTCCTGCCCCAGGGGACATGTATCAATGCAAAAAAAAGTTTTGAAAATGGCAGTTTTTTCGGGAGCAATGATTTTAATGATGCTTAAAGTGAAAAAAAGTGAAATATTCCTTTAAATATTGTACCTAGGGGGTGTCTATAGTATGCCTGTAAAGTGGCGCATGTTTCCCCTGCTTAGAACAGTCTCTGCACAAAATGACATTTGTAAAGGAATAAAAGTCATTTAAAACTGCTTGTGACTTTAATGTAATGTCGGGTCCTGGCAATATGGGTGAAAATCAGTGAGACAAACGGCATGGGTACCCCCCCGGTCCATTACCAGGCCCTTTGGGACTTGTATGGATATTAAGGGGAACCCAAATTAAAAAAAGGAAAGGCATGGGGCCCCCAGGCCCTATATACTCTGAACAGCAGTATGCAAGCGGTGCAAACAATACAGGGACTGTAGGTTTGTTGTTAAGTAGAATCTGTTTGTAATTTTAAACTGGTACATTTTTAAAGTGTTGCTCCAGCCAAAAAAATCTATTTTTAAGCTTTTTGGAAAACATAGGGAAGGGTTATCACCCCTGCAACATTTGTTTTGCTGTCTGTGCACCTCTTCAGAAGATTTCACCTCACTTTCTGTCCCAATGACAAATGTTTTTTGAAAATTTGGGGTTTTTAGTGAAACAAGGATTGGTGATAAAGCATCAGTGGAGAGGAGACACATTTTTCCCATATTTACTCTTACAAGAGAGAATTTCCCTTCCTAGGGGTAGATTTCATCTCACTTCTTGTTGTCTCCTTCCGTTTGCAAGTAGGAGTCATTTGTAAGTTGGATGTTTGAAAGTAGGGGCCTGCCCTTTATACTCTGCAGAAATTGGGGTCTTAGATGTTGGTGTTGCCACAACACTGTAAGCCCTCACAGTTACTCTTGGTGGGTGCAGGAACGGGCCTTGCTGTGAAATATTATATCAAGAATTGTAATGACATGCACCTGTTGAACAGGGGCAGAAAAATTGGGCCTTTGGTGGTGGTGGTGGTGCTGGTGCCACAACACTGTAAGTCCTCACAGTTACTTTTGGTGGGCGCAGGAATGGGCCCTGCTGTGAAATATTAGATCAAGAATTGTAATTACATGTCCCTGTTGAACAGGGGCAGAAAAATTGGGCCTTGGGCACTGGTGCCACAACACTGCAACCCCTCACAGATGCTATAGTTGGAGCACAGGAATGAGCCCTGCTGCAAAGTATTGCATCAAAAATTGTAATTACACGCCCCTGTTAAACAGGGACAGAAAAATTGGGCCTTAACCACTGCTGCCACAACACTGCAACCCCTCACAGATACTATAGCTGGAGCACAGGAATGAGCCCTGCTGCAAAGTATTGCATCAAAAATTGTAATTATACACCAGGGGCTGAAAAATTGGGCCTTGGGCACTGGTACTGGTGCCACAACACTGCAACCCCTCACAGATACTCTAGTTGGAGCGCAGGAATGAGCCCTGCTGCAAAGTATTGCATCAAAAATTGTAATTACACGCCCCTGTTAAATAGGGGCAGAAAAATTGGGCCTTAGCCACTGGTGGCGGTGCCCAGAACCAAATATTTTCTTACAAGCTATCAGCATGAAAATTAAGGAGGAAGAGGATTGTCACTCAGTATAACAGGATAGTCACTCAACATCAGCATAGGCAGTCTTGAAGGGATCTCGCATTAAAAAAAAAATTATTCGGTTACATCAGCATCAGGTGCTTGGTAGCTGGTGATCCAAGACTGATTCATTTTTATGAAGGTCAGCCGATCGACCGATTTGGTGGACAGGCGCACCCTGTGACTGGTTACAAAGCCTCCAGTAGCAATGAATGTGCGTTCCAAAAGAACGCTGGATGCAGGACAGGCCGGTAGCTTAATTGCATACTGTGCAAGCTCTGGCCAGTGATCCATCCTCAAGACCCAGTAACCCAGAGGATTTTCGGTGGGAAAGGTGTCCAAGTCTGATCTTGCCCCTAGGTATTCCTGCATTATGTGAATCAGACGTTGGCGATGGTTGCTGGAACCGATCATACCTTGGGGCTGCGGACTAAAAAATTGTCTGAACGCATCGGTCAGACGGCCACTTTCTCCTCTGCTCCTTCTGTAATTGACCGAAGCCTCAGCGACACGTTGTCCAGGAGGACCAGGAAATTGTAACCTCCCAGGCTCTGGAAACGCGTTGCACAAACCTTTCTGCAAGGCGTCCCGAAGATGTTTCATCCTCTGCTCCCTCTGCGACGGCAAGATAAGGTCCGCAACCTTACCCTTGTAATGTGGATCAAGGAGGGTTGCCAGCCAGTAATGATCCCTCCCCTTGATACCACGAATATGAGGATCCTTCCACAGGCTTTGCAGGATCAGGGAGGCCATGCAGCGTAGGTTTGCTGAGGCATTCGGTCCAGAGTCCTCTGGGTCACTAAGGAAGACATGATCCCCAGCCACGTACAAGTCCATGGGTTTCTTTGGACTGTAAATGATCCCTTGAAGACTGCTGCTGATGCTGAGTGCCAGGCTCCACCTCCATGCTGACACAATCCTCCTCCTCCTCCTTGTCCTCCTCTGTGATCAGTGGGCACGCAGAAATACTGTCAGGATAAAGGGGGCCTTGAGAGGTAAGGAAGTCCTCTTCTTCTTCCCTCTGTTCTGCCTCAAGTGCCCTGTCCATTATTCCATGCAGCGTGTGCTCCAACAGGTGGACAAGAGGGACAGTGTCACTGATGCATGCACTGTCACTGCTCACCATCCTCGTGGCCTCCTGAAATGGTGACAGAACAATGCATGCATCCCTGATCATAGCCCACTGGCGTGGGGAATAAAAACAAGCTCCCCTGACCCTGTCCTGGTGCCATGGTCGCATAGGTACTCATTGATGGCCCTCTTCTGCGTGTGCAGCCGCTGAAGCATGGCCAACGTTGAGTTCCACCTGGTGGGCATGTCACAGATTAGGCAGTTCTTGGGCAGGTTAAATTCCTTTTGGAGGTCAACCAGCCAAGCACTAGCATTATATGACCTGCGGAAATGCACACAGACTTTCCTGGCCTGCCTCAGGACATCCTGTAAGCCTGGGTACCTGCCCAAGAACCGCTTCACCACCAAGTTAAGGACATGAGCCAAACAGGGCACATGGGTCAGTTGTCCCTGTCGGAGGGCGGAGAGGAGGTTGGTGCCATTGTCGCAAACCACCATACCTGGCTTAAGCTGGGGTCAACCACCTCTGAACCTGCCCCTGCAGAGCTGACAGAATCTCTGCCGCAGTGTGGCTCCTGTCCCCCAAGCACACCAGCTCAAGCACCGCATGCCATCTTTTTGCCTGCGTGCTTGCGTAGCTCCTTGAACGCTTACGGAGCACCGCTGGTTCTGAGGACAAATCAGCACAGGAAGAGGCCATGGAGGAAGAAGAAGAGTAGGGGGTGGAGGAGAGAGGTGTGTCAGAATCACCACTAGTAGAATTTTGGAGGCGTGGTGGCGGAACAACCTTCAACACTACTGCACCCTGTCCTGCATCCTTCCCAGCTGCCAGAAGAGTCACCCAGTGCTCGGTGAAAGATAGGTAACGTCCCTGTCCATGCCTGCTGGACCATGAGTCAGCGGTAATATGCACCTTACCGCTGACCGCCCTGTCCAGCGAGGCCAAGACATTGCCTTCTACATGCCGGTAGAGAGCTGGAATCACCTTCCATGAGAAAAAGTGGCGTTTGGGAACCTGCCGCTGAGGAACCGCACATTCCACACACTCACAGAAGGGAGCAGAGTCTACCAACTGAAAAAGCAGCAGTTGAAGTGCTAGCAATTTAGCCAAGCTAGCATTCAACTGCTGGGCATGTGGATGGCTGGGAGCGAACTTCTTTCGGCGGTGCAGCAGCTGGGGCAGAGAAATTTGCCTGGTACAATATGACTTTGGTGTACCGATAGCAGATTGCCCGCAAGTACTTGGCTGTGACACACCTAATTCTACACCTTCATTCCTCTCAGTGCAGGTTTCAGAGAGGACTGAAGGTATAGTGGGGTTGAAGATCCTAGCTGATGAGGAGCAAGGGGAGGTCCGTTTTGTTCTTTGGTGTGGGTCTTTTAGGTACACTTGCCAACGAACTGCATGGCTGGTCGACATATGTCTGGTCAAGCATGTGGTGCCCAAGCGGGTGATGTTTTGACCATGTGAGATACGCTTAAGACATATGTTGTAAATAGCAGCGGTGCAATCTGATGCACTCGTCTTAAAAAAGGCCCACACCAAATAACTTTTGGAATAACGCGCAGAGACAGCAGCGCCCTGCACATGCGGAGCTCTGCGGTGTGATGCAGTCGGTGTGGCATCCTGCCTCATTTGGAGATGTGCCTCCTCCTCCTCCCTCCTATTAGGCACCCAGGTGGAGTCAGTGACTTCCTCATCATCCCCTCCCTCCTCATCACTGGAGCAAACCTGGCAGTATGCTGCAGCTGGGGGAACGTGACTGCCAGATTGCTGTTCTACTTGGGCACCCCGTCTCTCTGGGCTCACGTTACTGCCTTCCTCTAGCTGGGTACCATCATCTGAGCCTTCAAAATGCTGGGCATCCTCCTGGAGCATGTACCCAACACTGTAGTCAAACAGCTCCGGGGGGCTCCTCAGGAGGACATGGTGGGGCTAGGGAAGGATTGACTGATGCCATTGAGCCGAGGGAAGAAGCCTCATTGGCAGCTGTTTTGCCAGACAAAGTACCCTGAGCCTGGGTGAGAGAGGATGAAAAGGATGAGGACGGCTTGGTCATCCACTCTACCAAGTCTTCCGCATGTTGCGGCTCAACGCGGCCAGCTGCCAAAAAAAAGGACAAGCGTGTCCCACGGCGACGTGCTGATGAGGATGCACCGTCTCCATGACCAGCACTGTTCCATCTAGACACAGAGCCTGCTTTCCCTCTTTTATTGGCTTGTGACTGTCTGCTTCTCCTTGTTGGCCTTCCAGACATACTAATGGCCTGGAGTGAGAGTTAGCTGCACAAAGCTGGGATGTGTATATATATATATATATATATATATATATATATATATATATATATATACTGATTATACTGCAGCTAGCAGAATCAACTGCCTGCCTGTAGTATTATTAGTATGAGAACGCCACCAATTTTCTTCAGGTAGCTTTAGGTGCACACTGTGCAGAGGACACAGTACACTAACTGTAAATACTGCAGCTGCCTGCCTGTGGTATTAATAGGATTAGAACAACAGCAATTGTCTTCAGGTAGCTTTAGGTGTACACTGTGCAGAGGACACAGTACACTAATTGTAAATACTGCAGCTGCCTGCCTGTGGTATTAATAGGATCAGAACACCAGCAATTGTCTTCAGGTAACTTTAGGTGCACACTGTGCAGAGGACACTAACTGTAAATACTGCAGCTGCCTGCCTGTGGTATTAATAGGATCAGAACAACAGCAATTGTCTTCAGGTAGCTTTAGGTGCACACTGTGCAGAGGACACAGTACACTAACTGTAAATACTGCAGCTGCCTGCCTGTGGTATTAATAGGATCAGAACACCAGCAATTGTCTTCAGGTAACTTTAGGTGCACACTGTGCAGAGGACACTAACTGTAAATACTGCAGCTGCCTGCCTGTGGTATTAATAGGAACAGAACAACAGCAATTGTCTTCAGGTTGCTTTAGGTGCACACTGTGCAGAGGACACAGTACACTAACTGTAAATACTGCAGCTGCCTGCCTGTGGTATTAATAGGATCAGAACACCAGCAATTGTCTTCAGGTAGCTTTAGGTGCACACTGTGCAGAGGACACAGTACACTAACTGTAAATACTGCAGCTGCCTGCCTGTGGTATTAATAGGATCAGAACACCAGCAATTGTCTTCAGGTAGCTTTAGGTGCTCACTGTGCAGAGGACACAGTACACTAACTGTAAATACTGCAGCTGCCTGCCTGTGGTATTAATAGGATCAGAACACCAGCAATTGTCTTCAGGTAGCTTTAGGTGCACACTGTGCAGAGGACACAGTACACTAACTGTAAATACTGCAGCTGCCTGTCTGTGGTATTAATAGGATCAGAACACCAGCAATTGTCTTCAGGTAGCTTTAGGTGCACACTGTGCAGAGGACACAGTACACTAACTGTAAATACTGCAGCTGCCTGCCTGTGGTATTAATAGGATCAGAACACCAGCAATTTTCTTCAGGTAGCTTTAGGTGCACACTGTGCAGAGGACACGGTACACTAACTGTAAATACTGCAGCTGCCTGCCTGTGGTACTAATAGGATCAGAAGAACACCAGCAATTTTCTTCAGGTAGCTTTAGGTGCACACTGTGCAGAGGACACAGTACACTAACTGTAAATACTGCAGCTGCCTGCCTGTGGTACTAATAGGATCAAAAGAACACAAGCAATTTTCTTCAGGTAGCTTTAGGTGCTCACTGTGCAAAGGACACAGTACACTAACTGTAACTACTGTAAACACTGTAAAAACCCTTGCCTGCCTGTCAGTAGGAAGAGAAAAACAGGAACGGATCTAGCTAAACTGAATACAGTATATATATATGACTCGCCTGCCTCCTCTAACTTAAATCAAATGACATTGTCTCTCTGTCTATCTCTCTACGCCGCCGCAACACACTACACAAGGCCGCCACGCAGGCGGCCTTATATAGTGTGGGGCATATACTAAACCCCCTGAGCCATAATTGGCCAAAGCCACCCTGGCTTTGGCCAATTACGGCTCTCTGTACAGACGGCGCTGTGATTGGCCAAGCATGTGGGTCATAGTGCATGCTTGGCCAATCATCAACCAGCAATGCGCTGCAATGCCGCAGTGAATTATGGGCCATGACGTGCCACTCGAATTTGGCACAAACGGCCCATAACGTTCGCAATTCAACGAACGGTCGAACAGGCGATGTTCGAGTCGAACATGGGTTTGACTCAAACTTGAAGCACATCCATACTGTTTATCAAAGTCTTGTAGAGCTTTCTTAAGTGAATTTGCTGATTTGCTTTCATTTTAATGCTTTAGTTTTCAGAGAATCCTTATACTTGGGGATTTTAATATACACACTGCCTCGGAGTCTTCCAGTCTAGCTAAAGATTTTTTGATCCAACTCAATTTGTTTGCACCCCCACTCATATCAAAGGATACACCCTGGACCTTATCTTTGAAAATGGCTCTTTTGCCTCTGACTGCTCTTCCTTTGACATAGGACTATCTGACCATCTAACTATTCTTTTCAATCTGGAATTAGAAGTTTCTAACACCTCTATGTCTCGATCTTTATATTATCACAATTAGGCTTCTACTGATCAGCCCAGAATTTGCGAATTCTGTTACTTCCTCCCTATCCTACATTTCCTCCTCTGGCATCCTTGTTGAAAAAATAGTTGCCCTTAATCAGGCGCTTTCATTTTCCCTTGACATCTTTGCCCTGGTAAAAATTCAAACCGTCTAATTCTCCGATCCAGCTCCATGGTATAATCTCACCTACTGTCAATGAAGCCAGTCGCGCGGAGACTTGAGCATAGGTGGTGCTTTTTCTGGGCTTATTGTTGATTATCAGGTTTGGAAAGATCATTAGTGTGTCTATAAGGGTCAAATTGAGACTGCTAGATCAAACAATTTTTTTTATGCCATCAAAAAAAATCTTAGCAACCCTAGACAACTCTTCTGCACCATTGACAGATTATTAATACCTTGCAGTCCACATTACCAGCCTCAACACAGCTCTGTAACACATTCTTAGATTTTTCCTCCTCAGAAATTGATGATATAAAGCATCATATTCTCACCACAGCACATGTTTCTTCCACATCACTTCCTGATCCAACCAGTTTTACTGGTTCTTCCCTCTCCCACTTCTCTCTACTTGACTCAGCATCTCTGATTAAATTGGTCTCTAATATAAAATCCTCCACCTGAATACTTGATCCTAGTCCCACCCATTTATTTAAATCCTACTTTATTTAAATCCTACGTTAGTGGGGTTTCTCAGCTTTGCCCACTTTCCTGTTAGCTCGAGAGTGGAGAGAGACGGCCGGAGACATGAGTGCCGATTGGCGCTATAGAATAAGGTATTTAGTGATTTTTTAGAAAATACATACAGTGGGGCACATCATTTATTATGACAGAGGGGATTGTATAAACAACACAAAGTGGGTTAACACCCACTTTGAGTCATGTCTTACTGATCGCTTTCACTTTGTTATTCTTGGGGGTTTCCAGTGAGAAGTTGGTCCAGTCAAGTTCTCTATGTCCCATTATTATTAATATCATAAATGACTCCCTTAGCATTGGCTCTGGACAATTAAAGCAACTTTCGCCCAATATCTAACTTGCCCTTCCTTGCCAAAATCCTTGAGTGGGTTGGAATATCTGCTACATAACCACCTGACCCTAAATAACCTATTTGAACTCCTCCAATATGGTTTTCGGCAACTGCCCAGCAAAGAAACTGCCTTGGTCAAAGTCACTAATGACCTTCTGTTAGCTTCTGATTCACTAGCAATTCTTATAATACTGGGTATTAGTTTTGCCGTTGATACTGTAGACCACAATATTTTATTCTCTTGCCCTGAAACCATATTTAGAGTCTCACAATTGGCTCTAAAATGGATGAAAGCATTTGTTAACCTAAAAAAAAAATGTATCCTGTTCCAATAAAGCATGTTATACAGCACAGTGCTTGTGCTGTGTCATTTGGCCCCCTGTAACACTTGAAATACCTGGCTGATCCTGCCTGGCTATGCCCTCTCCTTTGTAAACTGACAACGGTATATCATGGCTGCTGAGCCCTGACACAGCACTGTGCAGTACAGAAACGATCTCACAGTTTCTGCAGTTCTCGTGTTATTGACTCAGACATCGAGCTCTTTACTGCCACCTCTGGCTACTATGTGCATGTGCACCCCTCGTGTGACAGTGATCTATTTGCCTGTATTATGGTACTGTCAGCTTTGTGAAAATAAGCTGGGACCAGGTAGGAAGCTACAAGTAGGGGCTGTGAAGGTAAGGGAGGGCTGTTTGTGTACAGGGAGGGGCCAGAGGCTTGTGTGTGTACAGATTTGTGTATGTGGGGCTGGCAATTGCAACCGCAAGTCAATTTAAATGTAATTTGACGCATTTTTTTTTTCTTTAGAAATATAATTTTTGCTGCAGCATGTTCTATACATTCTACAGATGCACCACTTTACAGGCAGACTAAGGGAACCCCCAGGCATTACATTTAAAGGTATTTTTCATAATTATTGTTTCACTTTAAGCACCATTAACCACTTACAGACCGCCCGCCCTCGTTATACGATGGCTGTTTGAAAAGGGATATCGTTGTTATGGCAGCAGCTAGCTGCCATAACCCCGGTATCCTCTTCTTCAGCGGGTGGTCCGCTTTCAGGTAAAAGTGGTCTCTGCAGCTCACTTTTATCGGCAGCAGCGGAGGCAATCGCATCCGCTCCCATCTGTGGTATGGAGCTGAGTGAGGGGAAGATGACCCCCACCCATCTCCATACCATTGCAGGGTGGAAGAGATGTCAAAACGTCACTTCCGCCCATAGCTTTTAAAGAGATTTTTTTTTTTTAAACGACTTTTGTTTTTTTTTATTGCATTTTAGTGTAAATATGAGATCTGGTGTCTTTTTGATCCCATATCTCATATTTAAGAGGTCCTGTCATGCTTTTTTTCTATTACAAAAAAAAAAAAAAGAAATTTAAACATGCCCCGTCCCGCCGAGCTCGCATGCAGATGCGAATGCATATGAAAACGGTGTTCAAACCACACATGTGAGGGGGGTAGCCACACACTGATTGAAATTCGGCTGGTCCCTACTGATCTGGCTGAATTTTGATTAATGCATGACCAGCTTAAAGGGGTTGTAAAGGTATTTTTTTTTTTTTAAATAACAAACATGTTATACTTACCTCCACTGTGCAGCTCGCTTTGCACAGAGTGGCCCCGAACCTGGTCTTCTGGGGTCCCTCACATTTTTTCACCTTAATGCATAGGATGCATTAAGGTGAAAAAATGTGAACCTTTACAACCCCTTTAACCTCATATAAATGCCTAAAGGTCTTAAATAGTAAACTTGGTGAAAATGTGTTCACGGTAAAGTCATCAGAAGGCAAGGGGGCACTCTTTCCATTTAATGGAAAATAGTTTTTCCACCACAGACAGAAACACTTCATCACAGTGAAAGCTGTAAAAATGTGAAATAGTCTCCCAAAGCCAACTCAGAAGATTGTTTTAAAAAAGAGTGGGGTGTGTTTTTAAATGTATGCAAGGTCAATTACTATAAATATTCATAAGAAATCACATTTTAGATTTTTGTTCCAGGGAGTATGAAATTGGACCATGCTTTACAAGGATTTTTGCCTTTCTTTGGATCAATATGGGTTCTGAGATATAAAAGTATCAAAGGGCTTGGACTTTATAGGTACGGTGACTACAGCTGTATAGTTAAAAAACTCAAATTTATTCGATATACAAAATATTGTTTAAAACCAAGGAGAGAAAAAAGGAGAATAGGTACAGAAATCAGTTCATAAAAATACAGTAACAATTGTACACTCCATACATAGTTCAATACAGTATAAACAAATCATATAAGAGTACGATACCAATCATTCCACCATCAGATTACTTTGTTGTCAAGAAGGTAGTCGGTAGAAATGGGTATCTAGAACTTGCTCAACATGTTACACGCCATAGCGCTTCTTCAGGAGCATGAAACACATTTACTGAAATATATAAAACATCCAATAAATATATCTCAAAAAAATTATTAACTAACTAGAATATTGTTGCCTCACATGTATCAAAATAAATGCATATTATGAATTCGGAGATACTGGGATGGAAACCCAATATACAGTACTAATCAGGCAGGGCCTAGGCAGTATTCACTCATTATGGGGACGTATGTAACAATATAGATATACGGTACACAATATCCAATGTTATTTGGCCAAGAAGTAGATCAACGTGACTGCAAACAGAATAGTATTTGTTTAAAGTGAGAAAAGTGGGAAGGAAATAGTGAAGAAAAAAGGGGGTGGGGGGGAGAAAAGAAAAAGAAAAAGAGAAAAAAGAAGAAAAAAAAGGGGGGGGAGGGAGGGAAAGAAAAAGAACAAGAAAGGGGAGGGAGGAAGGAAAAATGAAGAGTAACAATGGGACAGAGGCATATAACCTCAGGGATTGTACAAGCCAGGGTATGACATTATGGTATTAATTAATAAATTAATAATAAGCAACCTCATTAATCTATTATTTAATTGTGTGAAAAATTCTCAGCATAACTCACTCAGCATAAAGCCGAATGGTTAAAGTGCTACTAATAATTAATGTTCTATAATAGATAATACATCTAAATAAATGTATGTATCAAAAAGATTAAATAACACTAGCACTTACCATGATCATAGTAGGAAGATGGACAAAAACAGATAGAAAGGGCAGAAAAAGGGCGGTAAAAATCTGTGTGTCCTTAAATTGGAAATTATGCTGCTAGGGTCATCCAGCAAAGCATATTACCAGTGAGACGGTTATACTGAACAAGGGAAAACATATGCCAATAGCCAAATTAGGCCAGTATTTATATATAAAGGAAACGATCACAGTCACTTGTATGTGGTTTCAGATGGTGATTCAACATCCCAAATAGTTATCTGTGATGCCAGACCTAATGTGGTGCAAACAAAAGAGCACATAGGGGGTTATTCTATAAGAAGCAAAAGTGCCAATTGATTTACAATAGTTAGAAAAATAATAATAATAAATCTTCTTACCAGAGAAAGCCAGAGGGGGAAAGGGTAAGGCATATAGTAACGATTACATGGAGTGTACCAATCAGTTGCAGACATATACCTGCTGTGGATCTTATTAATAGGAAAAGCCAGAAGGGAAGAGGATAGGGCATATAATAGAAATTACCTAGAGTTTACCAATCAGTTGCAGACATGTACCTACTGTAGATCCATAGTATAGATAGGTGGCTGAAAACAAGCAAACAGCCACTCGGATAGAGAACGACTGAGATGTAGAGCTGGATAGAGGGATGCTGAACAGTGTCTCTCTGTACACACGCCCCGCTTGTAGTCAACCAATCGGAGAAGCCGATGTGACATCATCCAAGCCGGCCGCAGGGTGCAGACTGCGCATGTCCTTACCCACAGCGTCGGCAAGGAAACAGCCTAACGCGCGAGACAGGAGACACGGCTGCAACCAAAAGGCATACCAGGGAGATTAACCCTGGTAATGCCCCTTGTGCGCCTACAGCCCTGGTGAGGGGATGTGGTGCTGAGCGGCCGCATAATGATGAAAGTGAGCCCAGGGCTCATGCAGGACCAGACTGGCATGGGTTTAGCATGGCAGCAAACCTCCCAAAGTCGCAATATCCATGCAAAGATGAGTAAACATTGTCAATTACAAAAAATAAATAAATACAATATAATAGAATAATAATAAAAGACGGCTGTTTTGTATAACAATATCTAGGATTATAAAAAATAATGCATATAGACATTGAATAAATAACAATGGATTGATGACCTCCCATAATAACCCTATAGTCAAGCACTATTGAGGTAAGAGATAAATGGAAGGATACTGCTATTATGAAACAGATGGATGTAATAGGGACCAGAGAGGGAAATTACAAAAAGGGCTTATATGTATGGGCTTCATTGATGCCTGGGGGATACATAGCACTGAAGCACTCTATCCACATTTCCACGTTTCTTTTTGAAGAATGTATTTATCCCAATCCCCCACTCTGGGATCTTTGGGGACCACTGCCAATACGATAAAAGATATCAAAGATACATCAAATTTATGGTATAAATCTAAATTCCTGCTAACTGCAGTGATCATTTTGCCCTCAGCTGAGTAGTAAACATGATCTTTTATTCTGCAATGTAGATGTCTGATAGTTTTACCTACATAGAAATCGCCACACTGGCACAACATGAGGTATACTACTCCTTCAGTATCGCAGTTAGCATGAAATTTAGGGGTGAAGGTTTCACCATTTGGAAGTGGGAACATTGTGCCTACTTTAATCCATGGGCAAAATGGGCATTTGCCACATCGTGATATTCCATGTTTTCCACTGCCTGCGTGCAACAGGGTATTTCCTGCTGTCTCCTTCCTAAAAAGGGTAGAGGCTAGGCAGTTCTCATCATCTTTGAAAATAGTTAAGTCTAAGAAGGTTATTTGTTGAAGATTACTAGAGACTGTGAACTTTAGGTTAAATAGGTTTTGATTGATGATTTGAATAAATGTGTCAAGTAGATCAGAGGTGCCGTCCATACAACAAATATATCATCAATATATATAGCATCACCAACTAAGGACATGGTCCATAAAAATAGTCAGTGATTCATCTGAAAAAATGCTACGTTCCCACCCCCCCAGGTACAGGTTGGCATAGGCCGGCGCACAACAGGTGCCCATAGCCATACCCTGTACCTGGAGGAAGTGGGAACCTTTAAAGCAGAAGTAGTTACGAGTGAGTACAAATTTTAGTAAATCCAGAATGAATTCCCAGTAGTCCCAACTGTAATGATCCTGTTCTCATAAGAAGGTGCAGACCATCCCAATGCCCTCCTCGTGGAGGATGCTAGAGTACAATGACTCAACATCCAGAGTCACGAGAAGGGCATAGGGAGGGACAGACAACCCCTCAATTTGTTTTAGAAGGTCCAATGTATCACAAGTGTAGGAAGGTAAACCCAGTACATGTGGCATTAGAACGGAGTCGATTAAACGACTAGCGTTCTCAGTAAGGGAACCGATCCCAGAGACAATAGGGCGTCCAGGGGGCCTTTTGGGATGCTTATGTATTTTTGATAAAGCATAGAACGTAGCTTCTCTGGGATTTCGTACATTCAGATAGTTATAAGTATCCTGATCAATAAGGCCTCTCTGGTGGGCCAATCCAATAATACATAGATATTCATGCTTAAATTTTGAAATTGAGGCCTCCGACAGACGAGCGTAACACTGTTTATTGAGTAGAATCTTCATGTCCATAATTACATAATATGCTCTGGTCATGAGAACAATGTTTCCTCCCTTATCGGAGGCCTTAATCTCAAGATAAGGATGGTTTTGCAAAGATTGAATGGCTCGTATTTGGGAGGGGGTTAGGTTGTTTAAGCTGGGTGAGATGGTCATATGTTTGATGTCATTAATAGTCCCCATCAGGAAAGCCCAGATTCGGGGATTAGTCATTAAATCCGGAAAATGTTGAGATTTAGATTTGAGTACTTTGTTGGGAGGTGTAGGCAAGGCTGGTGTTATACCAACTTGAGTAGATATTGAGCTCCGAGGTTCTTGTGATAAATCATTTTCATCCAATAGAAGCATTAGGTCACGGAGGGCCCGAAAGTCCTCCATGGAGAAATGCTTGACCTGTTCAGAGATAGATTTGTCCTGTTTGGATTGTAAGACTTCCTTATCAAATAAGAATTTATATGTCAAGTTACGTGAAAACAGATAGGCATCTTTGATGGTTTCATATTTGTCAATATTGGCAGAAGGGCAGAAACTAAGCCCATATTTAAGAAAATCAAGAATCTCATCATCAAACAGATAAGGGGTAAGGTTAATAATGTCTTGTCCTGATGTAATGGAAATTTGTAAGTTCTGTATATAATTGTATTGTATTTTGTATGTATTGCACTCTGCCCTCACTGTGCAACAGCACTAATAATGTTTTCAGTAAATGTTTACATTCTTTTGAGTCCTGATTAGAATAAGCCTGCCTATGTAACGCCCCTTGTTATGATAAACCTACAATTGTAATATTAATGTGATACCTACGTAATCATGTGCATAAAAACCTTCAATTGCGTCATAATAAAGCAGAACAGTAATTTGGAAAGATGCTGAGCGTATCTTTTGTGCCTATACCCTCTTGCCTCTAAACTACTTTATCTAGCAGATGTACTACATATACCTGTGAACAGTACTATTCTTCCCTTTCTTATTTATAACACTCCGATGGACAATAGACAGGGACAACATAACATATAACCACCAATCAATACAGTTCGATTAAGGGGAGTAAAATAGGTACCCTTTGTCCCGAAAATGCCTTACCGATCAAGGAAGTCTGATAACTCAAATGTAAGCAAAAGGCTTACCTCAGCCGGCTGATTATCAGAAATTCCCGGATCGTCTCAAGCTCCTCGTTTCGGATACTCAGGGTCACCTGGAATCCCCTCCTAAGGCAAAGCTCGCCATGCTGACTCGGTTGAATTGATGATAGGAGTTGCCTATCATCAATTCAACCGAGTCAGCATGGCGAGCTTTGCCTTAGGAGGGGATTCCAGGTGACCCTGAGTATCCGAAACGAGGAGCTTGAGACGATCCGGGAATTTCTGATAATCAGCCGGCTGAGGTAAGCCTTTTGCTTACATTTGAGTTATCAGACTTCCTTGATCGGTAAGGCATTTTCGGGACAAAGGGTACCTATTTTACTCCCCTTAATCGAACTGTATTGATTGGTGGTTATATGTTATGTTGTCCCTGTCTATTGTCCATCGGAGTGTTATAAATAAGAAAGGGAAGAATAGTACTGTTCACAGGTATATGTAGTACATCTGCTAGATAAAGTAGTTTAGAGGCAAGAGGGTATAGGCACAAGTAGAGAAGAGAGAAGACTGGCCAGTCATTATGGGCATTGAATTAAGTAAGGGAATGAAGGGTAAGAGACCCTCAAAAATGCCCAGCGCAAGAGGAGCGCTATATATGAACCAAAGGTGCGGTTCCGCCTATACTGAGCCCCTAGATTAATGGTTAGAGTGGACAGGGATCCACAATGGGTAACTGGGTTACCAAAGTCCACAGGGACTAAGAATCGTGCAGAGTAAACAGCTAGAGAAACAGCTATCTATGTGAGCAGGATGGATCGAGGGTGACAATAACACTAGACAGAAAGGGACATTTTCATGTTAAGTTGTGGGATGAATTTGGGATCAGGCACTACAACTAGTAAAAGTCAGAAACAGAGAAATGAGAGGTAAAACAGAATACTTTATACGTTGTCAGAGAGAGAAGATGGGATGAGCACTGTGGCTCCCCATCTGATCATAGAATCATAGAAGCTAGATATAAAAGTTATTTAAACAAAATAAGGAAAGCAGAATTTAGGCAGGGAAATATTAAAGAGTTAAAAGAAAGTGAGAGAGATATTGGTGTATGTGTGTGCGAATGCTGGGACCTTTAGTTCTATTGCTTGTGTGTGTCATGTACACAGATGTGAACCCCTCCTTTGTGCTCTCATGAAAGAAATGTGGCTGGGATGAGAGGTTAGTGATAAGCTGGAAGGACATCATGCCAATTCCAGTTTTTTAGACAAAACATTTATAACAAAATGTGCCGGGTTAACGAATCTAATGGTAAACAATGTGATCACAATTATTTTGAATCTGTTTTCCAAACATGGTAAAATGAAGGTTACATTTAACCGTGTATTACACAAATTGAATATCCTTTGATAGTGGAAACAGTGCATTTAAAAAAGGGAAATTAAGTAAAATTAAGTAATAATGAGTATTAATTTCTAATATGAGTTTAACAATTATATAGATATAATGAAACTGGTTTAGACAACCTTTGGTTGGAAATGAAGTCCAGGTTAATGGGGAAATTTGTAATGAATGAGATTAGTTTAGTTTAAGATAACAATTTTGTAATTTTACATTTATTCAATAAGCCCTTATTGAGAGAAAAAAGATTAAGATGAGGTTGTTATTTGGAATAAAGCTGCCATAATATTTAACAAAGCCAAGATGGATGGGATACATAAGAAGTTTTTCTACAAAAATGAAATTTCAAGGTTCTTGATAATAACTTGATGTGCGGTCCATGATGTGAGAGTTGTTATAAATAAAATTTAAATATAACAGACCCATCACATCAAGTCCACACACCCTGTTAGGATAGATGCCGCCTGCAGCCAGTTGTTTTATAGTTTTTGATGCTTTCTGGTCCATCATACAGATTCTTGGTCCTTTTGTTTTTATTTATTTTTATTTTTGAAATCCAAAGCAGAATGTGTGGATTGTGAAATGATGTGCCCATTTTTCTTGTAAGTGAAGTGGTATAAGCAGAAGAATAGTTTGGATTTATGGGCATCTCTCCATGACCGCAGGGTATTGTTATCATTTATTATAATATTGCCAGGAAAAAGTTGTCTTTTGAAACATGAGACTGGAGTTCTTACACAAATAGCGTGATAGAAAACAAGCCATTGTAATATATTTATGCAAGCTGGACCCAGTAATGAAGGGTTCACCCTGATATATCAGAGCTGTAGCTTTTATGCAAAGGTGCTATTAGACAAAGTTAGATATTGTTTTGGTCAAACATTTAATTTTTAATGGTCCGACATTCTGTGCAGCAAATATACAGCTAACTAAATGTTTGTTTAATGAAAGGTTTAAAATATGAGTTTGTTTATGTACAAATCTAACAATGAAAAATGCGTACATTTATTCAAAAGAAAGGAAAAGACGCATGTGTTAAATTGATGACATAGGAATCAGCTGCTGTGAGCCCAGTGCAGGACACACTCCCTGAAGACCCAGATATTACATTTTTTGTAGATTTGAGTATGCAGTTTATCACCCAGAAGGATACTCTGTATTCAAAGTCATTGGATCCTTTTTCCCCAGCTCAAGAAGCAGAGCTCCATGTTTTAGCAAAGCCTGTGAGCTATAAAAAGAGTGTATATTTATATAGATAGTCGAGATATAGAGAGCTTTTGGTTCCATTTGAAGGGCCAGAAGTTTGTTTTTACTTCGGCAAGTAAACCAATAAAGCATGCCAAGTTAATTTGATCGGCTGTTTTCAGCCTTCCAGCTTCTTGCTGAGGTAGCCATATTAACTTTCACACATGGAAACAGACCAGGTGACTCTAAGGATGCTGCATTTACAGCCCCGGACACTTGATGGGTCTGTGCAACTCACAGATTCCACCCTAGTTCTGGCCCAGTATAGCTGGGATTAATAATTCAACTTTAAGGACCCCAGAACGAGAAGAACAAGTGGTCCACAGGGGGCAACTTCTTATGAAACAGGACTTTGGAAAAGGTGATCATTTATGTCTGCCAGCCACTCTTTTCCCTTCAGCTTGACACATGGACCGTGTCATCAGTCACAAGCAGTTATGGCTGCCTTAGTAAATGAGCGTGGGATAGAGCCAGGGTTCACCACAGTTGTTTTTATAACATACCACTTCTTGTTTTACCTGTTACCAAAGGTGTTACCAAAAGCTGAACATCCCTCCCAGAGATTACAAAAAAGATATATCCAGATGCCCAAGTTAGGATCTTACGAGTATGCATTTTGTCTGTATGGACATGTTTTTTGGATGTCCAGTGGCAAATGCTACTGTAAAGGCCACAGTAAAAAGTGTTATCAGAAGTAGTTTGTAAGTACAGAGTGCCAGAAAGTACAGAGAGTAACAGAGGAAATCATTTTTTATAGGAGAGTCCTTAATAGAAGTTTTGAGGTTTTATTTTTACACCCCTTACTGTCTACAATGTAGCGGACAAAGTAGAGTAAGAAACTAGAAAACTTTTGCCTGAATGTTTTCTTATATTTTATGAAGCCCCTAAGGGGGATATTGGACTCTCTCCCTATGGGATTTGGTTTGGGAGTGTGTTACTCACTTGCTTATATTTTGTCTCAGCAGCTGAAGTCCTTCATTCGGATCTCATAGAGAATGTTGCTGATCTTTTAAGGTTTTTGACAAACTCATTTATGTGTTTTCTCCCCAATTCCAGATCCTAAAAGTTTGGAAGGATCTAAAACTAAAGCCAGGTGACTTGTGGATTTTTAAGAGACATTTATATATAAGGAAATGTTTGGAGACTCAATACAGCATCTATTTCATGTACAGTTTTTGCAAAACTTGAAGGAAAAGTCACCTGGATCCACACCAGACACTGCAAAAATGACTAAATTAAAGAAATCTCTGTGTTTGATTTGTTTCCCTCTTGTGATCACAGTCTAGGGTACTTTTTGATTCAGTTACTTTAATTGTACGGGATATATATATTTGAAAAATAGTTTAGCCATGTTGAAGTCATATTTGTCTTTTGTACGTCTTCCATTTTATGTAGAATTGTCTGTGTTTACATATGCTGATAAGTCAGCATGTCCACAATTAAGCTAGAAGGCCATTCTGGCCACAGGAGTGTACAGCCAGTACTCTGTAAATATGTCTTTTCAATCATTTGTTTTTCACAATGAAAAGTCATTTTGTAATGAAAAAGTTGCTCAGCTATTATTTTCTCCACAATGGAGTTTTTGCTTCTTTGGCCAGGACTACCTCCACCTAAGTGTGTGGAGGTTCCAGGTTAAAGGTGATAGCAGGTATGGTTAGTGATCAAAATATTGATCAAAAGAGGGGAGACTGTAATGGAAATTTGTAAGTTCTGTATATAATTGTATTGTATTTTGTATGTATTGCACTCTGCCCTCACTGTGCAACAGCACTAATAATGTTTTCAGTAAATGTTTACATTCTTTTGAGTCCTGATTAGAATAAGCCTGCCTATGTAACGCCCCTTGTTATGATAAACCTACAATTGTAATATTAATGTGATACCTACGTAATCATGTGCATAAAAACCTTCAATTGCGTCATAATAAAGCAGAACAGTAATTTGGAAAGATGCTGAGCGTATCTTTTGTGTCTGTTCCCTACTGCAGTAGTTATTATTAATTTGGAACCACTAATGAATATGAGGATAGGAGTTGCCTATCATCAATTCAACCGAGTCACTGATGTTAAGTCAGAGGCATTGTGTCCATGGGTAACTAAAAATTTGCCTGAGAGATATTGGGTTGGATATGTGCATCTAAGGTGCTCTGTATAGTATGGGAAGAACGTTGTGTGAGAAGTGAAGGAATAGTGTGCGAATTTGTCCCTTGAGAGTGGGACTGATCAGTAGAGGCTACCGTCGTTCGACCTAGATGGGTCGAACCAGTAGTAGTTAATTGAGAAGTGTTATGCGTTTGTGCTTGAGTGTTTAAAATTTGTATAGCTTGCAATAAATAAATAGCCTGATTAGTACTGTATATTGGGTTTCCATCCCAGTATCTCCGAATTCGCAATATGCATTTATTTTGATACATGTGAGGCAACAATATTCTAGTTAGTTAATCATTTTTTGAGATATATTTATTGGATGTTTTATATATTTCAGTAAATGTGTTTCATGCTCCTGAAGAAACGCTATGGCGTGTAACATGTTGAGCGAGTTCTAGACACCCATTTCTACCAACTACATAGTTCCTTCTTGACAACAAAGTAATCTGGTGGAATGATTGGTATCCTACTCCTATATGATTTGTTTATACTGTATTGAACTATATATGGAGTGTACAATTGTTACTGTATTTTTACGAACTGATTTCTGTACCTGTTCTCCTTTTTTTCTCTCCTTGGTTTTAAACAATATTTTTGTATATCAAATAAATTTGAGTTTTTTAACTATACAGCTGTAGTCACCGTGCCTATAAAGTCCAAGCCCTTTGATACTTTTATATCCAAGAATTATTTTGGGACGTGGCACCTAATATTCCATATGTATCCACAGTACCACTATGTGTTGATACTTAACTGATCTAATATGGGTTCTGAGGTCACAAGGTGTTTTCACTTTTTTAATGAATTTTTGTATTTTAGCTGAACTCGATGAACTTGCATATTTTTTCTTATATACAGTAACTATGTAACTATGTGGTGCATGTATGCTTATTTAAGACAATATATTCTATTTTTATGTGTGCTATATAAGTAATGGTCAACCAAGTGTCATAATAATTAATTGTGAATGTGATTTGGTCCAGTAATTAAGAGTGTGGGGGAAATAGAGTGTGAATATTGGAGAAAAAGTGTCATAAATTTGAAAAAGTGTGATGCAAAATAATTTAAATAAATATTTGTATATAAAAAGCTATGTCTTATATTTCAACACATACAACTATAATAAGTGTTTTATGTAAGAAAAATACCCACATAATTACTGAATACTGAAGTAGGCTTTCCTGTTTGGTACTTGCGGTGGCAGCATTTGCACTTAATAATTGTCACTTGTAGCTAAGGAAAAAAAGTCCAGGAGTTCACAGTGGCTTCATGTAGCTTTGTAACTAAGCGACCTATAACCACAGACAAAACCAAGAAGAAAGTATATTTCTTGAATATTGCTTTAATTAGGATCCTTAACATATTAGTTCAATGTCAGCTATTCAGTTGCATAACCAGTATTTAGAGGGATGTTATCACACTCAGCCCCATCATGAGCTTTTAACATCATTGTTCAGAATACTGTATCTCTTGACTTTCACCTTGCTGTAGTCCTTGTGTTTTACATAACCAGCACTATTCATTTTCTGGTTATTTAATTAGTCTACTGTAACTCTGTGAAGATTATTTCAAGAGTAGACCAGCCAAATGCCTTTTTCTTTTGTTTAGCAATAAAAATGTCACCTTTTTTTAAAAGGTACAAATTTATATGCATGGTAACTTAATTACAAGAAAATAATTGAGAAAATAATTGAGAGGGAGAACTACCATTGTTATTTCTTAGAATGCCTATTTTTACTTTGATTTTACATGTCAAATGTCAAGCATTTTTGTGCTGTTTCTTTATGCTGTAGTGATTTATGTTTTATTTTAAAAGAAATGTTGGAATTTATTTAGACTATTTATCTCTCTTTTACTTTAAAGATACCCTACAGTCAATGTGATGACATTACATTTAAAGGGAAATCTATAGTTTTAAACATTCTATACTTTTATTGCTTTTACTTGAAAGTAGCTTTTAATGAAATCTCCACATTGATATTTAATTGCATTTCAATGTTGGTATTTTATACAAATTTGTACAGGCAACATTTAGTGGCTACCAATACATTTGAGAAGTGCTGTGATTGGCCCACGGCTATCACATGGTATCTAAGCCAATCGCAGCACCCTTTACCATGTGATTAGCTGTAGCCAATCAGGGGAGAGAGGGGGTGGGGCCGTGTCGGGGCTCCATGTCTGAATGAACACACGGAGCTGTGACTTGGCTTGGGTGCCCCCCATAGCAAGCTCCTTGCTGTGGAGGCACTCAACAGGAATGGAAGGGATTCAAGAAGAGGAGGACTCAGGCTGCTCTGTGTAAAACCACCTGCACAGAGGAGGTAAGTATAACATGTTTGTTATTTTTTTATTTTTTAAACAAGACTTTACAATCACTTTAAGGGCTCATGAAATGAGACAGGCTGTCAGTACATCAGGACTGATCATTTTTCAGATATATCTATACCATAGATTGTAGGCACTATAACTTTAACGCATACCAATTAATATACGCTAATTGGGATTTTTTTTGCAAAAGACATGTAGCAGAATATATTTAGGCCTGAATTTATGATGAAAGTTAATTTAATTGGATATGTTTTATGACAGAAAGTAGAAAATATTTTTACCTTTTTCATTTATATCACAAAAAATAAAAAACCCAGTGATCATCAAATACTACCCAAAGAAAGCTTTATTTGTGTGAAAAAAATTATATAAATTTCATTTGCATACAGTGTTGCATGACAGCATGATTGCCAGTTAAAGTAGCACAGTGCTGAATAACAAAAAAATGCTTTGGTCATGAAGGGGGTAAAACCTTCTTAAGGTCAAGTGGTTAAACAGTGAATTTATGCACTCACAGGTGAAGCTGGAACTCACCAGACCCACCGGAACCAGCAACTTGGAATTCGTGGATTTCAGCCGCCTTTTTATAGCATGGTTGGTCTGTCAAGGTCTAGGACTAAAAGCCTGGTAAATAAGTGAGAAACACTTAACCCCTTCCCCAGCCTTGGCTAGTCTCTGGCTCACTAGACTATGTAGTGTACGTTTCAACCTGCCAACAGATATGCACACACATTAACACAGGTATCCAAATAGTAAAATATGTAGTTTTACCTTACTGCATAAAACATTCAGAACCTGCCAAAGTCATGATTCACCAAAACTGTATACTTGAAGATAGAAGGGTCAGAATTTGAAGTAAACAGCATAAATTCATAGATCCATTCTGTATGTTTTCAGTTGTGATGGAGGTGTGTTGGTGTGAGAAATGTTTTTCTTAGCATAAGTTACCCAGATAGCAAGTATACTTGCCACAAGTTTGTGGCAGTGTTGAATCGTTAAGGCCTGTACACACGATCGGATTTTCCGATGGGAAATGTTCAATGTCAGGCTGTTGGCGGAAATACGACTGTGTGTATGCTCCAGCGGACAATTGTTATCGGACTTTCCGCCAACAAATGTTGGCTAGCATGTTTTCAAATTTTCCACCAATAAATGTGTGTTGTCGGATTTTCCGATCATGTGTACACAAGTCCGTTGGAAAAAAGTCCAAAGTACAAACATGCATGCTTGGAAGCAAGGACGGGCCGGAAGCGCTCGGTCTTGTAAAACTAGCGCTCGTAATGGAGATATCACATTAGTGATGCAGCAAATTATGAAATTTCTCAATGCAGCGCATTCTCTTCTTCTTTATAATGGTATAATAATAAAGCTGCTTTGCTGGTGATATTCACAGAGTTCTGACAAACGTATTTCATTTTTTTTCTAGTGATCTCCAGAATAATTTTTATTTTTTTTAATTTTTTGTGTCAAGTTACCACATCACCATTATTATCCTGTATTTTTAAAGCTCAAAGATACAACTATGTTGGTGTCCCTTGTTCATTTGACATTGTATTTTTGAAATGTACCTGCCTACTCACAAACAAACTGTCCTTTTTTAAGTAAAACACATAGCCAAGTTTTTTGCAAACAAAAAATGTTTTATTCAATAGGGAGCACAAGGTCATATAAAAATCAAGAGGAAGGCAACGATGGAGAAACAGTTGGAATTGGTGAAGCGTTTGTACCCCAGGGCAGACATCAATTATTTGAATGTAAAAATTGGTAACCTGAGGAGTCCATTTAATAGGGAGCACAATACGGTCCTGGACTGAGAGATCGGGAGCAGCAGCAGATGACATATATGTCCCAAAGCTGTGGTCTTACAACAGCCTGCGTTTTCTGCCAGACCACACCCAGCCCAGGCCATCGCTCTCAACACTTCCTTCAAAACAATGTAATGAACTTAAATCAAAAATGCATTCTCTGCACCAAAAAAAAAAATTAAACCAAAATAAAATTTTAAATAAGATAGTGTTGGTAATCCCCAGCCCAGTGGACTTATTGGGGGTGTTGTTGCTGCATTGGTCACGGTCCGCCATGCTGCTGTGGTGGGTGGGGTGGCTGTTGTGTTGGTGGTGGAGGAGAATGGTCAAAAAGATCAGGAAAGTGCTGCAAAAAAGTAAGTATTTGTCGTGTGTTCCTATTATTATTATTACTGTCATGCTGGTTCATGTTCTTTTCTTTACTGTTGTACAGTTTAAAATGCCAAGTTTTATGTCCGTGGACACAGGAATCGTTTGTGGGACATTAAACATCGTTCATTCGACCACCAATACGTAGTTTTTGGGAGATGCAGGTTAACTACATTTTCTCAGGCCTAGTTTGATTAGCTGTTTACACATCTGGACGCAGGAGCACCAGTGTGAGACACCATACCACCCTTGTTATGGTGTCCCACGCAGGTGCTCCAGTGGATACCAGGGGTTTCTCTATGTGTGAAACTTGCACAAAACAGGTAAGTATTCCAGCTTTTGAAAGGGAAAAAATCATGTATTCAGCTTGGAACTCTGCCAAAACAGACAATTGGAAGACACTTCCAAGCAATGTTTCATTTTACTATTTCTAGCCTAACATATCTGTCTGCTAAGTATACCTTTTTTGTATTCTCATAGGGGAAAAAGGAAGAGGGACATCTGAGGACACCAGTAACCCCACACCTAATGAAGAAAGGCAACTCACCACACACCCTGAAGATGTTGATGCTGATGTTCAGGAAGTGCTGGGTGAAGTTGTAGAAATTGTGTCGATCACAGGTCAGTGTCTGAGACCACAGCTTCAGGTAATAGTTGGATGCCTGCATATTTTTAATACATGGTGTTTTTGGCCAGACCCTCCTTACTTACACTATTGGCAGCCCACCGGACAGGTGAGAAGTGTCATAAGCCAAAAATATGGATAGCACATTTTTACATTCTTTTATTACCTATCAAGATAATAGGAGACCAAAACTTTCAACAGTACCATTTTTTTAAAGTATTTAGGCAGGCCCCTGCACTACATACTTTGGTGAATTCATCCATAAATATGACCACAAAAGAGATATAGTGTGTACTCTGCCTGAATTTAAGGACAACAATAACATGTGTACACATTTTAGAGGGTGTTTAGGGTAAGCACTAAATTGTAGCTGACAAAATACATTGTTAAGTTACTAGGCTAGGTGTGTATGGGCCCAGGATGGCATGCTGGGGAGGTTAGTGAAGGCAAATATGCATGAAGGACAAAAAGGAGCATTAAAAGCTTACAGCATGCATGAGGACAAAGAGGACAATCACTGCATATTACAATAATGGTAATTATGGAATGAAGAAATTAATACATTAGCAAACATTAAATACATAGAATATGATGTTAAAGGCTAAAACTTACCTGAATATAGTCCTTCTGCAGGACTTGGATGATGGCAGAACAGATCTCTGGAATAATGATTCCCAGAGCCTGGGGGGAGATCCCAGTCGTGAACTTCAGATCCTGGAGACCTATCCCCGTTGCCAAGTACCGCAAGGTGGCGACAAACCTTTGCTCGGGGTGATGGCTTGCCGCATACATGTGTCCTGCTTAATAATATAGAGGGACAGCAAAGCCAATAGATGGTGAAAGCAGGGGTCCGTCATCCGGAAATAATTCCTGAAAACATCAGGATTATTCTCCTGGAGCTCCCGCAACAAAGGCATATGACAGAATTGGTCACAATTAAGCAACCAATTCTTTGTCCAAGAACTCCTCCTCCCCCATTTCTGGACTGGACTTGGGTCAAAGCAATAACTCCAAGTCCAACAATAGTAGCATGATCTCTCTGATGAGAACGCCACATGGCTAGTATACGAACAGCTGTTCAGGACAAACTGACAGAACGCACTGAAAATCAGAAAGGACCTGACAAGCACGACCTGAAAATCAGAAACAACTTGACAAGCACGCACTGAAAATCAGAAGCAAACCAAAAAAAATGCACTGAAAAACAGAAACGGACTGACAAGCACGCACTGAAAAACAGAAACAAAACGAAAAGCACAACCTGAAAAACAGAAACTGAACTGACAAGCACGAGGCTGAAAAGTGCGAATCGACACTTACCAAACTTCAACTAACACGAGATTAGCAGAAGGAGCCTAAAGGGTGGCGCATGACTAGTGAACTTCCTTTTTATCGGCTTGTAGTACGTCTAGTACATCACTACATTTGTAATTGTTGGCCAACATTTGTGTGACTGTGTGTATGCAAGACAAGTTTGAGACAACGCCCTTCTGAAAAAATTCCACGATTTTGTTGGCGGAAAGTCCGATCGTGTATACGAGGCTTAAGTCTTGTTAACTTGCTGCACATTTTCACTGGCAAGTTGTACACTTGCAGAGCACTCAAGTTCTAGTTGACACTTTTCCAAATACAGCCACAGTGACCACTGTGGTGGGATGATTATTGCATAACATAACTGAAACAGAACTTGCAGCAGACTTTAGAATGTTTGCAAAGAAAGTTGATCTGGAGTCATGCAATGCAGACTTGCTGCAATTATGCAACAAACTTGTAAAGCCTTTTAAGTCTAGCAATAGCTTAGCAAGTAATTTTCAAATTTGCTTGTTTGCTATCTGGGCTATGCCCCTCAATACCATCTTAGCACCATGTGAATACCACAGTCAGAGCAGGTGCACTGGAAATGGGGAAAGAGAGCAGTGCTGAGACGCCACTGCATCTGCTGTAAAGCTGAATGTTGGATTGCTCCACAGACAATACAGCCACAGAGGTCATTGAGGGCATGTTTTAATAATTATTCATTACATAATAAAATACATAAATACTTGAATGTCCATAACTTGGCCATATGTTCACAAGTTAGCCTGTCATCTGCCCTTGGAGGAAGCAGCAACAGGCTCACTTTAATACCCTTTTCCCCAGAAGAATGTATTTACCTTCCTTTTGCTCCTTTAGCACTGCATTAAGCCCATTGGGAACAAAGAAATAAAGCCCTGTGTAAGTTCTAGTCAGATCTCATGTTGGAGATTAAAGAGGAAAAATGTGCTCCCATCCGCTGTGTGACCAATTAGGGCTCAAATCACAAGCTCATGCTTTCAGAATTACCTGGCATTTCATTTGCTCCTTGCAGCTGAATGGAATAGTAGGAAAGAGAAGGAAAAGTGATGTTACGCTGCTGGGGAAGCCTCTGTGCATGGTCAAAGCACATATCTCAGCATTGTTCAAAGCCTCCAGAATGTTCTCCACTTGTAGGTAGTGTAGATTAGACACACCCACCAGAACCAAAATATCTAGTTATTGAGTGTAGGATGGGGGATGTAAGAGGAGTATGCTAAGTCTTGATTTAGAAGTGGCTGAAACTTTAATTCAGTGGTCGGGAGCCATTGCATGGAGGATTACACGGCCTGATCTCATAAATGATTAAGTAGTCCTCTCTCTATTCCTGGCCCTTGCTATTGAACTGATTCGGCCCAGGAAACATTTGTTTAACCACTTCCCAGCCACCCGCCACAGTTATACTGCAGCAAGGTGGCTGGATAGTGCAAATCACCATAGGTGTATGACGGTCCATTCAGGTCCACCAGTGACACGTGATCGCAGTATACAGAGACAGATTGTAAACAAGGCAGATCCCCGTTCTGAAAGGCGAAACGATAGAGATCTGCTGTCACCAGTGATCTCTGTGGTGTTTAATGCAGCCCATCCACCCTACAGTTAGAACACACTTAACCCCTTGATCCCCCTAGTGTTAACCCCTTCCCTGCCGGTGTCGTTTATACATTGATCAGTGCATTTTTATAGCACTGATCAATGTAATATTGTCACTGGTCCCCAAAAAGTGTCATTTGGGGTCAGATTTGTCTGACACAATGTCGCGGTCCTGCTAAAAATCGCAGATCGCCACCATTACCAGTAAAAACAATAAAAAATAAATAAAAGTCCCTAAATCTATCCCATAGTTTGTAGAGGTGATAACTTTTTTTGCCAAACAATCAATACACGCCTATTGTAATTTTTTTTTTACCAAAAATAAGTAGAAGAATATATATCAGCCTAAACTGATGAATAAATTTGTTTTTTTATATATTTTTTTTGGAAATGTGTATAGAAGAAAGTAGAAAATATTGTGTTTTTTTTCAAAATTGACACTCTTTTTTTGTTTACAGCGCAGAAAATAAAAACCACAGAGGTGATCAAATACCACCAAAAGAAAGCTCTATTTGTGGGAAAAAAAGGACGTCAATTTTGTTTAGGTACAACATTGCTTGGCTGCGCAATTGTCAGTTAAATTGACACAGTACTGTATCGCAAAAAATGGCCTGGTCAGGAAGTGGGTAAATCCTTCCGGGGCTGAAGTGGTAAAATCCTGGGAGTCACAGCCTACAGGATTACTGCACATGAACACAAAGGTTTTTAAAGAGTCCACTCTCTACCCCCTGGCCTTCTGCTGAACTTATGGGGCCCAGGCCCAATGCAGTAGGGCTGGCTCTGGCCCCCTATTGGTGGCCCTGAGTGGGTACATGCTGATAGTTTCTGATGTCAAATACCAGAAGTTGTTGGGAGGTTAGCATTTTTTTTTACCACAGGTTTAAGTTAAACTGATTCATGTATGGTACAAACAAATAGCTACTGGCCTTTGCAGCAAGAAGCACATGGAAGGGCGACACATGTCAAATAAAACCAAAGAAAAAAAATCACTTCTGACCAGTTTTCTTCTACAAACAATGTCCTAGTTAAAGTTGTCTAAACTTTTAAAATATAGCAGCATTCTAGGCACCCTATGCATGTTGGGGACAAGTATCATACAGATTCTGACAGCAATCTTAAAGTGATTGTAAGGGTTTGTTTTTTGTTTTTTTAAAACAAAACATATCATATTTACCTCCACTGTGCAGCTCGTTTCGTACAGAGTGGCCTCGAACCTGCTCTTCTGGGGTCTCTTGGCAGCTCTTGCGGCTTCCCGGGGGGTTACCTTGCGGGCGTGCTATCAATCTATCCAATCAAGAGCCGAGAACCCTGGGCAGAGAGACAGCGCTTCCCCGTGGGTCAAGTTCTAGGGCTAAGGTAAGGAAAACGAGGGGGCTGGGGGGTCGGTTACTGCCAGGTGTTTTTTCACCTTAATGCATAGGATGCATTAAGGTGAAAAAACACGTAGGTTTACAACCCCTTTAAGAAGGCATGCTGATCTGTAAGTACCCATTTTTCTCCGCTCAACTGTAGCAGTCGTCAGAGACTAGTAATTTCTGTATAGATTCATGTACATTTCAAGCTTCCCCTGCATACACCTGATATCACTCTGTAACACCCAAACACCTTTTAATTGAATCTTTTGAATGTGGATACAAAACAGTGAAAATTTAAACAGCCACAGGCCCCAAGGGCATTGCAACACATTATTTTACATTGAATAAAGTTAGCATTACACTATGCCACAATACATTTTCAATTACCTAAAACAATAATGAGCAGGAAGAATCAGAAAACTGTGATATGAATTAGTATATGTTTTATACATCAAGAAATCCATACATGCATATTCTAGGTTCCTCTTTGACTGAAAGATTGTTTTTTCTGCACAAAAATACTCCACTATATTAGAATTAAACTTATGTCACTGTGTGTTACAGTGATATCTGGGTCAAGAACGTGTCCTGCTTTCTTGTATTTCTTTAGGGGACACCTCTCCTTCCACATTTCTGAAAGCAGACAATAAAAAGAAAAATGTGAGGAGGTGCATTATTAACACAACAGAAAAGTGTTTATATAACTGCATATTGCAGAGGATCAAGTCATCATTTCTGGCTTTATGGTCAAAGGCAGTCTGTGCTGCTTTAAAAATCAGAGCTTCTATGTATACTATATACATATGTGAGCATGTGACCTTTGTCAGCAGTACTGGAGTATTCCTGTACACTTATGCCATGTACACACGATCGGACATTCCAACAACAAATGTTCGATGGGAGCTTGTTGTTGGAAATTCCGACCGTGTGTAGGCTCCATCGGACATTGAGAACCATCAGCTGGTTCTCAAATTTTCCAACAACAAAATCCCTTGTCGTAAATTCCGAGCGTGTGTAGACAATTCCGATGCACAAAATTCCACGCATGCTCTGAATCAAGTACGAGATGGAAGCGCTCGGTCTGGTAAAACTAGCGATCATAATGGAGATAGCACATTCGTCACGCTGCACATTTTTTAATCTTTTAATGCAGTGCATTCTCTTCTTCTTTATAATGCAAGAATTATGAAATTGTTTTGCTGCTGATATTCACACAGAATTCTGACAAACGGATTTATTTATTATTTCTTGTGATCTCATGAATAATATTTTTTATTTTCTCCGTCAGATGTCCATAATAATGTTTTGAATTTTTTAATTATAGTGATCTTTTTTTTTTGTGAAGATCTCCTTTTTTTTTTTTTTTTTATAGTGATCTACTTTTTTTTTTAATCAAGATCTCCTGTTTTTTTTTAGATTTTTTTTCTACTGATCTCCATAATATTTGCGGTTGTTTTGTGTGTCAAGTTACCACAACACCATTATTAACTTGTATTTTTTAACCTCAAGGAGGTTGTTTGGTGTTGGTGCCCCTTGTTAATTTGACATTGTCATTGTCTTTTTGAAATGTAACTGCCTACTCACAAACTGTCCTTTTTGAAATAAAACACATAGGCAAGTATTTGTGAACAAAAAATAGCCATTTATTATGGGTCATAACCAAATAAAGAGGAAGGCAAAGCTGGATAAACAGTTGGAATTGGTGAAGCCTTTGTACCCCAGGGCACACATCAACTATTTTACAGCCAAATTTGGTAGCATGAGGAGTCCATATAATAGTGAGCACAATCCAGTCCAGGACTCCAAGAGATCAGGAACAGCAGTAGATGACATATATGTCACCAGGCTGTGGTCTTGCAACAGCCTGCATCTTTTGTCAGACCAGACTGAACACAGGCCATCACTGTCTTGTCTTCCTTACACACTTGCTTCCAGGCTGTGACTGTGGTATTGGAGTTGTGGCAGGAGGTGGAGGAGGAGGACGATGGTCGAACTCACAAACCTGGCTTTGGCTTGTGAGTTCGCCCCTCAACCCCTTATTTAGGGCTTGTAAGATAACTTCCTCACAGAAGAGGCGTTGGCCCTCCTCCATTTCCTGCATTTTGCAGGCTGCCATGTAGGCATAGTCCTCTCACAGTCCTCTTGAATATTTGGGGGGGGGTTCTGAGGGCCACAGTAGCCTTCCGAAATAGCCCAAGTGCTGCCTCCTCCAGGTTACTCCTCTTCCTGGGCCTTTTTTTAAGATGGTGGAGGGGGGGACCTGGGATTTGGGCAGGCTACTGGGCCTGGCCACCTCCTGGCTACCACTTACCCCCGCCACCTCCTGGTTGCCACTTTCCACAGCCTCCTCCTGGCTGAGGCTTTCCTGTGTATGAAAAAGGGACATAGTTTTAGTTTTTGGTTCATCAATCACATGCAGTTTTCAGCTCATGACTGTTGCAAATTGAATGTTAACAAATAGAAAAGACTATCATTCTGACCCCAGCATTTTTCATTCTTTCATTTGTGGCTGCTACTGTCTATTGATATGTAAAACACTTTGTTAAATCAGAAATTAGTGATGAATAATAACATCTAGTTAACATCATTCATTTTTTGCCAAGAAATATGTTGAACAATGCGATACCTGGCTCAAGCTGGGCTCATCCACATCTTTCTGGCTGGAAGGCCCAGGTTGGACATTGGAAGCCTCAGCTGGGGTGGAAGGAAGCGTTGAAGGAAGACTGGAGAGTGCCGGCAGTCTGTCATAGTACCACAGCCTGGGTACATAAATGTCATCTGCTGCTGCTCCTGATCTCATGGAATCCTGGACCTTCTTGCACTCCCTATTATATGTGCTCCTCATGCCACCAATTGTGGTATTGCCACCAATGGTTGTCATGGAGATCTGTGGCTTCACAAATTCCAACAATTGATTCAGTGCTGTCTGCCTCTTTCTTTTATTGTTATAAAAGGGGTGGTTTACCTGCCACAAACAGGGCAGCTCCCTGTACATATCAATGAATATGGGGATAAAGTCCTGACCATTCAATATATCCATTTTCTCTGCAAGACACAACACAAGACAAACCCTAATGTCAAGCTAAACTCTCATAATCTCATAATCTTGTCCCAATATAAGCCTCAATTTATTAGCAGTATAGGCCCAAGTTAAAATTGTATGTTCGTTATCGTGATCAGCGATTCCGCTACTCCTTCCTCCGCTCACAGATCGTACGTACGAAACACGCGTGTTATGCTTTATTTACACTGCGCATGCGTGAAACTCCACCCACCCCTGACCTTCTATCTAGTATATTCCCCGCCTCTTCTCTTTCCACGCAGTGGGAGAGCACATGGGGGAGAAAGAACAAGTGCATGAAGACAGCAGCAGCAACGACAATAGCCTGGAGCCACGGATGTCCCGATACCGGAGGAGATTTAAGGCCTCAAATATGGCCTTTGTAGAGATGGTGGACATGGTGGACATCTTCAAGAGGGCCGACTATGACGGGAAGCATGGACCTTACCCAAACCCAAATGTGAGAAAGGCCAAGATCATGACTAAAGTTGTGAGAAGTCTGCTGAAGAATTTTGGGGTACAGCGATCGAAGGATCAACTGAGGAAACGCTGGTCAGACCTCAAATTGAGGGAGCAGGATCAGTACAGAAGAATCAAGAGAGTGCTGCAAAAAAGTAAGTATTTTGTTGTGTGTTCTTATTATTATTATTACGTTCATGCTGCTCCATGTGCTTTTCTTTACTTTTGTACAGTTTAAAATAGCAACTTTCAGGTTCGTGGGCACAGTAATCGTTTGTAGTAAACGTTTGTTCACCCACTAATACAATGTTTTTTGCAGATGCAGGTTAACTACATTTGGTCATGCCTATGTGTATTAGAAGAAGTTTAGTACATTGTTGTCTAGATGGGTTTGTAACTAGAATGAAATGCAAACTTTATTCAGTGTAAGGAGAGGACACTCAGCAGCTGTTTACACATCTGGACGCAGGAGCACTAGTGTGGGACACCTGAACAAACTTTTTAGGGTGTTCCACACAGGTGCTCCAGTGGGTACTAGGGGTGTCTCCATGTGTGATACTTTACCAAAAAAGGTAATTATTCCAGCTTTGGAAAGGGAAAAAATCATGTCTTCATCTTTGAACTCTGCCAAAACAGACAATTGGACAACACTTCCAAGCAATGTTTCATATTCCTATTTCTGCCCTCAAATATTTGTGTGCTAAGTATACCTTTATTCATTACCCTTTATTATTCACATAGGGGAGAAAAGACTCAAGACGTCTGAGTTCACCAGGGACCCCCCACCTCATAAAGAAGGGGAAATCCCAAAACAACAACCAGAGGATGTGGAGGAAGGAGGTTCATGAAATGGGCAAAATAGTGACCACAACAGGTGAGTGTCTGAGACCACAGCTTCAGGTAATAGATGTATGCCTGCATATTTATAATACATGGTGTGTTTTTTTTTATTTTAGGTGATGTGGATGTTGTGGAAGAAGAAACACATTTCACAAGTGCAAGTGCAATCCTCATCGGGGAGATCATGGTGTGCAATCGGGATTTACAGGAGATCAAGGAAGACATCAATGATGTTGAAAAAAGACTCAAAAACATCATTGATGTTTTAGGCAGAATCGAAAACACACCAACATTTATCAAATTGTTTCTATTTTTCTAACTTTTCTCAAAAATGTTGAAAGTCAAATTTTGAAGATGCACACTGTGGGGTTGATTTACTAAAACTGGAGAGTGCAAAATCTGGTGCAGCTGTGCATGGTAGCCAATCAGCTTCTAGCTTCAGCTTGTTAAATTAGCTTTGACAAAAAAAATGGAAGCTGATTGGTTTCTATTCTGAGCTGCACCAGATTTTGCACTCTCCAGTTTTAGTAAATCAACCCCAGTGTGTCAACATGTGCTATCTGCCATCACGGGATATCAATGTACGCATTTTGTGGGTGCAACCCCTTCCTCGCAACTAAAGTAGATAAGAGGAAGGGGTTAAACCCCCAAAACATGTCCATTGATCCCCCATGATGGGAGCTAGCACATGTTGACATTAGGCATGGGATCAGGAAGGAAATCCAAATTTTGACTCCCAATTTGTGTGCATCTGCAAAATTTGGCTTTTGCAGGGGTGACATCACCCCATCTGATGAAGGCAATATCAACACAGTTTGGACATACTAATGTCTGATATTGCTTTCAATTTATCAAAGTTGAACTTTGTAAGTTCCTGAGTTGGGTATTGTTTTATGGTTTAAAAAACATGCCTGTTTACCACAAAAAAGGATATTTCTACTGTAAAAAAATTGATTTAAAAAATATGTTGGTTTGTTAAAAAACCCTTTTCTAAATGCACATGTGAATGTGCACAGAGTAAAAATGTTTCTACTCAACAATGCGCGGCTTCTTCTTTCAATGCTCAATAGCAGTTTTTTGCTTAAGTTGTTGTTTACATTGGCAGTGGGGGTTATTTACTAAAGGCAAATCCACTTTGCACTAAAAGTGCACTTTCAGTGCAGTTTCAGTGCACTTTTGCAGTGCACTTGTAGTGCAAAGTGGATTTTCCTTTAGTAAATAACACCCACAGTGCTTTATAATTTGCATCAATCAGGCCATTTTTGTCACTCCAAAAAATAAATTCATGGTGCGGAAAATGATGAATATTTTTAGCATTAATGCATTACACACATTAACAACAAAAACAAGATGTGTGTGTAACAGAACCACAACATAATAGTTAGCTGAATAAGAGATTATCACCTCATGTATTAAAGAAATTACTTTTGCACTATTGAAGAAAATGGGCAAAAAAAAGCCCACTGGATAACCTAGGAGACAGCTACAGTGCCTTGCATAAGTATTGACCCCCCTTGGCATTTTTCGTGTTTTGTTGCCTCACAACCTGGAATTAACATGGATTGTTTGAGGATTTGCATCATTTAATTTACAGAACACGCCCACAACTTTGAAGATGTTTTTGATTTTTATTGTGAAGCAAACAACAAATAGGACAAAAAAACACGAAAAGTCAATGTGCATAACTATTCTCCCCCCTAAAGTCAATACTTTGTAGAGCCACCTTTTGTGGCTATCACAGCTCCAAGTCGCTTTGGATAAGTCTCTATGAGCTTGTCACATCTTACCACTGGGATTTTTTTCCTATTCCTCCTTGCAAAACTGTTCCTTCAAGTTGGATGGTTTGCGTTTGTGAACAGCAATCTTTAAGTCTGACCACAGATTTTCTATTGGATTGAGGTCTGGGCTTTGACTAGGTCATTCCAACACATTGACATGTTTCCCCTTAAACCACTCAAATGTTGCTTTAACAGTGTGTTTGGTGTCATTGTCCTGCTGGAAGCTGAACCTCCCTCCTAGCCTCAAATCACACACAGAGTGGTACAGGTTTTGCTCAAGAATATCCCTGTATTTAGCGCCATCAATCTTTCCTTCAACCCTGACCAGTTTCCCGGTCCCGACTGCTGGAAAACATCCCCACAGCATGATGCAGCCTTCACCATGTTTCATTGTGGGAATGGTGTTCTTTGGGTGATGTGATGTGTTGGATTTGCACCAGACATAGAGTTTTCTTTGATGGCCAAAAAGTTCAATTTTAGTCTCATCAGACCAGAGCAGCTTCCTCCATACATTTTGGGAGTCTCCCACATGCCTTTTCCCAAACTCAAAACGTGCCATTTTGTTTTTTTGCTGAAAGTAATGGCTTTCTTCTGGCCACTCTGCCATAAAGCCCAACTCTATGGCGTGTACGGCTTATTGTCGTCCTATGTACTGATACTCCAGTCTCTGCTGTGGAGCTCTGCAGCTTCTCCAGGGTTACCTGAGGTCTCTGTGCTGCCTCTCTGATTAATGCCCTCCTTGCCCGCTCCGTGAGTTTTGGTGTGCGCCTGTCTCTTGGCAGGTTTGCTGTTGTGCCATGTTCTTTCTATTTGGTTATGATAGATTTGATGGTGCTCCTAGGGATCATCAAAGATTTGGATATTTGTTTATAACCTAACCCTGACTTGTACTTTTCAACAACATTGTCCCTTACTTGTTTGGAGAGTTCCTTGGTCTTCATGGCAGTGTTTGGTTAGTGGTGCCTCTTGCTTAGGTGTTGCATCCTCTGGGGCCTTTCAAAAAGGTGTGTCTATGTAATGACAGATCATGTGACTCTTAAATTGCACACAGGTGGACATCATTTCACTAATTATGTGACTTCTGAAGGTAATTGATTGTACCAGAGCTTTTTATGGGCTTCATAACAAGGGGGTGAGTACATACGCACATGCCAATTATCAGTTTTTTATTTCTGAAAAATAGTTTTATGCATATATTTTTCTAATTTTACTTCACCAACTTAGACTATTGTGTTCTGATCCATAACATATAATTCAGATTTAAAAAAAATTGAACTAAAGGCTGTAATGTAACAAAATAGGTAAAAAGCCAAGGGGGTGAATACTTTTGCAAGGCACTGTAAAAGAAACACAAGCAGTAAATCAAAGGAAATATTATTTCATTTTAAAATACAAATTTAGTTAAAAAAGGTTTCTTAAACATTTTCTGGCATATCACTGGCCCCCCTACCCGCAAAGTACTCCATAGATTTTAGACGGACCTAGCGGGCGCTTTGGGGGGCCAAGCCAGGACGGCCAGCTTCAAGCGCTGTCAGGGTTTGGTCTTGAAATCGAGCCTCAGGCCCAACTAAGGCCACATAGTTCATAGAATTTCTCCTTAAAAAGTTGTGGAGAATGCAGAATGCAAGGATTATATGGTTAAGTTTATATTCCGCCATGTTGATTGGAGTAAGGAATAGGCGGAACCGGCTTGCCATTATCCTAAAAGCATTCTCCACCACTCTTCTGGCTCTGACCAGCCGGTAGTTAAAAACCCTCTGGTCCGGGGTGAGGGTCCTCATCAGGAACGGCCACATCAGGTGAACACCCAGCCCAAACGCTTCATCAGTGACAAAGACGAACAGAAGACCAGCCACGTTGTCTTCCGGAGGTGGCAATCCCAAGCCATCACTCTGGAACCATCCGTAGAACTCGGTCTGGGTGATGACTCCACCATCTGGCATCCGGCCATTCTTCCCCACATAGAGAAAATCATATGTCGCCGACACCACCGCCAACATCACAATACTATTAAACCCCTTACCAATACTATTAAACCCCTTATAGTTGTAATAGTATGACCCCGAGTTGGGGGGTGGAACTATGTGAACGTGTTTCCCATCTATTGCCCCTCCACAGTTGGGAAAGCCCCACTGCTGGGCAAATTGGGAAGCCACAGTCTGCCATTCCTGTGGCGTTGAAGGAAACTGTGGAGTGAAACAAGAAAAAAAAATTAGGACTTTTGCACATAACATTGCAAGCAGATTAGACAAAAACATTCTTGGCCAACATAAGTATAACATTTATTTGAAGGAGTATTTAAAGAAAAAAATCACTTATCAGATTCCTCACCCCCTCTGATGGCCCATTGTAATAATTTTAGGGGGGAGATGTTTTGGACAGGTAACCCTCTCCACTTCATTGAGAGCTGAATGCATAAATAATGTGTGTTCCTTTGGCCAGCCCCTCCTTACTTACACTATTGCCAGCCCACTGGACAGGTAAGAAGTGTCATAATCCAAAAATATGAATACACACTGTCCAAATTGAAGCACATTTTTACATTCTGCAACTACCTATCAAGATAATAGGAGAACAAAACTTTAAACGGTACCATTAGAAAGTATTCAGGCAGGCCTTTTCACTATATGCTTTGATGAATCCATCCATAAATATGACCACAGAAGAGGTAGGTATAGTGTGTATGGGTTTGGCAAAAGTCAGCAGATAGAATATTGGTATCTGTTGACTTAGCGGTTGGGGGGAGGGAGGGTTCCAAATGATTTTGTGACCCCAAAAAAATCCTCTGGCACTCTGCCTGAATTTAAGGACACAAATAACATTTGTACACATTTTAGGGGGTGTTTAGGGTAAAGCACTACTATGGAGCTGACAAAATACATTGTTAAGTGACAATACGTTAGCAAACATTAAATAGATATAATATGATGTTAAAAGAGAAAGCTTACCTTAATATAGTCTTTCTGCAGGACCTGAATGATGGCAGAACAGGTCTCTGGAATATTGATCCCCAGAGCCTGGGGGGAGATGCCTGTCGTGAACTTGATGTCGTGCAGACTTCTCCCTGTCGCCAAGTACCACAAGGTGGCGACTAGCCTTTGTTCAGGAGTGATGGCTTAACGCATGCAGGTGTCCTGCTTCGTAATATAAGGGTTATAAAAACGTGAGCAGCGCTACAAAAAGTGAGTACAATATATGAAAATTATATGGATAAATATAAGTCGAGGATCTGTGATGGACCCAAAGAATGAACAATATGAGTGCCAAAAAACAATAACATAAAAGGGTGGTAAAAACATAAAAGTGGGGTAAAAATTAGTCCATACGGTGGTGGATCCTCTCACTAGTCGCTGTCTGTGTGACCGATCAATCTCACTTTCATTTGGTTTGAACACTTTTTGGATTATTCCATTTACAGATTCTTTATCATTTCTATATTTTTCACTGTTGGGACTATTTTTTACCACCCTTTTATGTTTTTACCTCCCTTTTTATGTTATTGTTTTTTGGCACTCATATTGTTCATTCTTTGGGTCCATCACCGATCCTCGGCTTATATTTATCCATATAATTTTCATATATTGTACTCACGTTTTGTAGTGCTGCTCATGTTTTTATAATTATTTTCTATTTGTGTATATATCACATTTTTTCTGTAATATAAGGGGACAGCAAAGCCAACAGATGGTGAAAAAACGGGGTCCGTCATCCAGAGATAATCTCCTGCAACAAAGGCATGTGCGAGAATTGTTCACGTTGGAGCAACCAATTTTTGGTCCATGAAATCCTCCCCGCCCTGTTCATGGACTGGGCTTGGGTCAAAGTAAGAACCCCAACACCAAGTCCCTGCACAGCACAAACTCTACGATGAGTACGTACCTGCAACATGGCTTCAAAGTGGTCGGCTGGTCAGAATGAACTAACAGAATGCACTGAAAATCAGAAAGGCCTGAGAAGAGCGAGCTGAAATTCAGAAACAAGCTGACAAGAACCAACTGATAATCAAATACGTAATATAAAAATACGCACTGAAAACCAGATACGAACTGACTACACGCACTGAAAACCAAATACAAACCCACAAGCACAAACTGAAGAGCAGTAACGATCTGAAAAGCATGAGGCTGAAAAGCGTGAATCGTCTCTCACCAAACTTCTACTAACATGAGATTAGCAGAAGGAGCCCAAAGGGTGGTGCGCTGGCTATTGAACTTCCTCTTTATAGTGCCGTCGTACGTGTTGTACGTCAGTGCGTTCTTGATGATCGGAATTTCCAACAACATTTGTGCAACCGTGTGTATGCAAGACAAGCTTGAGCCAACATCCGTCGGAAATAAATCCCAGGATTTTGTTGTCGGAATGTCCGATCGTGTGTACGCGGCATTACAGTTTTACACCCACTTGACTAGTGCAACAATTGTCATTTTGTTTCTTTCCCTCTATATCATCCTGAGCTCTGGAGTGATAGCATGCCCACAAAGTGAAGGGTGACATCAATGAAACCGGCCGACATTCTGCCGTGGATATGGCAGCTGGTCTGAATAGTGTCGGACGAGCATGCCAATGGCTGAGAGCGCTGACCGGAGTGTTCTGGCGGTGGAGCTCAGCAGGGGAGATCGATGTACTAACATCAGAGCTGGTAGGTTTTTTTTGTTCAGCCCGCTGGGTTGAAGGAAAAAACCGAATGGTGTGTAAAAGGCATTACTCTATCTACAGCACAAAGCAAATAGAGAGGGTACACAAAGTTAGGGTAGACATATAATTAACCACTTAAAGACCAAGCCTCTTTTTGACACTTGTTGTTTACAAGTTAAAATAATTTTTTTTGCTAGAAAATTACTTAGAACCCCCAAACATTATATATTTTTTTCCAAACACCCTAGAGAATAAAATGGCGATCGTTGCAATCCTTTATGTCACACCGTATTTGCGCCACAGTCTTACAAGCGTAATTTTTTTGGAAAAAATACACTTTGTTGACTTAAAACATAAGACAACAGTAAAGTTATCCCAATGTTTTTATATTGTGAAAGATAATGTTACGCAGAGTAAATTCATTCCTCAATATGTCATGCTTCAAAATTGTGCCCGCTCGTGGAATGGTGACAAATTTTGACCCTTAAAAATCTCCATAAGTGACGTTTAAAAATTTCCACAGGTTACCAGTTTTGAGTTATGGAGGAGGTCTAGTGCTATAATTATTGCTCTCGCTCTAACGATCGCGGTGATACCTCACATGTGTGGTTTGAACACAGTTTTCATATGCAGGCCCAACTTACTTATGCGTTTCGCTTCTGCAAGCGAGCCCGGCAGGACGGGGCGCTTTCATTTTTTTTTTCTTATTTATTTTCTTTTTTTTTTTTTTCTTTTTACACTGTCTTTTAGAAACGCGATTGTCGCCGCCGCTATGACGGCTCCGGTAAGCTGCGGAGACAAACGGTAAGTGGCAGAAGGGAGGTTCCTCTCCCGCCCCTGGATAAAAATGATCTTGCAGTGAATCCACTGCAGAGATCACTTTTATCTTAAAGAGGACCGCCCACCATTTCTGAAAATACTGGGCTAATGGCAGCTAGCTGCTGCCATAACAACTGTATTTAGCGTCAAATTACCGATGTACAGCTATGTGGTAAGTGGTTAAATCTCACCACACACAAAGCCAGAACAGAAAAGTAAGGAGATTAGGGTGCTCAAGACCTCATTATATCTAAAAAAGTCTCTATAGAAAAAGTCCAATCACTATAATGATGATGATGGTATGGGAAGTCTTCAACACTAATGGCTGCAGCTTAACAGAATGAAGCAAGATCTATGGAGATATAAACAAACAAAAGGCACCTCTAAGTGTAGAAGAAAAACTTTTTAATATTCCGACTGGGTTTAAAAACACTTACAAGATGAAGGAATAAAACGGGCACATCATGGAAGTGGTAAAAAACGGCATTGGAAGGGGTCACGGCAGAGGAAAATCATCAGAGTGATGCATGTATGTTTCACTGGGTCTGTCACCGTCAGCAGCCGAATGAAACACTGGAACGCTGTGGGAGCCGGCGTCATCGGCGTGGAGAAGAGAAGGACCCGGAAGTGTTGTTGAATGCTGTGAGACTCTGTGACCAGCCTGGACCGCAGCGCAGAGCGGAGGATGTGACGTCCCTTTCTTATGACGTCACATCATTACATCATCACGTCACGTCGTTCGGCCTAGAAAACACCATTGTTTTGGCCATATGCATTTGCCCACATTTTTTATGGTCTACTTGTCTGCAAATAATTTGGTTGTGTAGATGGGTTTGTAACTAGAATGAAATGCAAACTAGATTCTGGGTAAGGAGAGGACACTCAGCAGCAGTTTTCACATCTGGACGCTGGAGCTCTAGTGTGGGACACAAGAACACCCTTTTTATTAGGGGTTCCCACACAGGTGCTCCAGTGTATACTATAGGGGGGTCTCCATCTGTGAAGCTTGAACAAAACAGGTAAAGTATTGAAGCTTGACAAAGGACACTAAAAATTCTACATCTTGGAACTCTTTCAAAATAGACAATTGTACCCCACTTCCAAGCAATGTTTCATATTCCTATTTCTGCCATGAAATATCTGTGTGCTAAGTATATCTACTTTTTTTTACTTAGGGGAGAAAAGACTCGGAGGACACCCCTCATCTGAGAGGACCACAGACCCCCCACCTCAGGAAGAAGGGGAAATCCACCCAAGCTAAGCAGAGCAGGAGGAGGAAGACGTGGTGGAAATTGTCACCACAACAGGTGAGTGTCTGTGACCACAGGCTCAGGTAAGAGATGGATGCCGGCAGATTTATAATACATGGTGTGTTTTTGTTTCTATCTTTTTAGGTGATCGTGATGTTGTGGATCCAGGGCATTTCACCTCGGAAAGTGCACAGACCCTGATTGGGGAGATCATGGGGTATAATGGGGACTTGGAAAACATCCTGAAAAACATCAATGATGTTTAATAAAAAATGAAGAACATCATTAATGTTTTATGGAGAGTTTAAAACCCCTTGAAATCCCGATTTTTTGGGGGGCTTTTTGTGACCTAAAAATTTTTAGCATTTTTTGACATACTTGAGAAAAGCCAAATTTTGAAGAGGCACACAGTGTGTCAACATGTGCTATCTGCCATCACAGCAGATCAATGGATGTGTTTTGGGGGTGCAACCCCTTCCTCAATAATAAAGTAGCTGTGAGGAAGGGGTTGCACCCACAAAACATGTCCCTTGATCCCCCGTGATGGCAGCTAGCACACGTTGACATTTGGCAATTGGTGTACATCTTCACCCCATCTGAACGCCATATCAAACACAGTTTGTAACTACTCATGTCTGATATTGCCTTCAAGTTCTACCAAATATGAACTTTGTAAGTTCAAGATTTGTGTCTTTCTTGTTGGTTTTAAACATGCCTGTTTTACCTTAAATGGACATTTCTACTTTTTCTAATGTGACCCCAAAAATTGTTATACAACAAACATGTTGGTTTGTTTTAAAAACCTTTTCTAAATGCACATGTGATTGTGCTGGTATTGTTAATCAAGAATGTGTGGATTATTGTTTCAACGCTCCAACACTTTTGTTGTGCTCTAATTGGTGTTTTCACTGACAATGGGGGTTATTTCCTAAGGGGAAATCCACTTTGCACTACAAGTGCAGTTTCAACTGCACTTGTAGTGCAAAGTGTCTTTGCCTTTAGTAAATAACACCCAACAATGCTTTGTAATGTTACACAATCACGCCATTTTCAGGACTCACCACATTTCTGTCAGGGTCAGCTAAAAGAAACACAAGCAGTAAATGTCACCAAAGATTTTAGTAGGTAATTTTTTTTTTATTTGAAAAAGGTTTCAGACATTGTCTGCCATATTGATAGCCCCCCTACCTGCAAAGTATTCAAGGTATCTTAGACGAACATCACGGGCACTCAGGGGGGGCAAGCCAGCACAGCCACTTTCAAGCGCCGTCAGGGTTGGTTCATTTTGAATTCCAGCCTCAGGCCCAACTGAGCCAGCATAGTTGGCAGAATGTTTCCGTAAAAAGTTGTGTAGAACACAGCACGCCAGGATGATATGATTCAGTTTGTACTCCGCCATGTGTATGGGTGTAAGAAATAGGCGGAACCGGCTGGCCATGATTCCAAACATGTTCTCCACCACTCTTCTGGCTCTGGCCAGCTGGTAATTAAAAACCCTCTGGTCCGGGGTTAGGGTCCTCATCGGGAATGGCTGCATAAGATGGTCCCCCAGCGCAAACTGACTCCACCATCGGTTATCCGGCCATTCTTCCCCACGTCCACATACAGGAACTCGTAAGTAGCCGACACCACTGCCAACATCACAATACTATTGAACCCCTTATAGTTGAAATAGTATGACCCCGAGTTGGGTAGTGGGACAATGTGGACGTGTTTCCCATCAATTGCCCCTCCGCAGTTAGGAAAGTCCCACCGCTGGGCAAAGTGGAAGCCACAGTCTGCCATTCCTGTGGCGTGGAAGGAAACTGTGGAGTCAAGCAAGAAAAAAAATTAGTCATTTTGCACATAAACAGGGAAAGCAGATTAGACACAAACATTCTTGGCCAACATCAAGATAACATTTATCAGCTGCCAATAGCTTCTTGACTGTGTATCTAAATCCTTGTGACAGACTTATCTTTGTCCTATTGTAATTATCTCACATGCACAGTACCAGAAAGCTAGGTCTGTGCTTCTGTATGTGTGTAGTGGTCACCTTCCAGTATATTAGTAGGTAAACCTGTTTATTGCAATAGTAATATAATATATGTAGCTCCTGTTATTTTAGTTAACCCTGTCTTATTGTGCCTGGGATTCTATAGCTAATTTTAGCTCAGAGCTCAATAACCACCACCACCATAGGCTAGAGCCAGGTTAGGCAGTCAATGGCCACTGCTGATAACTAGAGTTCCGGTTGCATGACAGATCAAAAACTACTAGGGACTAAAGCACAGAGAAGATAGGCTGACTCCAGTGACGTACCATGGTTTCTGCATGTGAAAAACTGTTTTCCAGGCTAATTGGACAACAGCTGGAGGGTCTGTATCTTGATCGTCCTCAGAGGCCTCTGCAACTGGACTTTGCTCCCATATTCATCTGGGAGTATTGCTATTTAAGCGGAGTTCTGCCTGCAAAAAAAAATTAATAAAAGGCAGCAGCTGCAAATACTGCAGCTGCTGACTTTTAAAACAAGGACACTTACCTGTCCAGGGTGCCAGCGATGTCCTCACCCGAAGATGACCTGTCCCTTGACTGCGGGTAGAGGCATCGGCATCTTAAGTAAGGGAATCAGAAAGTGAAGCCTTGCGGCTTCACAGTCTGTTTCCCTCCTGCGCATGCGCAAGTCACCCTGCGCATTCTGACTGGTCCCTGCTGTCTTATGGGACCTGTGTGTCTCCCAGAAGACAGCAGAGGAAATGGAGGAGGGGTCGGACATGGCGTAGATTGCCGCGGATACTGCGGCCATCTTTCGTCGGAAGTGGGAGCAAATACCTGGATTAGACAGGTATCTGCTCCCCTCTCCCCCTGAAAGGTGCCAAATGTGACACCGGATGGGGGGGGGGCGGATTAGCGGAAGTTCCATTTTTGGGTAGAACTCCACTTTAATACCTTTATATACTCGGGTACATGAAAAACGCACATAGACCCTTTCAAATGTTCCCCATTTGAAATACATTTCATACCCTTGGTGTCACAGTCTAGCCTACAGGTTTGTACATTTCTTAGCTCCTTGTTGCAGTGGTTCTGCTAGATCTTTGATTTCATTTACATACCGTATACTGCTGGCTTCTATATTCACCTATGGGCGTCGCCTGCTCTACTGTGGATTTATATCCTTTTCCCTTCTATTGCTTCTGTTGCTTCTGTCTGCTTCCCTATATATAAACATGCTAAACATCACAGTTCTCTGAGCTGTTTGCTACTTCTCGTGCATCCCATGTCTAACTACCCATCGATCCCAGCTTCATCTACTGTCTCTGCTTGCCTGCTGCCCATCCTGACCTTGGCTTGTCTCAGCTGGGTGTACCTGGTGGCCATGATCTGGTTCCAGCTTGCTGCAAATCCATCCCCACCATCATCGGCCCTGGTGAAGAGGTAGGCTAGAGCTTAGGCTCCTTGCCCTGGGGAGCCCCAAGTTGGTGATCCACAAGGGCTCACTACTACTTATCACTTGGAGGAGTCTGTGTGCTATTTTTTTTTTAACAAAGAAAGCTGTCAAAGTCATTTGCTGGCAATTGCAAAACTTTTTTCCTTTGTTGCTGCACCACTCTCTATACATAGCAGAGATGTGCCTCTTCACGGGCAGTATTAGGACACCTTCTAGGCATGCTATTTAAAGGAATTGGCCATTTTTAATGCTTCACTTTAATCATTTAACCACTTCAGCCCTGGAAGATCTTACCCCCTTAATGACCAGAGCATTTTTTGCGATACGGCACTGCGTGGCTTTAAATGACAATTTCACAGCCATGCAACGCTGCCCCCAAACAAAATTGACATCCTTTTTTTTCCAACAAATAGAACTTTCTTTTGGTGGTATTTGATCACCTCTGCACTTTTTATTTTTTGTGCTATAAACAAAAAAAGACAGACAATTTTGGGAATAAAGCAATATTTTTCACTTTTTGCTATAATACATATCCCCCCCAAAAAATATATATGTATATAAAAAAAAATTATTCCTCAATTTAGGCCGATATATATTCTACTACATATTTTTGGTAAAAAAAAAAATGCAATAAGAGTATATATTGATTGGTTTGCGCAAAAGTTATAGCGTCTACAAAATAGGGGATAGATTTATGGCATTTTTATTATTATTTTTTTTTTAATGATTTTTATCGGGACTGCGACATTGCGGCGGACAGATTGGACACTTTTGACACTATTTTGGGACCACTGACACTTATACAGCGAACAGAGCTAAAATAGCCACTGATTACTGTATAAATGTCACTGGCAGGGAAGGGGTTAAACACTAGGGGGCGATCAAGGGGTTAAGTGTGTTCTCCCCTTTCATTGGAAAAAAAATTGCAAATAAAAAAAATAATACAGTGTATACAATTGCAACTCAAGTTATTTTTTAATTGAATGTTATTATAAATGACCTTTCCTTTTCAATCTGTAGCTCTGTAATTTTCTGTAAAAGGCAATGCAATATGGCTACCTGGAGGTGTTCTGTACATAGACTGTGTACAGAACACCCCCTGAAAATGTCATTTCCTGCTTGTGTGATTGGTTCACTGATTTTCCCAGAAGTCTGCACTAATATACAAGTCAGATTTTTGGCACCCCCTGCAACAAAAAATGTATTTATTAGTGAGATCGAAATCACATCTAAAGGGATGCAGACCTTGCCAATTTTCTCATTGGAACCCTGCAGGTGCAGCAGCTGATTGATAATTACAAAACCACTCCCATACAGATTAACTCTGCTCAACTGTTTGCTAATTGCCAGTTCCCATCTCTCTCCACTGTTACTCAGCTGTTGATAATATCCTGCTCGTCAGTCCTGCCTAGTTAAGCTGTCCAGTCCAGAGGATCTCTGCCTTCGCCTTGGTCAACATCACAGAGATGATCTCCTGCGTTCTTGTTTAAAGACTTGCTTTGCTGACATCTCTTCTGGCTCCAGATCCTGCTTGCTCTTACACTATGTTGATCCCTGACTTCTGGCTTGGGTGACTATTCATTCTGGTTACTGAACTTTGGCTATGTTTTGACTACGTTTGTTCTTTTTACTTTTTTTATTAAACAAGTGTGATTTAACTGTACTTTTTTTTCGGTCTGGTTTCTGACACAAACAAACAGCTATTTCTTCAGAATAACAAAAGGTAGGAATCTGCATCAAAATTTGGTAAAATGCCTACAATGTACATAGATCACCCAGAGAGGAATGTTTTTTCTTAACAAAAGTGGAGTTACTCTTTAACAAAATGGCAACATTTAGACCTCCTAAATGTGGAGGCTGTTACCACCGGTTACACAAACAATAAAGTGTATCTAAACTCTGGCAGCTGTATGCTCCAAACAGTATGAGACAAGCCAGTTCTGAATTATATAGTATGGATATTAGGCATTCTGCAGCTGCAGTTTTTTTTTTTGCCTGGCTCACATTTTTATTAATTGCAGAGTAACTTTGTGAGATCTTCTTGCTTCTAGACCTTGCCCCTGATGACTCCATCAATTCAATGTTTAGAATCAGAAGTGGGCAGAAATGGTGCTAAGGCACTCTCACATGTGAAGAAAAGCTCTATTTATTATAATTAAGAATTATTTGCTATAACCACATTTTAGATTTTTTTTTGTTGTATTGTTTTGTTTCAATAAATGATGGTTATGAATTTCTGTTAGCCAAACTTTGGATTGTAAGTATATTAAAAAAGAAAGCAAAGGTCTACGAGAAGAGATTCATGTATTTCACTGGTTTATGAGGGTTAAGTGCATGATGATATCATTATAGATGACTGTAAAGAACAATTAGTCTTTTTGAATGTTGTTAGTGCATAAGCACTTCATTCATACCTTTCCTAGCCATCATAGTCAGTGGCGGCTGGTGCTCAAAATGTTTTGGGGGGAGCAAACAAACTGAAAAATACTGACCCCCCTCCCCCCCACCAATTGCAGCCACTTGTGCCCATCATATGCAGTCACTTGTGCCCATCAAAAGCAGCCATTGTGCCCATCAAATGCATCCATTGTGCCCATCAAATGCAGCCATTGTGCCCATCAAACGCAGCCACTTGTGCCCAAATGCAACCACTTGTCCATCAAATGCAGCCACCTGTGCCCACCAAATGCAGCCACTTGCCCACCAAATGCAGCCACCTGTGCCCATCAAATGCAGCCACTTGCCCACTTAATGCAGCCACTGTGCTCACCGACCCCCCCACTCTCAGTGTTTGCGGTCCTGGCTGCATCCCTCCCCATTCCCCCACTGCACGGATCGCGGCTCTGGCACCCCCCTGCATGCAGATCGCGGCTCTGGTGCCTGAGGGGGGGTGCCAGAGCCGCAATCCGCACATGCGCAGGGGGGGTGGGGGTAATGTAGCCGACTCAGCCAAGGGGACTTACCTCTTAGAGTGGCGGTGACGTCCGCTCCAGCGTGAGTCTACTCGCTCCTCTTTCTAAGCACCAGGCATCCAATAGGTCTGACGTCCTGCCTCCTGATTGGCCGGGAGGAAGGTTAGTGTGAAAATAGAGAAAAATTAATACGCACTCTCTGCGCCCCAAGCCCACCCTATTTTGAAGCCTATTAGAGGCTGGCTCTAATCAGGTGCTTCATAATATACCACCCCCTTCCCACCCCACCATAGGAATCCATGTGTCCGGCGTCCTGAAAGGGGCCAGGTGCATGGATGGGGGGGCAGCACCCGTGCACCCACTGTGCATGGGCCGCCACTGATTCATAGTACATATCTATTTTTTTTCTTTTATTTCAAGGTAGAACCTTAACATGTACATTCCTTACCACATTTTGTTAAAATGTAAGGCATAAAGCAGCCTTTTTAGAAAGTTTTAACAACACTGCTCACTTGAAATTAAATGTAGGCATGGAATATGAGTGTGCATTGCAGCTGAACAGGAAGGGGATCGCAATCGCTGGGTGTATGTATATCTCTACAGTCATGCAATCCTATATTGCATGCATACCAATTTTCAATATCTGAATTTTTGTTTGATTTTGTGCAGTTTTTATTAGGTGAGTAATTCCTACATTTTTTTAAACAGACTTTTTTTTAGTAGGGCTGAAAAGTAATCATGCAAATCATGTGAAAAGGAGACTAGAGTGCCACCTGTTTTGTTAATAGAAAACTGCATAATATAAATAATTTATATTTCACACACACCTTGCTGGAAAAAAAAATTAAAAACATTTTAACAAAAAGAAATAATGTACAAGCTCCTGTACACTAATTTCAAACAACTGCACTTGTTAGCCAAGATTAACCTCCCTGGCGGTATTATTATGTCAGATTTTTGATGCTGAAAGCGGTACAATGTTTTGCATAGAAATTTGGCATTTTATATTGTACCTACACCTCGACAGCATGCATGTGTGTTGACCGCATGGCGTCTGCGGTTTTGCGATGTCACTGTGGCTGGACACATTAGGCCATCTGGATGCAGGGGGGGTGCGTTTGCACGCCCCCCTATGATGCTGGGCGATTCTTGTGCTCATGTGATATCATTTCATTAGTACTTAATGTATTATACTTATTTGCGCCTTAGCTTTCATTACATATGGACCTAGTGAGCTTCTTGGGGACACACTCTCACATGTGCACCATGCCTGTCCTCTGGTTTGCCACACCGGGGTCCCGTTTGGCTTCACAGCCTCAGCTCCCGGGTAAGACACCTGCTGATGTCTCTGGGAATCGCACACCTACTCATTTATGTACCTATTGTTCAATTCATATGTATGTTATTCTACAATTGGCTATTGCTGATGATACTAATGTATGCATGATTCTTACCTGAATAAACACATATACTTTATACTTCAATTACTGTTATGATGCTTTTTGGCCAAATGGTGCCCACCTCATTTAAAGTCCCAAGGGCGAATCCTTTTTTGTTGCATATTACAGGGATGGAGGTGGGTTACCGGTGACACCAGACCTTTTCTTATTTTTTAATATTTAATCCGGGTGGAAGACACCTAACAGCCCAAACATGGTCTGTGGTCACCCCGGCCATTACATGTATCCCTGTAGATATACTATATATATACTTTTTATCTGGTTTTTATCTGGTTTATTTAATTGACTTGTTAATGTTCAGTTTGCAATTTCCAACATTGGCACACATTCAGGCCCCCTTGTTGTGTGGTTCCTTTGTGGCAGCGGCACTGCTGTTTTGCCTGGGAGCTGCGAGGTGTATACAGGGAGATTTCTTGTCTCCAGCTGTCCCCGCCTGCTCTTTGAGCGGGTGGGGACACCTACATCTCGACGCCATGCATGTGTGCCAACCGCATGGTGTCTGCGATTTTGCGATGTCACTACGGCTGGACGCATTAGGCCATCTGGATGCATGAAGGGTGCGTTTGCACACCCCCCATGATGCTGGGCACTTCTTGTGCTCATGTGTCAGCCATCCATCCATGGCGTTGGGGGCGAAGCCCTGCTGGATTTCCTGGGGGTATTTATTGGAGAGCTGACATGGTGTGCATTCCAGTCTTTGCATCACAGAGGACACACACCTGTTGATTCACCTGCCAGACTTACCAGACTCACCTATTTTCCACCAACTCCAGGTACACTTCATTACTCACACATGGCTCACTCTGAGCATTCATCTTAGTTTTTGCTTTTTTGTCACCATTTTTTCTGACTCTTTTCTGACTTTTTTTGGCCAAATGGTGTCCACCTCATTTAAAGTCCCAAGGGTGAATCCTTTTTTGTTTATGTTGTAGGCCTGTAATTCTTAGGAATAACTCACTTAAATCTGTCCAAACAAGAGTCTAGTCGACATCCCGGGTATGATAAAGTTTAAAACACGAAATTATAAATTATAATATAATAAATAACTATAAATAATTATCAAAATTAATAATATAATAATAATAAAATGTATTCAATAATGTAATCAAATCAAAAACATTGAAATTTACTCAGTCGCAGAATTATCCCTGTCTTCACTTTCAGTGTCTGATGACAAATTTCCCCATGAATCACTATCGTTCAATTCTGCAAGTGATTGTAATTCACTATCTCTGTTTTCTAGCTGGTCAAAAACCACTTTTGATGTAAAGGGGCGCTTTTTGGATGCCATGGATATTTTCAAGTTTACAGGCAGAAAGAATGGCATATATAATATAAAAGTGCATGCAGCGCACTGGACAAAGCACTAGGAACAAAAGGGATGTGAAATGATTTGATACAGTAACGTAATCTTGCAGATTACAGTGTACTGTATGTGTTATGTTTTTTGCACTTTTTGAATTTGCCACCGGGCTCCGTCCCCATGCGTTGTGACACTCGCAGGCAACGGAGCCTTGGACACATTACATCAGGTGAAGGACACAACCCGTAACTTTGCCTGGATCCTGCAATGCAATCCCGAGTGTGGCTCGAGGTTACCGCTTTTGGTAGTGAAAATTCACCCAGGGCCACACTCGGGAATACCGCTAGGAAGGTTAAAAAAATATTTCTAGACATTTTTTTTTTTTTTACCACACTAATGTTTTCTGACTGCTAAATAATTCTTCTTGCAAAATATTCTATCTGGTATAAAAAAAAAAAAAACAACAAAATGAATGTAATACAAAAATAACCATATAGCTTTTTTTTTTTTTTTTTTTTTTTATATATAAACGTTTTATTCATTTATATGTATGCTTATATTTTTTATATTTTTATTTTCCAGAACACATTGAGCAAATGTACTAACACATTATTCCATTTTTTATTACAATGTTTAATGTTTAAATTTATTTATTTTCTATGATAATGTATTTTTAAAGAACAAAATGGGATTCAGCATAAAATTGTGATTCTTGCTACCTATACATGAAGGTAACCTTTCAATCTTCCCTCCCTAATTTATAGATCCATGTACCGCATGGTTTGTTTGAACAATTGTGTCAGCTATATTTTAGTTTACTTTATGAAAAGTTTCTGAATTTAATTAAGGGTCAAGTACTGGCAGTACATAAATGCAACAGCTAAAACATATTTCTGATCACTCTGAAGACTGCAATCATGAAAATTATTATCATTGAATAAAACTGGTCTCAGTGATGGGGACTGGGAGATGGAATCTGTGTTAGTCAGCCATAATTTACATAATAATGAGTTCCTAGCTTTCATCAGCACCTTTTGTTTGTACAGTGCTTTCTGCTACAGTAAACTGTCAAAATGTCAATCCTCTCCAATCAGCTAGAAAATATCAACAGTAAACAAGGCTCATGGAAAAATTCTCAGAATGAAACAGCTAAAGGAGAAAAAGGATTGGATATGTTTGGAACTATTTTTATGTTTTTCTTAACCCTTAATGTTGTTTTAGAGCAGCAATTGCTCATGCATTAAAAACACAATACGTGAAATGGATGTCAACCTACCTAGATTGTTTTAATATATTTCTATTGTTAATACATTTTGTAAAAATAAATTGAAATCCATTGAGTAATTATAGATCCAATGTATTTTTAGTCATAACTGATAAGAGATAGATATGGAGAAAATGAACTTTTTGGCACTTTTTTACAACATAATAATTACTTATTTAATAAATAATAAATAAATGTTTTTTTCCCATTATAATGCTAGTGATTATTCCCTCAGTAAGGAAACTGAGAGTTTTTTTTAGCTCCTCAGCAGTTTGTTAAAAAACCATACGATTTCTGCTAAATTTCAATGTTCTTGTGAAATGCGCTGGAATCAATATGGAAAGAGAACATATGATAGCTTTGGTAATTTTTTTAGGTGCAATGGACTTTAGATGGCTTCTGAGGATTACAGAAGCTCATTTCCACTATCCTGGAATTGTAATTTTGACAATAATCTCATTAGTCTAATTGTTTTAGGATTTTTTTTATTTCACAGAAAGAAAAAATCAGTAATTATACTTTTTAACAGTACACAAATGAAAAAAACCTCCCACAAGTGTCAAGAACACGAAAAAAACCTACCCTACCCCCCCAAAAAAAAAAAAAAACAACTTTTAGATAAAGAAAATAATTGTTCAAGTTAATTTGAACAGAGCCAATGAGGAAAATGGTTAATTTACGCTTTGACTTAACCAATTTCGCCAAAATCACTGGATGGATCAGCAACTTCTGCTTATCTCTAGTAGCAGAATATTGTATAACAAATTAGAAAGATAACACTCATAATCAGGAATTTTAGGAGTTTAAATATAAAAATACCTGCTTACATTGTAGGAGTAACATAATTTTCCTATTCTTCTTAACCGTTTCTTGTTGGCTGCATGCATATATGCAGCCTCTCTGCAGGTGAGCTTTAGCACCACTAATATATGCATATATATGTAAACAGTTTACTGTGCTGAGACTCCCAGCACATTAACTAAACTGCCACAGAGAGCTCCAGACTTGCATACTTCCGATTGGGAACTTTCAATCACGTGACCGCTGAGACAGCCAATCACAGAGTTTCAATGTACTAATCCCAACGCACATGTTCTTACTTTTAGGAGTGGCTCTGCAGTGACCAATGTCTGGAGCCGTGTCAAGTCATGGAAAACAAATGTCACCAGTACGCCAAGGATCTCCAGAGTAGGTCGAGAGCTTTAATCAGTGATCACATCGTTACAGCAGATTGCAACGTTTCGGAGCCACGAAGGACCCCTTCATCAGGCATGTGACCATCTGGACCTACTCTGGAGATCCTTGATGTGCTGGTGACATTTGTTTTCCTAATCAATCACAGAGATCACATGATCATTACACCTGCCTCTGCCTCACGGCATTTCGATCCACTTAAAGGGCCAGAAGGTGGTGGTGGAAGGTCGTTAAGCCATGGTTAAATCTATTCTATTCACTAATGCCGCATACACACGATCAAAAATTCGGCCAGCAAAAGACCGATGAGAGCTTTTGGTCGGAAAATGCGACCGTGTGTATGCTCCATCGGACTTTTGCTGGCCGAATTCCAGCCAGCAAAAGATTGAGAGCATGTTCTCAATTTTTCGTTCGGAAAAAGGTCCTATCCGAAAATGTGATCGTCTGTAGCAATTCCGACGCACAAAATTCCTATGCATGTGTTCTTGATGGTCGAAAGTTCAGCAAACTTTTGTGTGACCGTGTGTTTGCAAGGCAAGCTTGAGCGGAATTCCATCAGAAAAACCATCATAGCTTTTTCCGAGAAGTCTGGTCATGTGTACACAGCATAAGAACATGGCTTGCCTTTTAGTGCAAAAGATAGGTGTTTACCTTATCTTACTGTGCAGAAAGATTGATTGATAACCCTTGCGGGATTTAAATGTCAGCATCTATCACAAAAAGGCTTAAACATACAATACATGTTATACATAAATATTTTTATCATAAATACATGAAATCCATTAGGATATCATGGTTAGTCCATTTTGCATGGTAGCCATCTCTTGATTCAATGTTCAAATAACAGGCATCCAAAAAGTCAGTTGCGTTTTTCAGAATTTATGTTATCAGCACTACGATGTCATTGCAAGAAGTACACAGTGATTATTCAATTAACCCAGTAAAAACTAATATGATGGCTAATAACTACTGAAACAATATAAAAGTTTTAAAATAAGTAAACATGGGTGTGCTTCACTCATGTTTGCATATATACATTATTATATACAGAATTATGCACATCTATTTCACCACATCTTTTACCAATTACCAATTGTATTTACTGTACAATGGTAAATTTGCCCCAGCGGGTGACAGAAATTTTGTAAGTCACAATTGGATGATGTGCAGATAAAGAAAAATCTATTCCACCTACAATTTTCTGACCAGTTTGTGATGTGTCAGATTGTAATTTGTTGATTTATTCATATTTGATACCATTTTATATTTTTAAATTAAAAGTTTAATAAAAAAAAAAAAATAATGCTCAGTATCCTGATAAAATATGTTAGTCAGTTTACCTTTAAGCAACTGGTGGGTACATCAAGACTGAGGTCTTAATGAAGGCATGTCCTTTTTTCAAAGCACCATCCCAGTTCCAAGGTAAACAGGCCCTTCTGCACTTCTTGACCCTATGAACCACAGAGCAGAGGTTGTTAAAAATACACACACTAACAAAGGTTTTTTTTAAAAAAAATAAAGTAACATGGTTACCCTTTTACTAATGTTACATTATATTGACCAATATAAAAAGGCATCCAACTCTGAAAAAAAGATCAGGCTTTCAGTTTGGGAAAACAACATTCTCCTATGGCATATATTAAACTGAACTTCAGTCTGTGCCCCTGGTGACTGGTGATGAGTGGTGGAGGAATACTCAATCGTCAACAGAAGAGGCACAGAAAGCACAGTTCCACAGAACGAATGAAGCAGATGCAAAGAGATCCTTACGCTGCAGCTCTCTCTAGTAAGTAGAACAGTGAATAACACACTGGTGACAACATCAAATTTGGTGACACTGGAAGTCTGAGGTATATTTTACCTTAGATCTTACACTGCAAATGGCACACTCACACACCTAAAAGCCTCCTGCTATCTTTCTGGGGACATGCAAGACAATGGGTAAAACCTTAGAGAACTGCTTTGCAACACAATTACAATTTATAGATGTTCCCTATAGGATTGCACATTTTCATTTTTGAGTTCAGATCCATTTTAGAATCACTGTTATGTGATGTTCCTTTGGAATTTCTGTAAGGCTATACTATGTATTTACTTTCCTAATTAAATTATCTTATTCATATGTCCCTGGTTGGCTGAGTGCTGGCAATGTTTCATATTGTTTATTTACATGAATTATGCTACCCGCCGTAACTTTTCCGCTGCTAGTTTGGATGGCTGTGATAGCTGAAATGAAACCCACCTTTGGACCCCCCAGACAGTAAGACTACCTCTGGTCTATGACAGAATCAAATGGGGATTCTGCTTTTAAAGTTGTTGGAAAGGCAGAAGGTTTTTTCTTACAGAAGTGCATTCTGTGCAGCAAGGTAAAAAGCCTTCTGCATTCCGCTCCCCCCACAGCCCTTCCTAAATACATACCTGAGCCTGATCTTGATCCAGCAATGAGCATGTGAACTGAGGCTCTCTTGGCTCTTTCTCCCCTCATTAGTTTATATACAGCAGCAGGAACCATTGGCTGCTGCTGCTGTCAATCACAACTAGTGATGAGGAAGCGGGGGATGGGGCTGATCACGGCTCTGTTTGTCTCATGGACACAGAGTGGGGCTTGCAATGGAGGCACTCGGTGGAGAAGAAGAGCCAGGAGCACCGGTGGAGGACCCGAGAAAAGGAGGATCAGGGTTGCTCTGTGCAAAACCATTGCACAGAGTAGGTAAGTAAAACATGTTTGTTATTTTAATAATAATAAAAAATAGCCTTTACAATCACTTGAAGGTTTGCGGGGATTATGGGGCCAGGACATCCATGTTTGATTCTAGTTGTTCAGATCTGGACTGAGTATACACTTTCTGTGCTGGAAGTCATGATACCCAAGGGCCCGTCCTGTGTTGGTTATGCAGAATTCTCTCTCTGTATCTCAGAGAGAATTGATTCTATGAATATTGTCCACTTTTTACACATATGGACAAGAACGTTGAGGTAAAAACAGAAATTCAATAACCACTTATCACCCAAGCCAATTCTGGCATTTCTCTCCTATCATCATTTTTTGCTAGAACCCCCAAACATTATATATATATATATATATATATATATATATATATATATTTTTAGCAGGGACTCTAGGGAATAAAATGGCGATCAATGCAATTTTTTATGTCATACGGTATTTGCGCAGCAATTTTTAAACACAATTTTTTGGGAAAAAAATACACTTTCATGAATTTTAATGCAGGAAAACCCAATTTTTTAGTAAAATATAAAAGATGATGTTACGCCAAGTAAATTGATACCAAACATGTCACTCTTTAAAATTATGCACACTCTTGGAATGGCACCAAACTACGGTACTTAAAAATCTCCATAGGCGACGCATTAAAATTGTTTACAGATTACCATTTCTGAGTTACAAGGGAAGTCTAGTGCAAGAAATATTGTTCTTGCTCTAACAATCATAGCAATACCTCACATGTGTAGTTTAAACGCTGTTTACATATGCGGGCGCAACCTATGTATGCGTTTGCTTCTGCGTGCAAGCATGAGGGGATGAGGGAGCTTTAAAAAAAAATATATATATATATATTATTGTTTATTTTATTTTTATTTTTATACACTTCCCCTTTATTTATTTTTATCACATTTATTCCTATTACAAGAAATGTAAACATCCCTTCTAATAGGAATAGGGCATGACTAGGGCATGGGTCTATAAGTCTCCACATCTCTCCTCTATGCTGGAAAGCCTGGGATAAGAAAAATAAATAAATGGATGTCAGGTTTGCAGCAAAAAAAAAAAAAGGCAGTGTTTACATCTGCCAGAGCTGGAAGTGATATCATGACGTCGCTTCCTGCCTCCGAAGGGCCATAGAGAAGGCCAGAGACCATCTAGTCTTCAGAAATCCCTACTATAAACTAGCGGCACCGCCAGATCAATCCTCTGGATTAACACATGGGAGAGCCCAGAGAAGCATCGGAGGGCAGCGGGAGGGGTGGATGTCCCCTTATGCCACCTGTAAAAGAAATAAAGCAACTAAACAGCCGCTAAGATGGCTTTTACACTGTAGGGAATCACTGGCTGAAAAAAAGATATCTGGATGAAGCACGTAGCTGCAGGCATCATTCAGATATCTCCACTCAAAGTCCAAGAGGTATACCCAGGGGAAGTGGTTAAAGGATTAAGCATGCCATGTTTTCATTTCATTACATACATAAATACTTCAGTACTTCAGAAATGTTTCTACTCACAGTTTTTACAGTGTAACTGCATTGCTAACATGAATTAATACAGATGTACAGCACTAACAGGCTTGGATTTATGGGTTACGTATTTGTACTTTAGTTGAAAACTAAAGAGAGGCCATTCTTTCCCTGCCAGCACACAGACACCTTATACTCCTCTCTGTGGACATGCTGTATGGCTGTATGGTACTAAAGGACATCCTATACAATTGGATGGGAGACCTTTCACTGCAAGCCACACAATCTCTGTTAGGAGGATTCAGCATTTGGGACCTCAGCAGTCACTGCGTTTTTTTCCTCTCCCATTTGTGTAGCACTCGCTTGACCCTCCTCTGCATACGTATACACCTTCTATGAAGTAGAAGGTCTAAAGAGTTTTTGAATCACAAGGCAAAAAGGAAGATCAATGCATGTTTTTAATTTGGTACAGTGATATCCTGTCTACTGTTCAACTGATTAGATGCCATCTGATATACACCCCTGATGAAGAAGATCTGTCTTTTCTCCAAAACGCGTCGGGTAATAGAAAACAGACTGCATCATTTGTAACATTGTATACAGTATTCATGTTCAATAATATATACAGTGACGCATTTGTCTGTTTTTAAGAGTATGTTTCATGATGTTCCAGTAAATGTTCTTTTAACATATTTTTGAAGTGTAACATATATGTTACTTTAGAACATCTCCAAGGTGCCTAAAAAAATCCCACTGGGGAGATTCACTCTGTTTGTTTATGCACTGTAACAACTGAGAAATTGTGGCAGAATAAATAAATGCGAAAGCCTGTGCTAATACAATATGGAATCAACAAGCAACAATATTATTTAGTCACTTTATACAATTTTCAATGAAAATGCAGCACTTTATTAGAACATGAACTTCTATGCATCTCTGTGTGGATCAAACTGGAAACAAATGTCACCTCCTCCCACAGGTGAAAGTGTGTGACTCATCAGTTAGTTGTACCTCATTTGAAAAATAAGAGGTCTAAATGCATATAACCATCTGAATAAAAAGAAGAGGAGCGTTATTTAGGCAAAACATACATACAATCAGTCAGTGTCTCCAAAGCTCCACCCAAGCTCCTCCCTAGGGGTAAGACCCACTGAATTACTGGATAACTTAAACCATCACAGAGTAACTTCTCTTGTTTTTTACAATTACTGCTTGCATTCAAAGCGCAAAGTTAAAAAAAAACATTTTGTACACTGTAAATTCAATAAATTAGGCTTTAGTCAAAATTACATCCCAAGTAAGAAATAACCTAAAAACTGAATACAATATATAGATAAATAGCAATAATGTGCATATGAAAAAACGGCCAAAGTAGTAACATTGTAAAACAATATATCCAATTCAGCCATATAGACATTGTCAGTTCCGCCATTAACACCCCCCCAATGGGCATTATGAGATACCATAAAAATGCAAGAATATTTCACATCTAAATTAAGCATACAAAACAGATCACATTTTATATTAATGTAAACCTAAAATAAATATACAACCACACATTAACATATTTGGTCTAACATATTACCATAAATACAATATTATTTATACTGATAAAAGAACATCACAAATAGTTCAATATGTAAAATGAATCAAACACTACTATTGTGCCCATAAAAGGTATAGGGAGGAGCTTGGGTGGAACTCTGAAGACACTGACTGATGCCACACGCTACCTTCGCTGATAACTGTGGCTTTTAGATTTATGTATCTTATGCTCAAATAAAGCCTTTTAAAACATTTTTTTACACCATTAAAAACTTCCTTTTATTTTAATTTGTATGAGTATATGCAGGGCTATTTTTCAGGAGGAATGGGGAGGAATGCGGTTCCTGCACCTTTAGCACTGAATATTTGTAATGACAAGGGGTGTTGGGGTGTTCTGCAGGGTCTAATGATGCTGACTGCTGGGGGATCTATTGGGGGGAATTTATTTTTGCTAGGGAAGTCTGTTGTTGCTGGAGAGGGCTATCTTTACTGGTGAGAGATCTATTGTTTCTGAGAGGGGTTTTTCTATGTTGCAGGGGGTCAATTGTTGCTCGGAGGGATCTACTGTTGATGGATGGGTCTATTGATGCTGGCTGATGAGAGATCTGGTGAGTGTCTATTGTTTCTGGGGTGGATCTATTGTTGTTGGGGAAGTATTTTTTTGCAGGGCATCTATTGTTTCTGGGGTAGTCTATTGTTGCTGGCTGCAGGGGATCTATTTTAGAGTCTTTCTTGTTGTTAACAAATTCCATACAAATTAATTAGCTTCACAAAATGATAATTGGTTCTGTGTTCTCTAAAAGGGGCGGTACTGAAAGGTAGGTAAGGGTGGAACCAATTGATGGTCTTCAGAGGTGGGTAGGGGGCATAGAGGAGGCATGGCTTGGAAGAGGGAGTACCTGCACCTAGTCTCTGAAAAAAAACCTGCGTGTATATGAAAAATTGGGCTTACGTGGTTGGAGTCTGTAAAAAATTATATTTGTGTCACCTGCAGTATTTCGGAGGATTATTTAGGCAATTAGAATCTGATGTGTTAACACATTACCAAGAATATTTAGATCTCTTTTTTCACATGAGGTCCAGCTATCTAGTAATTCACACTTTTCCACTTGTGGGTGGAGATCAGATTTGTTTGCAATTTGATTTTCACGAAGGAGCATAAAAATTTGATTGAAGCATCACATCAACATGGAAACTGTAGCAGAATAGTAGAAGTACTGCATTATCAGCTAACTTGGCTAAAGTGGGATGGGTCCTTGAACTACCTGGCATTGGCTTTACTCCTCCAGCCAATGCGAGTTTAGTGAGTGAGTTCTGTTCTCGTAAATTCTGATCGTGTGTACACAATTTCGATGCACAAAGTTCCACGCATGCTCAGAATCAAGTACAAGACGAAAGCGCTCGGTCTGGTAAAACTACCGTTCGTAATGGAGATAGCACATTCGTCACGCTGCAATTTTTTAAATCTTTTAACTCAGCGCATTCTCTTCTTCTTTAGAAGGCTAGAATAATGAAGTTGTTTTGCTGCTCATATTTACACAGACTTCTGAAAAAATGATTTCTTTATTATTTCTCGCGATCTCATGAATATTTTATGTTTTGGTTTTCGTCAGATCTCCATAATAATGTATTTAATTTTGGTTTATAGTGTTTTTTTTTTATCAAGATCTCCTTGTTTTTTTTTTTTCTAGTGCTCTCCGTAATATTGTTTTTAGTTTTGTGTGTCAAGTTACCACAACAACATTATTATCTTGCATTTTTCAACCTCAAGGATGTTGGCGTTGGTGTCCCTTGTTAATTTGACATTGTATTTTTGAAATGTACCTGCCTACTCACAAACATACTGTTTTTGAAGTAAAACACATAGGCAAGTATTTGTGAAAAACAAATAGCCATTTATTCTGGGTCATAACAAAATAAAGAGGAAGGCTGCGCTGGAGAAACTGGTGAAATTGGCAAAGCCTTTGTACCCCAGGGCACACATCAATTATTTTACAGTCAAAATTGGTGGCATGAGGAGTCGTAATAATAGTGAGCAGAATCCAGTCCAGGACTACAAGAGATCAGGAACAGCAGCAGATGACATATATGTCCCCAGGCTGTGGTCTTACAACAGCCTGCATCCTTTGTCAGACCAGACTGAATCCAGGCCATCACTCTCTTGTCTTCCTTCCAGGCTTGCTTCCAGGCTGTGGCTCTGGTGTTGTAGTTGTGGCAGGAGGTGGAGGAAGGGGAGGAGGACCATGGTTGAACTCACAAACGTGGGTTTGGCTTGTGAGTTTGCCCCTCAATCCCTTATTTAGGGCTTGTAACATAACTTCCTCACATAAGAGGCATTGGTCCTCCTCCATTTCCAGCATTTTGCATTCTGCCATGTAGGCATAGTCCTCTTGAATACTGGGGGGGTTCTGAGGGCCACAGTAGCCTTCAGAAATGGGCCAAGTGCTGCCTCCTCCAGGTTATTCCTCTTCCTGGGACTTTTTTGAGGAAGGTGGAGGGGAGGGACCTAAGATTTGGGCAGGCTACTGGGCCCAGCCACCTCCTGGCTGCCACTTACCACACCCTCCTCCTGGCTGAGACTTTCCTGTGTATGACAAAGGGACATAGTTTTAGTTTTTGTTTCATCAATCACACACAATTTTCTGCTCATGACTGTTGCAAATTGAATGTTAATAAATAGAAAACACTATCATTCTGACCCCAGCATTTTTCATTCTTGTCACAATCATTTGTGGCCACTACTGTCTATTGATATGTAAAACACTTTGTAAAATCAGAAATTACTAATCAATAATAACATCTAGTTAACATCATTAATTATTTGACTAGAAATATGTTGAACAATGCTATACCTGGCTCAAGCCGGGCTCCTCCACAACTGGGTTCAGTCTGGCCTGCCAGAAAATGCAGTCTGTCATAGTACCATAGCCTGGGTACATAAATGTCATCTGCTGCAGCTCCTGATCTCTGGGAATCCTGGACCTTCTTGTACTCCCTATTATAAGTTCCCCTCATGCCACCAATTAGGGCTTTCAAATAGGGGATGTCTGCTGTGGGGATTACCGGCTACACAAATTCCAGCAATTGATCCAGCAGTGCCTTCCTGTTTTTTTGATTGTTATAAAAGGGGTGGTTTACTTGCCACAGACAGGGCAAGCTCCCTGTACATAACAATGAATATGGGGATAAAGTCATGGTCATTTAATAGATCCATTTTATCTGCAAGACACAACACAAGACAAACTCTAATGTCAGGCTAAGTTAAAATTGTACCTTCATTCAAACGATCAGCACTTCCGATACACCTTCCTCCTCTCACAGATCGTACGTACGATGCACGTGTGTTACGCTTTATATACACTGTGCATACATCCCGGAACGTCCCAATCCTGGAGGATATTTAATGCCTCAAATATGGCCTTTATAGAGATGGTGGAGATGGTGGACATCTTCAAGAGGGCCGACTATGACGGGAAGCATGGACCACACCCAAACCCAAATGTGAGAAAGGCCAAGATCATGACTAAAGTTGTGATGAAAAGTCTGCCGAAGAATTTTGGGGTACGGCGATCCAAGGATCAACTGAGGAAACAATGGTCAGACCTCAAATTGAGGGAGCAGGATCAGTACAGGAGAATCAAGAGAGTGCTGCAAAAAAGTAAGTATTTTGTCATGTGTTCCTATTCTTCTTCTTACGTTCTTGCTGCTCCATGTGCTTTTCTTTACTGAAGTACAGTTTAAAATGGCAAGTTTCAGGCTCGTGGGCATAGTAATCGTTAGTAGTAAAAATCATTTGTTTGCCCACTAATACGAAGTTTTTTGCAGATGCAGGTTAACTACATTTGGTCATGCCTATTTGTATTCAAAGAAGTTTAGTACATTGTTGTCTAGATGGTTTTGTAACTAGAATAAATTGCAAACTTGATTCGGTGTAAGGAGAGGACACTCAGCAGCTGTGTACACATCTTGATGCAAGAGCACTAGTGTGAGACACAAACTTTTTAGGGTGTCCTACACAGGTGCTCCAGTGGATACTAGGGGTCTCTACATGTGTGATACTTTAACAAAAAAGGTAAGTATTCCAGCTTTGTAAAGGGAAAAAATTAAGTCTTCAGCTTTGAACTCTGCCAAAACAGACAATTGTACGACACTTCCAAACAATGTTTCATATTCCTATTTCTTGCCTCAAATATCTGTGTGCTGAGTATACCTTTATTTTATTCACATAGGGGAGAAAAAAATCAGGACATCTGAGGTCACCAGGGACCCCCAACCTCCTAAAGAAGGGGAACTCACAACACCACAATCTCAGGATGTGGAGGAAGGAGAGGTTTATGAAGTGGGCAAAATAGTGACCACAACAGGTGATTATCTGAGACCACAGCTTCAGGTAATAGATGTATGCCTGCATATTTATAATACATGGTGTGTTTTTTTTATTTTTAGGTGATGTGGATGTTGTGGAAGAAGAAACACATTTCACAAGTGCAAATGCACACGTCCTCATCGGGAAAATCATGGTCTACAATCGTGATTTACAGAAGATCAAGGAAGACATCAATGATGTGAACAAAAGACTCAAAAACATCATTGATGTTTTAGGCAGAATCGAAAACACCCCAACATTTATCAAATTCTTTCTATTTTTCTAACTTTTCTCTAAAATTTGGAAAGCCAAATTTGCACACAGTGTGTCAACATGTGCTATCTGCCATCACAGGATATCTTGGTACGCATTTTGTGGGTGCAACCCTTTTCTCACAAATAAAGTAGATGAGAGGAAGGGGTTGCACCCCCGAAACACGTCCATTTATCCCCCATGATGGGAGCTAGCACATGTTGACATTAGGCATGGGATCAGGAGGGACATCACCATTTTGACTGTCAATTTGTGTTCCTCTTCAAAATTTGGCTTTCACATGGGTGACATCATCCCATCTGATGAAGGCAATATCAACACAGTTTGGACATACTAATGTCTGATATTGCCTTCACTTTGTCAAAGTTGAACTTTGTAAGTTCCTGAGTTGCGTATTGTTTTATGGTTTTAAACATGCCTGTTTACCACAAAAAGGCTATTTGTACTGTCAAAAACAAAAATGTTATTAAAATATACTAAATATACTAAGTTACTAAAATATATTGGTTTGTTCAAAAAGCCTTTTCTAACGCACATGTGAATGTGCACGGAGTAAAAGGTTTTCTACTCAACAATGTTTGGCTTCTTCTTTCAATGCTCATTATCATTTTTGGACTAAGTTGGTGTTTACACTGAAATGGGGGTTATTTACTAAAGGCAAATCCACTTTTCACTACAAGTGCACTTTCAGTGCGGTTTCAAGTGCAGTTTCATGTGCACTTTTGCAGCACACTTGGAGTGCAAAGTGGATTTTCCTTTAGTAAATAACTCCCACAGTGCTTTATAATTTGCCACAATCATGCCATTTTTGTGACTCTGCAAAATTCATTCATGGTACTGAAAATGATGTATATTTTTAACAGGAATGCATTACATACATTAACAACAAAAACAAGGTGTGTGTGTGTGTAGCAGACCCACAACATAATAATAGTTTGCTGAAGAAGAGATTGTCACCTCATGTATCTTAAAAATTACGTTTGCACTAGTGAAGAAAATGTCTAAAAAAAAAAAGTACATTGGAGAACCGAGGAGACAGCTAAAAGAAACACAAGCAGTAAATCTAAGGAAATATTATTTCAGTTTAAAAAAAAAAAATGTATTTATAAAATGTTTATTAAACAGTTTCTGGCATATCAATGGCCCCCCTACCCGCAAAGTACTCCATATATTTTATACGGACCTCTCGTGCACTTTGGGGGGGCAAGCACTGACAACTAGATACTAACCCACAAACACAAACTGAAGAGCAGTAATGATTGGAAAAGCACGAGGCTGAAAAGCGTGAATCGTCTGTCACCAAACTTCTAGTAACACGAGATTAGCAGAAGGAGCCCAAAGGGTGGCGCACTTGGTATTGAACTTCCCTTTTCTATTGCCGTTGTACGTCACCGCGTTCTTGACGTTCGGAATTTCTGACAACATTGTGACCATGTGTATGCCAAAATCCGTTGAAAAAAAAACCATGGATTTTGTTGTCAGAATGTGCGTACGTGTGTACATGGCATTAGACTTAGAAATGGAACTACAACTGCATAGTCCTTATGTCATATAAATTGTGGACATGAATGTTGATAATAAAGGCTTTCTGATACTCTTTGGGGCTTATTTACTAAAAGCAAAGAGGCTGTTAATTTTGCAAGAAAATTTTAATTTTGCAGGGGGATATTCCATTAGCTTGTGTTGAAAATTCACTATGCAAAGAATACCCAAACATGTACAAGGAAAAGAAACAGTATCTTTGCTTGCACATGATTGGATGATGGAAATCAGCAGTGCTCCACCTTGTAGACCAAGGTAAGGCAAAGTGAGCAGCCTATTTATCTTTAGTAAATCAACCCCTATCTTGCAGTACAATGGCTGAATGTCTAGGTAGACATCAACTACTACTAAATAAATGGAGTTTTATTTTAGCGACAGTTATACCAAGATGTTACAGCTAAAAATACTTACTGGCTATACCTTTATACATGATAAATATGTGACCAAAATATAGCATAATGATGCATATGACATTTTTGAAATGCAAAACAGCATTGTTTTAAGTAGATGAATTTGAATACACAAAACCATGTCCATGTAATTAAAAACAATATGGTAAAATCTATTTCTCATGCTCATTATAAAAAGCTGGGTCATTGGGTCATAATCATTAGTTATATTAATATGCCCATAGCTGATCTTAAAGTGGAGCAAAAAAAGAAAAAGAAAATGCATTTTACTAAGCAAAGCACTTGGCAGAATATCAGTCTTATAAAAGTGATAATGTAGATTTTATATAGATTTTAAAAGTTGTAAGTCCTCAGCAATGTTGAACAGACGGTAGAAATCAAACCTCACTAAAACTTACAAGGATCCTAAAAGGCCAGTAATGCAAACAGGGATACTATAATGCACACAATCTCATTTATTATTTACTTAGTAGCTTTTTTTGTAGTAGTGACTAGGGTTCCTTACTTGTCAATTTAGAACTGTTTAGCACAAGATAGCTGGAAATAGCTGTCTAGTTCTCCAATGCAGATTTTACCATTCTCTTGCCTACAGAACCTAGTTCAGTGCTTCTGTAAGGGATTGAAGGTTTTGTTACACTGACTCTGAGAAGCCCAGTTTACAAAAGCTACTAGATAATATTGCAGTAGACATGGGCCTGAACGACCCCCAGTTTGGTACGTGGCATAACTTTTGAGCATCTCAAAAGTTCAGAAATGAAAAAATGCACCATATTGAAGTCTATGGGACCCAAACTGGAAAAATCAAAAGTGACAATTTTGAATATATGCATGTAATTGGGTATATAAAGGTTATGGGGTCTGGTTATTGCCCTGGGGGACATGTATCAGTTTAAAAAAAGTTTGTAAAAAATAGAAATAACAATCAAAATGAAAAATTCCTTTAAATATAATGCCTGGGGGTCCCCTTAGTCTGCCTGCTGCAGCAATAATGACATTTATAAAGCTAAAAAAAGATATTTTCTCTGCAAGCTTTCTTTATTTTGTAAACATCGGCTTGGGGAGCCAGTCTATATGAAGAGGCCATAAATTAGTGCACTCGGATCAAGATTAGAAGTTTTTGGATACATTCTGATGTCTCTTTGGATAGAAGTAACAGGTGCAAAAAAATTGGGCTTCGGGGGTTCATGGTGTCTGCACACCATAACCCTATAGAGGTACTCTTGATAAAAGCAAGAATTGGCCTGCTGTCAAAAATTGAAATGATATGCATCACTGAGGTGGCCCCCTTCTCCACCACTCCTCTCTTGACCAACAAAAGCCTCAAAACTACGTTTTCCACAATGCAATTATAGTGAATATACACTGCGCTAAAAAGAAAATACTAAAAAGAAATGGAGCAGCTACATACGGAGTGACAACAACCATGAAAATACCGTGAAAAGAAATGTAGCGCATATAATGTGAAAACCCACAAAAAAAGGGGGGTATTAATATATAATAACACCATCAATAAAATAAATAACTCGTGAGTCTCTCAACATAAATGAATGGAGTCCAAATAAGTGAACAACGTATAATTGGAAAGTGTCCCACTGGTAAAGGTGAGTGAGTATATACAACGACTGATGTTCAAACACAGGCAAATATTTAAATCCCCCAGGAAGAACACATCCATCAGCTGTATAAATCTTGATAAAAGTAGTGTATAGAAAACTCTTACCAGATGAATTGAACTCCCTTGTCAGCGACAGGGAATCACTAAGGCAGGGTGCCCCTCAGGGCCATGGAAAGGATATCCCGCCTCTGGAACCTTCTGGGTCTGACTCTGCAACGATCTCCTGGGGCCGCCGGGTAGATTCTCACAAAGGATGGCCAAGGCACAGATCAGAGGGAATGAGACATCTCACATGAAGCTGAAGTGGAAGCTGGATTTTCTCTCAGGTGATATGTGGAGAAAGAATAAAAAGCCTCCACATAGTGCAGATAAAAGGTGGGTTTTTTATTGCTAAAAAGCCTGGATATAATAAAAGATGTGATCACAAATGATAAAAACAAAATGGGCAACAAGGAGGATGTTGAAAGCGACCGACGCGTTTCGACCAATCGGCCTTCTACTGGGGCATACAGCATCCCCTCCATGCTGCCTTATATTTATAAATAAGAACATTAATGTAAACCAATTGTATCAAGTTCAAATCTGACGTTCCCATTGGTTGGATAAAAACACCTGATCCAACCTGGTTAGACTAGAGAGAAAATAATACGCCCATTACAATTGGCAGTATGTCATTAACCTGTTGGTGTTGTATGAAAAATTTCCCACTGTCACACTGACAAGGAACCGCCATACATAATAAATGGATAGGGGTCAGAGGGATCACACTACATTCACTCATTGCTGACACCTCTGAGATGGTTTGAGGCTACAAATAAGCCAGAGCCAATCAGAGGTGTTATAAAGGTGGGCGGGCGGAACAAACAGCCAATGGACTAAGCGGCCGGAAGTCTCGTCTGAGCCGCCTTGCTTGCACGTGTCAAACAAAGGGAAATGACGTCGGGCTAGGCTGTGCGCCCGACGTCTATCCCCAGTCACGTGATAAGCATAAAGAAACACTAGAGGGACAAAAAGGGGAGGGCGAGACCTGTGTCAAAGCGAACGCGCCTGACGTCACATCCAGCGCTCGCCCCATATCCCAACGGTGATCCGACTCAACCAAAGAAGATAGTCGCATGATCCCCACAATTAGTGGAAAAACATTAAATGGCGCATGCGGACTAAGCCTCAAATGGTGGAGCCGCCTCATCTAAGTCAGAACCCACGGGGGGGTGTGGCTCCAAAAAAGCCGCTCTAAACAGAGCGGCTTCAAAAAGTCAAAACACATCCATTGGAATGTCCTAGAAGGGGAAAGAAATAAACTCTAAAACAATAGGATAAAGTCCCCATACCTAAACACAATGACAAAACTGGATTCCTGTTAAGGAGGCACTCTAGCTATTGTGATGTAAACCAATTAAATAAACATATCATAAAAACGAATGTATAATGTTCTCAGAAGAATTCCTATATAAATTATAGCTAAGGTTGCATGAAATGAGAACAGACTGGACTGTATAATAAGAACAAGGTAATGTGTGTGCCAACATGGAATCCCTGAATGAGAAAATCCCCATGGATCTCCATGTGAGCACCCCTCTCTAAATGTTCTGACATGAGTGAACATGTGCAAAAAAATGTACATGTGATGTAAAATAAACTTCTAAACCTGTTCCATGTGTAACGATCAATAAAATAAATATTGCTGGCGAGGAATGGTTCAGTGGGAAATTTTTCATACAACACCAACAGGTTAATGACATACTGCCAATTGTAATGAGCGTATTATTTTCTCTCTAGTCTAACCAGGTTGGATCAGGTGTTTTTATCCAACCAATGGGAACGTCAGATTTGAACTTGATACAATTGGTTTACATTAATGTTCTTATTTATAAATATAAGGCAGCATGGAGGGGATGCTGTATGCCCCAGTAGAAGGCCGATTGGTCGAAACGCGTCGGGCGCTTTCAGCATCCTCCTTGTTGCCCATTTTGTTTTTATCATTTGTGATCACATCTTTTATTATATCCAGGCTTTTTAGCAATAAAAACCCCACCTTTTATCTGCACTATGTGGAGGCTTTTTATTCTTTCTCCACATATCACCTGAGAGAAAATCCAGCTTCCACTTCAGCTTCATGTGAGATGTCTTGTTCCCTCTGATCTGTGCCTTGGCCATCCTTTGTGAGAATCTACCTGGCAGCCCCAGGAGATCGTTGCAGAGTCGGACCCAGAAGGTTCCAGAGTCAGGATATCCTTTCCATGGCCCTGAGGGGCACCCTGCCTTAGTGATTCCCTGTCGCTGACAAGGGAGTCCAATTCATCTGGTAAGAGTTTCCTATACACTACTTTTATCAAAATTTATACAGCTGATGGATATGTTCCTCCTGGGGGATTTAAAGATTTGCCTGTGTTTGAACATCAGTCGTTGTATATACTCACTCACCTTTACCAGTGGGACACTTTCCAATTATATGTTGTTCACTTATTTGGACTCCATTCATTTATGTTGAGAGACTCACGAGTTATTTATTTTATTGATGGTGTTATTATATATTAATACCCCCCTTTTATTGTGGGTTTTCACATTATATGCGCTACATTTCTTTTCACAGTAAGTTTTCCACAAGACTGTAAACTACCAGTCTGGAAAGTCATTACATAAACATCTCTTTAAGGTGTCCTCAAGAGATTTAATCTTTTGCTCCCTCTGTGGGGCTGGGATGATTTCCGAGATTTTTTCCTTGTAACAGTGGTCAAGGAGGGTTGCCAACCAATCCTTGATGCCACGTAACCTTTTGCAGGCTTTGAAGAAAGTTTGTGGAGGCATGATAAGCAGACTGCTTGGGGTCACTGAGGATTACAGTATCTGGGACTGCCTCCCAGCCACGTACTACTCTCAAGGGTGCTGGGGATGGAAAACCATCTGTTGAGGGTTGACATATGGCTTCCTTTGCTTCAATGCCTCCAAAACTGCCAGAATCCTCCTCTTTCGCTTGCTCCTCTTGTTTGTTGTGGGATGTCGCAAAAATGGTATCTGCATAAAGCGGGTCTTGAGAGGAAGGAAAGTCGTCCTCTTCCTCCCACTGCTCTGCCTCGAGTGCCCTGTCCATAATGCCACGCAAAGACTACTCCAGTAGGAACACAACAGGGATTGTGTCACTGATGCATGCATTTGCATGGCTCACCATCCTTGTTGCTTCCTCAGATGGTAACAGTATAGTGCATTTATCTTTTATCAGCAGCCATTGGTGTGGGGGAAAAAGCCAAGCCGGCCTGAGCCTTTCCTTGTGCCATACTCACACAGGTACTTGTTAATGGCGCTCTGCTGCATGTTCTAAAGTCAAGTTTCACCTGGTGGGCATGTCACAAATCAGGCGGTTTATGGGCAGGTAGAATGCTTGCTGAATTTCAGCCAACCGAGCACTGTCTACGTATGCCCCCCTGAAATGACTACAGACTCTTTTGGCCTGATTTAGCAGATCTTGCAACCCTTGGTATCTGCTTAACCACTTCCTTACCGTCCATTGTCATATGACGTCCGCAAGAACACTCTGTCCCTCTGGGCGGGCGTCATATGACATCCTTGGCTTCCTGGCGGTATAAGGGGCATGTGCGCTCTGCCGGAGGCACGCACAGGCACGTGCCGCATCACTCGGGAGCCGATGCATGTGCCAGGCAGCCGCGATGTCAGCCATGCACCTGTGATTGCTGGTGACAGAACAGGAACATGTCAGGATCCACAGGATCCACATCCTGTCAGGGGAGAGGAGACCGATTGCATGTTCCTAGTATATAGGAACACCAATTGGTCTCCTACCCTTGTCAGTCCCCTCCCCCACAGTTAGAATCACTCCCTAGGTAACACATTTAACCCCTTGATTGCCCCTAGTGTTAACTCCTTCCCTGCCAGTGACATTTATACAGTAATCAGTGCATATTTATAGAACTGATCGCTGTATAAGTGTCACTGGTCCCAAAATAGTGTCAAAAGTATCCGATGCATCCGCTGCAATGTCACAGTCATGATAAAATTGCAGATCGCTGTCGTTACGATAAAAAAAAATGAATAATAAAAATGCCATAAATCTATCCCCTATTTTGTAATCAAAAAATGAACTGATTTTGTGGGCACATAATGAAAGAGAGAATCAGTAAATAGGTATAAATTTTATTACAACATAGTTAAAAAACATATAAACAACATACAAAAAACACCCTGTATGAACACAGTTACCAGTTACCCAATAATGCAGTTATAGAGGACTGGACCTATGGTACAAAGATTAATTTAATACCATATCAAGGTAAAAGAAAAATTTCTGATCCAGTAATGCCTCCAAAAACGTGCTCGTCGACGCGTTTCACTAAAATATTTGCTTCCTCAGGACAGATACTGGGTAGGTGCTGGTATATTTAAAAACAAGAAAGTACATGTGTAAGCATTCAATGTAGTATATATCTATATAAGTATGAATTATGATTGTTACAAGAGACACTAAAAGAATATGGTTTTGAGGTCTGACCATTTTGCAGAGGAAATTAACAGGAGTTAAAAAGACTGCGCCCACAAACAGACATCTATTAAGGATTTAAACATTAGTCACAACATCTTGAGGAAGATTTTGCAAAATAATGCAGCACAGACAATGAAATCAAAGTGAAACAACCTACAAACGACACACATTGACAACATCAAAAATATTTTAGGGTGATCAGTATTAGGTGTAAGACCCAAATGGGGAAGGAGCCCATATAGGTGATGCCAATGGGGTGGACAGAAAGGGAGGCGCAACCAACCAGGAAGCCAGATCACCATGGCCCCACAGCCAGAGGCGCCAAACAAACCATCCCCCTGTGGGCTGACAGGTGGTAGACACACAGCCGGCGGTGCAGCATCACAAAGACGCCGCACACCCGGCATTGAATGTGTGACATCGACGTGCAGTGTGGAAACCCCCGCACCACTCCACGTCAGAACAGGGCAGAGGGAGGGTCCGCAGTCCGCGTCGCAGCTCCCGAACGGGACAAAGCAGGCAAGGCCCAACAAAGGGACACGGCCAAAACCACCACTGTGCACATGTAAGGAGAAAAAAATAAGTAGCATAAAATAATTAAGTAAGCAAAGGAAAGTAAATAAAGACTAGAGTAAAGTCCTAACGAGATATGAGAAATGGAATGAACTAGAAGTAAATGGGAACGGCTGAAAAACAACCATTTTGGTATGTAAGAGAATAATTGTTTTCAATGCGACCGTGTGCCTCCATCCCTAGTTAATTTAAAAAATAGAAGCAAAATATTTTAATGGGACTTTGAATGAGGGATAACGGGGCCGTTCAAGTCCCCTCCTCCATCCCGGTTCAATAATTAAATAAAGAGAGCAGAAGACGGAACTTTACATGAAGCACACAGAAACAATAGAATAGATTGAATAAAAAATAGCTTTTAATTGGTTCAGATTGTTATAAAGGTATCGTATTAAATTATTTTAAATTGTTTTATGCATTTTGCTATATATCAATATATTTACAGTTTTACAATTCATTAGAACCAAATATTACACATTGATTGACACTCCAACAAAGAGTTAATATATATTATAGGATACATGGGATGATTAAAACATGATTACATGAGGTGAAATTAGTAACTTTACAGATTAATGACAGACAAAGATCACACTGAATTGAGATAAATAAAGGGAACAAAATGAAAAGGAATGGCCATCAAAAATTCATAAATATATACACTCGGTTGTTGTTAGCTCTACGCATTTCAAGGCCTTATAGCCTATCATCAGGAGCAAAACCGTGGTAATTATCTATAAATGAAAGAAACAATAGTGTTTATATATTAAGAAGAGACCCAGAGAGCTAACCCCGGACATGAGAGATCCCCCATGAAATCAATCAGTCCGCACACTTACATATGGGTCCTCGCAGTAGTGGTGCAAACAGCAGCCTGACATGAGCACTGCCCAATGTGGGTCAAGGTATGTGAGATGATAGTCGTGAATGGGGTAACCCCTAGCAAGGAAACTGCTGTGAAAAAAATATGACAAAAAAAACAGAAAATAAAAATGCTAAATTACTTATAAGTGCTAGTTCACACCAGATGCAGTTCTGTGCGCTTTTCTTCTGCACTTAAATTGCATGCAGTGTTTTCCATGTATTCCAGTGGCTCTAGTTCACACCAGTGCAGTCAGTTTCTGGTCAGTGTCTGGTGCTGAAAAGAAACTAGAGCGTGCTGCATTTTTTCTGCACAGAACTGGGTAGTGGGGTTCCCCAGGGTTCTGTGCTGGGACCAATCCTATTTAATTTGTTTATAAACGACCTGGAGGATGGGATAAACAGTTCAATCTCTGTATTTGCAGACGATACTAAGCTAAGCAGGGCAATAACTTCTCCGAAGGATGTGGAAACCTTGCAAAAAGACCTGAACAAATTAATGGGGTGGGCGATTACATGGCAAATGAGGTTCAATGTAGAAAAATGTAAAATAATGCATTTGGGTGGCAAAAATATGAATGCAATCTATACACTGGGGGGAGAACCTCTGGGGGAATCTAGGATGGAAAACGACCTGGGGGCCCTAGTAGATGATAGGCTCAGCAATGGCATGCAATGCCAAGCTGCTGCTAATAAAGCAAACAGAATATTGGCATGCATTAAAAGGGAGATCAACGCAAGAGATAAAACGATAATTCTCCCACTCTACAAGGCTCTGGTCCGGCCGCACCTGGAGTATGCTGTCCAGTTCTGGGCACCAGTCCTCAGGAAGGATGTACTGGAAATGGAGCGAGTACAAAGAAGGGCAACAAAGCTAATAAAGGGTCTGGAGGATCTTAGTTATGAGGAAAGGTTGTGAGCACTGAACTTATTCTCTCTGGAGAAGAGACGCTTGAGAGGGGATATGATTTCAATTTAAAAATACTGTACTGGTGACCCCACAATAGAGATAAAACTTTTTCGCAGAAGAGAGTTTAATAAGACTCGTGGCCACTCATTACAATTAGAAGAAAAGAGGTTTAACCTTAAACTACGTAGAGGGTTCTTTACTGTAAGAGCGGCAAGGATGTGGAATTCCCTTCCACAGGTGGTGGTCTCAGCGGGGAGCATTGATAGCTTCAAGAAACTATTAGATAATCACCTGAATGACCGCAACATACAGGGATATACAATGTAATACTGACACATAATCACACACATAGGTTGGACTTGATGGACTTGTGTCTTTTTTCAACCTCACCTACTATGTAACTATGTAACTGTACTGGAACCTAGCAAATTGTATCAATAAACGCACTGGAACTGCGTGTGGTGTGAACTGTAAGCAAAAACTGATCCGGAACATATGAGTGCATTTTTGTGGTGTGAACTGGCCCTAAAAATGCATGCAGAGTGTTTTCCATGTATTCCAATGGCTCTAGTTCACACCAGTGCAGTCAGTTCCAGTCAGTTTCCGGTGCAGAAACTGACCGGAAACTGACTGGAACTGACTGCATTTGTGTGAACTAGAGCCATTGGAATACATGGAAAACACAGTGAATGCATTTTTAATGCAGAAAAAAAGCACACGGAACTGCATCTGGTGTGAACTGGCCCTTAATAACATGACCTGGGGATACCCTTAGCTTGCCGGTGAAGTGCTGCATCTGTATGATGTATACAATCTACTACAGCAAAGGAAAAAATGCTGTTTTAATTGCAGATAAATAATAGCTTCTATCCGTTTTCTTCTGTTTGTAAAAAAACAGGGTGATTGGGTATTCCCTTTTATATTTGCCAGGCCCTTATCCTTGATGAGGGTCTGATTGAAATATCAATGGGGACCCAGTTAAAAAAAAAATAAAACAGAATGGGGTTCCATCTTTGGGTCTAGTATGATTTGTAAGGGGGGGAAACCTATTCAAAAAAAAGTATGAAGTTGGCCCGAAATCTATGCTAAACCATTATCTGAGCATGCAGGCTGGCTGGCAAGGGGATGGATGAACATGCGCCCTTACTCCTGAACCACTGTATACCATACATGCTGTCATCAAGGGTGGTGCCATTTTTAAAAAAAGAGTTAATGTTATTGTCTACAGGGTGGGAGATTTCTGGCCAGCTGGCCAGTAAATGAGTGGTGCCTGGTGATGTCACTTCCTTAACAACCATTGACAGGATGCAATCTATAGAAATAAAACTGAACAAGCAAAAAGACCAACGTTTGGATGAACGCCCAAACAGCCAAGAAGAGAAGAGAAGCAATAACCCCTAACTTACCAAGACCTGAGGTGTGCCTTGGCCTGGCTGGTAAGAACACCTGAAAAGAGGGAATACCCTGAATGTATGAAATGCATAAAAAAATGAAAGTTATCTGGGGTAACTGGGTGGGTGGGAATCAGGAAACTGAGCCGACGCTGGAGCAGACAGAGGAGGAGGGTTAAATACCCCCTCAGACTCCTCCTACAAATTCAGCCTTCTAACTTGTAGTCAGAGTCTTACATAGAGAAACGATAACCCCTAACTTACCAAGACCTGAGGTGTGTCTTGGCCTCAGTGCTGGAACAAGGCTATCTAGTGCCCAGGGCGAAGATGGAAAACTGTACCCCCCCCCGGTATAAAGAAAGAGTCAGTGTCCTTTCAAAATCAGAAAACACTTAAAACAATACAACGCTACAATACAACAATACAACACTGTAGCTGCAGCCCCGTCGCAGTATATGTGGTGGCAGGAGCTGGAGGGGGTGGTGGTGGCAGGTGGTGATGGGGGCAGGAGCTCCTGCCATCACCAGCTCCTGCCCCCATCACCTCCTGCCCCAACCACCTCCTGCCACCACCAGCCGTCACCTCCTGCCCCCACCGTCACCTCCTGCCACCGCCAGCTCCTCCTGCCATCACCAGCTCCTGCCCCCAGCTGCTCTTGCCACCACCGTCACCTCCTGCCCCAACCAGCTCCTGCCACCGCCGTCACCTCCTGCCACCACCGGCCCCCGCCAGCTCCTGCCACCATTGTCACCTCCTGCCACCGCCAGCTCCTCCTGTCACCTCCTGCCATCACCAGCTCCTGCCACCATCACCAGCTCCTGTCACCAGCTCCTCCTGCCACCACCGTCACCTCCTGCCCCAACCAGCTCCTGCCACTACCAGCCTCCTCCAACTCCTACCACCACTGTCACCTCCTGCCACCATCAGCCCCCTCCAGCTCCTGCCACCACCGTCACCTCCTGCCACCACCAGCCCCCTTCAGCTCCTGCCACCACTGTCACCTCCTGCCATCACTGTCACCTCCTGCCACCTCCAGCTCCTCCTGTCACCTCTTGCCACCATCACCAGCTCCTGTCACCAGATCCTCCTGCCACCACCGTCACCTCCTGCCACCACCATCACCTCCTGCCCCAACCAGCTCCTGCCACCACCAGCCCCCACCAGCACCTGCCCCAAACAGCTCCTACCACCATCACCAGCTCCTGCCAAAAGCTCCTCCTGCCCCCATCACCTCATTTATTTAATACCTTAAAGCAAGGAAGTCTGAGAATGCAGGCTTGCCCCAAGCTGGTCCATTTTTGCTGTGGATGCCTGGGCAGCTTCTGGGCTGTTACTGAATTGTCTGGGCAAACCACCGCCGGCACCACGAAGGCAATATTCCTCCATTCCGTGGCCGCCTGCTCAGCTACTGTATTTTTAAAGGCTGGCGCACCTGGCAGGATGCGCCATGACATCACTCGCATCGCCGCCAGCAGCGCGCCACACAGCGCGCCACACAGCTTCTGTCAAAGCCGCCCCCCTGGGCCCAGGTGGAATACAGGATCAGATCAACTCAACGGCTCAGCTCAGGAGTTGAGCAGCTCACTGGAACTGCGTATGCGCACTTCGAAGCCGACCCGGTCACTGCTATTTTTTACACTCACGTTTGTCCTATCATTTACGGACAGCGAGAAAGTGCCTTGTTTTTATGGGTGGTTAGCAACACTGGTTTAACAGCACACTGTCAGCACTGCGCCCCCTTCCTACAATAAATTGCTCTGCCCAGGGAACCCCCCTCTTCCGCCCACCCCTTGTACTGGCCCTGCTTGCCTGGCTGGTTAGTATACCTTAAAAGAGGGCAAAAGACACATAAGTAGGTATGAAAAGAAAGCTTTAATTAAGGTCGGGTAACAACGATCAGTCTAGTAAAGAAGCGATTGCCCGAATAACTTCAGTATGGGGTTCTGGTATATATCTGCTGTAACAGGAGGAACTCCAGCTCCCCAAATGTTTGATGATGAAAGAAGGGACCTCCTGCTTGGAAGCTGCGGATGCTGCCCCGATCCTGAAAGAATGTCTTGAAAACTGTTTTGGATTTAAGTTTAATTTAGAGAGTAAAATCCTGACATGGTAGATGAACTGTTTTGAGGTGAGAGGATACGTGGGAAAAGGCAGCAAAGGGCTGTCTAGTGGAGCTGCTGTGAATAGGTTGGAGAGCGAGTCAAGCACCTCAACTGGACACCAGTTGCTATTGGTACCATGAAGCCCTGGCCCAACGGTCTATTCTTATTATTGCTGAGTTGTAAAGCATAGTAATCTGTAACCCTAGTGAGACTGCCTTTGACCAGGAAAGGAGCCTGGCGGCTGGCCTGAGAAGCCTCCCTGGGTCTGAGAAAGCCAAAAAAGCTCAAATAAATATCTGCCTTGATTACCAAACTGGGACCTACGCCAAAAGAGGAAGATGATAAAATATCTGAAATGCCACAGAAAATCTGGCCGGTGACTGGTAGTCGTGACAAATGTGACCGCCCCCCCCTGCATCCTCTGAATACCCCTCAACATTGCCTTGAGAGGGTGAGCAGCAAAAATGGACGGACTGTCAGGGTTCTGTAATGAACTGAAATGCTGAACACCTGACAGATACAATTTGATCGTATTAGTGGATAACGCCAACTCGCTGTGGCAGTATGCCACAAAAGCCATCACATAATTTACATCTTCAGGGCAACTGCAAGGGTATTGTGCTTCTGGGTGCTGCAAGAAAAATTTATTGAAATTAAGTCAGGATAATGCGTTGGCTGCACCATCGTAATTCCCACTAATGAATTCTCCCTGGATATGAAATTTGTATGTCAAATCCAGCCATGTCAACCTGCGCATAAATGACAGGATGAGAAGTGACAACGATCTGCCTTTATTAATAATTTTGGCAGTGGCCAAATTATCAGTAAGGAATATGACCGAGTTCCCTGACTAATTAGGTCCCCAAGAGAGTGCTGCCGCCAATATTGGGTAAATAATGCCGACATCTGAGCAAACCTCAGAATTCAAAATACTTCCGGGGGCCAATGGCTGGCCAGCCATTCTTGACCAAAAATGGTAGCAAAACCGACTGACACAGCAGCGTCTGAAAATACTCTGGGAGACTGACTCGTTGGTTGTGGAATGAGCGTATCATTACCATTCCAGTCACACAGGAACTGGTCCCACATGATGAGATCGGCTTGTGCATCAGCTTGTAAGCTCCTGATACAGGGGTAGAAGGGCCAGCAACCTGGACACAAAAGATCTACCCTATGGAATAATCCTCATAGCATGATTCAGCATGCCCATGAGTGACTGTAATGCCGCGTACATACGATTGGAATTGCCGTCCGAAAAAACTCGAGCTTGCCTTGCATACACACGGTCACACCAAATTTCGACAGTCACGAACGCGGTGACATACAACAAGTACGAAGGGACTAGAAAATGGAAGCTCAATACCCAGTGCACCACCCTTTGGGCTCCTTCTGCTAATCTCGTGCTTACCTCGTGTTAGTAGAAGTTTGGTGAGAGACGATTCCTGCTTTTCAGCTTTCGTGCTTTTCAGCTTTCGTGCTTTTCAGTCCATTACTGCTCTTCAGTTTGTGCTTGTGGGTTTGTATCTTGTTTTCAGTGCGTGTAGTCAGTTCGTATCTGTTTTTCAGTGTGTTCTTGACTGCTCGTTTCTGATTTTCAGCTCGCTCTTCACAGGCCTTTCTGTTCTTCAGTGCTTTCTGTTAGTTCGTGCTGACCAGCCGACTATTTTGAAGCCATGTTGCGGGTACGTGTTCGTCGTAGAGTTCGTGCTGTGCGGGGGCTTGGTGTTGGGGTTCTTGCTTTGACCCAAGCCCAGTCCATGAACAGGGTGGGGAGGAGTTCATGGACCAAGAATTGGTTGCTCCAGCGTGACCAATTCTCTCATATGCCTTTGCTGCGTGAGATCCAGGAGAATAATTCATGATGAGGGACCCCCTTTTTCACCATCTGTTGGCTTTGCTGTCCCCTTATGTTATGAAGCAGGACACCTTCAGCAAGCCTTCACTCCGGAGCAGAGGCTAGTTGCCACGTTGCGGTACTTGGCAACGGGGAGAAGTCTACAGGAGCTCGAGTTCTCTACAGGCATCTCCCCCCAGGGTCTGGGGATCATTATCCCAGAGACCTGTTCTGCCATCATTCAGGTCCTGCAGAAGGATTATATTAGGGTAAGTTTTCTCCTTTAACATCACATTCTATGTATTTAATGTGTGCTAATGTATTGTATTTCTTTCATCATTCCCTAATTAAGATTGATTGTAATATGCTGTGAATGTTCCCTTTGTTCTCATGCATGCTTTAAGCTTTTAATGCTCTTTTTTTGTCCTTCATGCATATTTGCCTTCACTAACCTCCCCAGCATGCTATCCTAGGCCCATATACACCTAGCCTAGTCACTTAACAATGTATTTTGTCAGCTCCATAGTAGTGCTTTACCCTAAACATCCCCTAAAATGTGTCCAAATGTTATTGTTGTCCTTAAATTCAGGCAGAGTGCCAGAGGCTTTTTTTGGGGGGTCCAAAACTCATTTATAACCCTCCCCCCCTAAAATGTTTCTAATGGGCCATCAGAGGGGGTGAGGAATCTGATAAGTGGACATTATATTTTTGTCTGTAAATACTCCTTAAAATAAATGTTATACTGATGCGCAAAGAATGTTTCTGTCTAATCTGCTTGCAATGTTATGTGTAAAAGTACTAATAATTATTTTTTCTTTTTGGACTCCACAGTTTCCTTCAACGCCACAGGAATGACAGACTGTGGCTTACCAATTTGCTCATCGTTAGGACTTTCCCAACTGCGGAGGGGCAATCGATGGGAAGCGCGTCCACATCATGCCACCACCCCACTCGGGGTCATACTATTTTAACTATAAGGGGTTTCATAGTATTGTGTTGATGGTGGTGGTGTCGGCGACATACGAGTTTTCTCTATGTGGACGTGGGGAAGAATGGCCGGATGTTGGATGGTGGAGTCTTTGCCCAGACCGAGTTCTACTGATGTCTCCAGAATGGTGGCTTGGGATTGCCACCTGCGAAAGAGAACGTGGAAGTACTCCCATTTGTTTTATCGCTGAGGAAGCATTTGGTCTGGGTGATCACCTGATGAGGCCATTCCCCCAGAGGACCCTCACCCCGGAGAAGAGGGTTTTTAATTACCGGCTGGCCAGAGCCAGAAGAGTCGTGGAGAATGCCTTTGGAATAATGGCCAGCTGGTTCCTCCTATTTCTTATGGCTATTAATATGGTGGAGTACAAACTTAACCACATAGTTCTAGCATGCTGCATACTTCACAACTTTTTGAAGAGAAATGCTCCGAATTATGTTGCCTCACTTGGGCCTGAGGCCAGACTTCCAAAAAATCCACTGACGGCCCTGGAAACTGGCCGCCCCGGCTTGCCCCTCCAAAGCGCCCGTGAAGTGTGCCAAAAATATGTAGATTATTTAATGGGTAGGGGGGCCATTGCTATGCCAGCAAATTTGTAATTTTTTTAGATATTAAAAAAATTTCATCTGATCAAATCTTGATTTTGATTTACTGCTTTTGTTTCTTTGAGCTGTCTCCTAGGTTCTCATAGTGCACTTGTAGTGCCAAGTGGTTTTTCCATTATTAAATAACACCCATTGTCACGGTAAACACCGACTTGAGCATTGAAAGAAGAAGCCACAAATTTTTGAGTATAAAACCTTTTACTCCGTGCACATTTACATGTGCGTTGTAAATTTTTTTGTTTTTAAAAAAAAACATATTTTTTTTTTTTTTTAAGTTTTACCTTGAAAATATTTTTTTAGTACATAAACAGGCATGTTTAAAAACATAACATGCACAACTCAGAGTTCACAGAGTACAAGTTCAACATTGAAATACTGAAGGCAATATCAGACATTGCAGTGTCAAAAATGTGTTGATATTGCCTTCATCAGATGGAGTGATGTCCCCCTGTAAAAGCCAAATTTTGAAGATGCACACAAATTGGGAGTCAAACTGGGAATTTCCCTCCTGATCCCATGACTAATGTCAACATGTGCTATCTTCCATCATTGGGGATCAATGGACATGTTTTGGGGGTGTAACCACTTCCTCTCACCTACTTGAGTTACGAGGAAGGGATTGCACCCACAAAACGTGTACATTGATATCCCCTGATGGCAGATAGCACATGTTGACACACTGTGTGCATCTTCAAAATTTGGCTTTTAAAATGCGTAAAAAAATAGAAAAAAATTGAAAATGGTGTAATTTTGTTGTTCTTTAGATTCTTCCTAGTACATCAATCATGTTCTTCAGTTTTTGTTCTATGTCATTTGTTTTTTGCTTGATGAGGTCTAAATCCTGACTACAAAACATTATGTCCTGTTGTGCACTGTCAGTCGTGAAATGAGTATGTTCTTCCACAACATGCACCTAAAAGAAAAAATACACACCATGTATTATAAATATGCAGGAATACATCTATTACCTGAATCTGTGGTGTCAGACGCTCACCTGTTGTGGTGACAATCTCAACCTCCTCTTCTTCCTCCACATCCTCAGGTTGTGGTGTCCTCTGTTCCCCTTCTTCAGGAGGTGGGGGGTTCCTGGTGTCCTCAGACGTCCGGAGTCTTTTCTCCCCTATGAGAATGAAACAAAAGGTATACTTAGCACATAGATATTTGAGGCCAGAAATAGGAATATGAAACATTGTTTGGAAGTGGGGTACAATTGACTGTTTTGGCAGAGTTCCAGGCTGAAGACATGATTTTTTCACTTACCAAAGCTGAAATACTTACCTTTTTTGGACAAGTTTCACACATAGGGACACCCCAAGTATCCACTGGAGTACCTGTGTGGGACACCGTAAAAAGTTTGTTCTTGTGTCCTACACAATGTTTCCTACGACCGATTACTGTGCCCATGGACATGAAAGTAGCCATTTTAAACTGTACAACAGTAAATTAAGTAAACGGAGCAGCATGCAAGTAATAATAATAATCGGAACACACGACAACTACTTACTTTTTAGAAGCACTTTCTTGATCCTTCTGTACTGATCCTGCTCCCTCAATTTCAGGTCTGACCAGCATTTCCTCAATTGCTCCTTGGATCATCGTACCCCAAAATTCCTGTGCATGATCTTGGCCTTTCTCACATTTGGGTTTAGGTACGGTCCATACTTCCCATCATAGTCGGCCCTCTTCAAGATGTCTACCATCTCTACAAAGGCCATATTTGAGGCTTTAAATCTCCTGCGGGATCAGGACGTTTCGGGCTCCGGGCTTTCCTCCTCCTCTTTACTGATATTATCATGCACCTGCTGCGTCTCAGCCATGTTCCTCTCCCACTGCAACGAAAGAGAAGGGGCGGGGAATATTCGAGAAAAAACGTCAGGGGCGGACGGAGTTTCACACATGCGCAGTGTATATAAAGCTAACACGCATGTGTCGTACATACGATCTGTGAGTGGAGGAAGCGCCAAACGTTTTAACGAAGGTAAAACTTTAACTTGTGACATCAGTGGCCTATACTGATTCGAGATTGAGGCCTATATTGGGATAAGATTAGGAGAGTTTAGTCTGATATTAGTGTTTTTGTCTTGTGTTTTGTCTTGCAGCAAATATGAAACAATTCAAAGACCCTGAATTCATGGGCCAGTTCATAGACAGATACAGGGATATGAGAAATAAGTGGGAGGTTAAAAACCCCTTATATCGAAATAAACCAGCTAGGAAGGCATCGCTGGAGAAACTGCTGCAATTTGTGAAGACACAGGTCCCAGACGCAGACATCGAGTTTGTGGATAAGAAAATTGGTAGCTTGAGAAGCACGTATAGAAAGGAGCTTAATAAGGTCCAGGCTTCCATGAGATCAGGAGCAGTAGCAAAGGATGTGTATGTACCCAGTCTGTGGTACTACAACAGGATGGGGTTTCTGGAAGAGCAGATTGAAGCCAGGGAATCACTTTCTACACTTCCATCCACCCTTCCCTCAACCCCAGCTGAGGCTTCCGAGGACCAACCTGGCCCTTCCATCCTGGAAGAAGTTGAGGAGCCCAGCTGGAGCCAGGTATAGTATTTTTGAACATATTTATTGTCTGAAAATTATTGGTGTTAACTAGATGTTATTATTGATAACAAATGAACGATTGAACAAAAAGTGTTTGACATATTAATAGACAGTAGTGCTGCGTACACACAAGCGGACTTTTCGACAGGACTGGTTCGACAGACTATCCAACGGACTATGCGACGGACTTTCGGCAGACTTCCAACGGACTTTCCCAACGAACGGACTTGCCTACACATGATCACACCAAAGTGCGACGGATTCGTACGTAATGACATACAACCGGACTAAAATAAGGAAGTTGATAGCCAGTAGCCAATAGCTGCCCTAGGGTCGGTTTTAGTCCATTGGACTAGCATACAGACGAGTGGCGTTTTCGACCGGACTCAAGTCCATCGGAAAGATTTGAAACATATTTTATTTCTAGGTCCATCAGACTTTTGGGAAAAAAAAGTCCGCTGGAGCCCACACACGATCGAATTGTTCGACGGAGTCCGGTCCACCAGACCAAGTCTGCCGGAATGTCCGCACGTGTGTACGCGGCATTAGGGCCAAAAATGATTGGGACAAGAATGAAAAATGCTGGGCTCAGAATGATAGTCTTTTCTATTTATTAACATTCAATTTGTCATGAGCTGAAAATTGATTGATGAACCAAAAACTACAACTATGTCCCTTTTTCATACACAGGAAAACCTCAGCCAGGACGAGGCTCTGGAATGTGGCAGCCAGGAGGAGGCGGGGGTAAGTGTCAGCCAGGAGGTGGCCAGGTTCAGTAGCCTCACCCAATCCCAGGTGCCTCCCCTCCACCTTACAACAAAAAGGGCCAGGAAGGGGAGTAACGTGGAGGAGGCAGCACTGGGCCTCATTAAGGAGGCTAATGCGGCCCTGAAAACACACCCGATGCTGAAGAGGCCTATGGCTGCAAAATTGCAGCAAATGGAGGAGGGCCAACGCTTCATGTGTGAGAATCTTATTTTTCAGTCCCTTTGGAAGTGGTTGAGGGGCCAAATTAGTGAGAACATGCACTTATGTGTGCTCGCCCATCCTCCTCCTCCTGCCACAAGTCCACCTCCAGAGCCACAGCCTCCAAGGAAGGCTGTAGGGAAGGCTGCAGGGAAGTGTAGAGGGAAGGCTTCAGGGAAGACAAGAAAGTGATGGCTTGGGTTCAGTCTGGTCTGACAGAAGACGCAGGCTGTGTAGTACCACAGCCTAGGGACATATATGTCATCTGCTGCTGTTCATGATCTCTGGGAGTCCTGGACCAGATTGTGCTCCCTATTATATGAACTTCTCAGGCTACCAATTTTTAGTTACAAAGAGTTGATGTGTGCCCTGGGGTACAAAGGCTTTGCAAATCCAAGCAGTTTCTCCAGCGTTGCCTTCCTCTTTATTTTGTTATGAGCCAGAATAAATGTAGATTTTTTTATATGAAAATACTTGCCTATGTGTTTTTCTTCAAAAAGGACAGTTTGTTTGTGAGTAGGCAGGTACATTTCAAAAATACAATGTCAAATTAACAAGGGACAACAACCAACCTCCTTGAGCTTTAACCACTTGCTGACCGCCTCACGCAGATATACTGCGACAGAATGGCACGGGCAGGCAGAATCACATACCTGTACGTGATCTGCCTCCCGCGGGCGGGGGGTCCGATTGGACCCCCCGGTGCCCGAGGCGGTAGGCGTTTTTCCCCCGGCGATCGGAGGTGAGGGGGAGGCCATTCATTGGTGGCCCCCCCTCCCGATTGCTCCCAGCCAATGGGATCATTCCTCTGCTGCTGTATGGTAAACAGCAGCAGAGGAAATGATGTCATCTCTCCTTGGCTCGGTATTTTCCGTTCCGGCGCCGAGGAGAGAAGACATCGATGTGAGTGTAAAACACACATACATACAGTAGAACATGCCAGGCACACAATATACCCCCGATCACCCCCCGTTTCCCCCCGATCACCCCCTAATCACCCCTCCCCCCCGTCACAGTGACACCAAGCAGTTTTTTTTCTGATTACTGCATTGGTGTCAGTTTGTGACAGTTAGTGTGTTAGGGCAGTTAGTGTTAGCCCCCTTTAGGTCTAGAGTACCCCCCTAACCCCCCTAATAAAGGTTTAACCCCTTGATCACCCCCCGTCGCCAGTGTCACTAAGCAATCGTTTTTCTGATCGCTGTATTAGTGTCACTGGTGACGCTAGTTAGGGAGCTACATATTTAGGTTCGCCGTCAGCATTTTATAGCGTCAGGGACCCCCATATACTACCTAATAAAGGTTTTAACCCCTTGATTGCCCCTAGTTAACCCTTTCACCAGTGATTACCGTATAACTGTTATGGGTGATGCTGGTTAGTTAGTTTATTTTTTATAGTGTCAGGGCACCCACCGTTTATTACCTAATAAAGGTTTAGCCCCCTGATCGCCCGGCGGTGATATGCGTCGCCCCAGGCAGGGTCAGGTTAGCGCCAGTACCGCTAACTTCCACGCACTCAGCATACACCTCCCTTAGTGGCATAGTATCTGCACGGATCAATATCTGATCCGATCAGATCTATACTAGTGTCCCCAGCAGTTTAGGGTTCCCAAAAATGCAGTGTTAGTGGGATCAGCCCAGATACCTGCTAGCACCTGCGTTTTGCCCCTCCGTCTGGCCCAGCCTACCCAAGTGCAGTATCGATCAATCACTGTCACTTACAAAACACTAAACACATAACTGCAGTGTTCGCAGAGTCAGGCCTGATCCCTGCGATCGCTAACAGTTTTTTGGTAGCATTTTGGTGAACTGGTAAGCACCAGCCCCAAGCAGCGTCAGGTTAGCGCCAGTACCGCTAACACCCATGCACGCACGTACACCTCCCTTAGTGGTATAGTATCTGAACAGATCGATATCTGATCCGATCAGATCTATACTAGCGTCCCCAGCAGTTTAGGGTTCCCAAAAACGCAGTGTTAGCAGGATCAGCCCAGATACCTGCTAGCACCTGCGTTTTGCCCCTCCGCCCGGCCCAGCCCAGCCCAGCCCACCCCACCCAAGTGCAGTATCCATCGATCACTGTCACTTACAAAACACTAAATGCATAACTGCAGATTTCACAGAGTCAGGCCTGATCCCTGCGATCGCTAACAGTTTTTTTGGTAGCGTTTTGATGAACGGGCAAGCACCAGCCCCAGGCAGCGTCAGGTTAGCGCCAGTACCGCTAACACCCACGCACGCACCGTACACCTCCCTTAGTGGTATAGTATCTGAACGGATCAGTATTTGATCCGATCAGAGCTATACTAGCATCCCCAGCAGTTTAGGGTTCCCAAAAACGCAGTGTTAGCGGGATCAGCCCAGATACCTGCTAGCACCTGCATTTTGCCCCTCCGCCCGGCCCAGCCCAGCCCACCCAAGTGCAGTATCGATCGATCATTGTCACCTACAAAACACTAAACGCATAACTGCAGCATTAGCAGAGTCAGGCCTGATCCCTGCGATCGCTAACAGTTTTTTTGGTAGCGTTTTGGTGAACTGGCAAGCACCAGCGGCCTAGTAAACCCCGGTCGTAGTCAAACCAGCACTGCAGTAACACTTGGTGACGTGGCAAGTCCCATAAGTGCAGTTCAAGCTGGTGAAGTGGCAAGCACAAGTAGTGTCCCGCTGCCACCAAGAAGAAGACAAACACAGGTCCGTCGGGCCCATAACGCCCTTCCCGCTGTATTCGCCAATCCTAATTGGGAACCCACCACTTCTGCAGCACCCGTACTTCCCCCATTCACATCCCCAACCAAATGCAGTCAGCTGCATGAGAGGCATTTTCTTTATGTCCTCCCGAGTACCCCTACCCAATGAACCCCCCAAAAAAGATGTTGTGTCTGCAGCAAGCGCGGATATAGATGTGACACCCACTATTATTGTCCCTCCTGTCTTGACAATCCTGGTCTTTGCATTGGTGAATGTTTTGAACGCTACCATACACTAGTTGAGTATTAGCGTACAGCATTGCACAGACTAGGCACACTTTCACAGGGTCTCCCAAGATGCCATCGCATTTTGAGAGACCCGAACCTGGAACCGGTTACAGTTATAAAAGTTAGTTACAAAAAAAAGTGTAAAAAAACCACAAAAAAATATCAAATAAAAAAAAATAGTTGTTGTTTTATTGTTCTCTCTCTCTATTCTCTCTCTATTGTTCTGCTCTTTTTTACTGTATTCTATTCTGCAATGTTTTATTGTTATTATGTTTTATCATGTTTGCTTTTCAGGTATACAATTTTTTATACTTTACCGTTTACTGTGTTTTATTGTTAACCATTTTTTTGTCTTCAGGTACGCCATTCACGACTTTGAGTGGTTATACCAGAATGATGCCTACAGGTTTAAGTATCATCTTGGTATCATTCTTTTCAGCCAGCGGTCGGCTTTCATGTAAAAGCAATCCTAGCAGCTAATTAGCCTCTAGACTGCTTTTACAAGCAGTGGGAGGGAATGCCCATCTTCGGTGTTTTTCTCTGGCTCTCCTGTCTGAACCTGAGAATGCAGCCGGTGATTCAGACAGCTGACCATAGAGCTGATCAGAGACCAGAGTGGCTCCAAACATCTCTATGGCCTAAGAAACCGGAAGCTACGAGCATTTTATGACTTAGATTTCGCCGGATGTAAACAGCGCCATTGGGAAATTGGGAAAGCATTTTATCACACCGATCTTGGTGTGGTCAGATGCTTTGAGGGCAGAGGAGAGATCTAGGGTCTAATAGACCCAAATTTTTTCAAAAAAGAGTACCTGTCACTACCTATTGCTATCATAGGGGATATTTACATTCCCTGAGATAACAATAAAAATGATTAAAAACAGGGGGCGTGGCTTGGCGCGCGATGGCCGCACACTAACAGAGCTCCTCAGCACACACAGCCGCTCGCAACCTAATACCCAACCCAGAGCTACCAGATGCCGGGTAAGAGGCTATACTCCACACCTAAATCTCGCCCGAGACGTGGATCGGTGTCCCATTCGGCTTCTACCATAGCAGATATCTTTAAAGCTAAACAGCTTGCCAGTGGCAGCAAAACGAGACCCAAGATGGCGCCGGCTCACAACGAGGAGGAGTATAGTGAAGACTCCCAGTCGGCTCCGGAGGACTCAGGAAGGGGTAAGTCCCGGCCAGACCACCCCTTAACATACGCTGATATGTCTATGATAGCCGCTGACATCAAAGCTTCATTTTCAGCCGCCTTTACAGACTTAAAGACTAGCATGCTGGTCATCAACGAGAAAATGACGGTGGCTGAGGCCGCAGGAAGACACAGGGACAAGGCCATAGGCAGACTTGAGAAGGCCTCACTGACGCAATCCCAGCACCTAATAAACATGAACAGACACATTGAAGACCTCGATAACAGGGGCAGAAGGTGCAATATTAGGGAGAGGGGGATCCCTGAATCGGGTGAAAACATAATCAAATAGTCCCAGCTCTCCAGAGGGTGTTCAACAGCCTAATAGACAGACCTGAGGACACGGAAATTGACTTTGTTAGAGCACATAGAGCCCTTAGACCGAAAGGTCCAGACACAGCCCCACCAAGGGATATTATCTGCTGCCTACAAAGTTTTGTGTTAAAAGATGAGATAATGCGAAAAGCAAGAAGAAATGAGAGAATTGTCTTTAATGGAGCAACGATCATGCTATTTCAAGACTTATCTCAGATTACCCTGCAAAATAGACGTGCTTTGCGCCCCCTGCTGGAGAAACTACGGGAAAAAGGTCTCAGATACTCATGGAGACTCCCTTTTGCCCTGATGGTCTCATATAACGGTCACCAACACACTCTGCGCACACCTGCTGACCTCCCCAAATTCTGTTGCGCACTAGATTTAGATCAGATCGACCTACCAGAGTGGTACGCAGATTTTCTACAGACACCAATCGAAAGAAGCCCACTGAGTTCACCTCTCTCCACACCTGACAAGAGGCTGTCCAAGAAATCCAAATACAACAGGAATGGAAATCCCAAACTCGGAACCCCGAGAAGACCCGCAGATAATGCCAGAAACCAAGAGGATGAATAATGTGACACCCATACCTCAATTTGTTATTAGTGCACACTTACGGTTTCACAGTTACTTAGTTCACGTGCACTCTGCAGAAATCCTGCACTTTATAGCCCCATCATGGATCAGCCTCGAGGGCTTTGGACTCCCCCCTCCGCCCATAAATTTTGAGGCCCACTACACCGTTGTGTAGCTCCAAAGTTCTTCAGTTATACTTGTTCTAAATGTTTACTCTAGGTTATAAATGATGGCCTGATGTTCCCACAAGATGAGAGTATTGACTCTCTGTGACAGAGGACAGCACCTTTAGTGCCTCTCACAACTTTCCTGTCTATGTCTATGGGGGGCTTTAGCTTAGAAATTTACATCTGGACTCAGCTCCTGTTATGTAAGACCTTCTATCACCTCTACCTGAACTTTAGATTACTACTTGGGTTGGGTATACAGTAGTTCAGTTTTTTTTTTTTAGTTTTTATTGAGTTAATTCCGTTAAGGCTGTGTGTGACTCAACAGAGTTCTCTTTCATACCCAATTTTACACATTTAGTGTACCCCCACTTGGTCGTTGACGACTCCCTTCTCCCCCACAGAGTGACCCTGTACCCTGACTACAGGTCTCGGGGTTCACTAATATACCCAGTGGGCTCCCCCTCTAGGGTAGTGAGAACACTCCCTGGTGAGGGATCCCCCAGTATTTTATTTGCTCCCTCAATCTACTTTCTTTTACTTACAGTATTTTTTGCTTATCTCTTTCTTTTCTTTATTGAACTCTCTCTTTTGTTTCCCCTACCTCTTTCTCTCTTCCTCTTTACCTATCTCGCTCAACTCTCTACCTTGCTTTCCCCAGATCCGCTCCAATTAAGTCTAAGAATAAGATCCTTTGATATTGGCAAAGTGTTTAATCAGCCTTTTGAAGTTGCCTCTTTACAGAGTGTCCTCGAGACCGCCTCCTCCTGACCTCTCGACATGACCTACTCATCACTGGGGAAAACCCTCTGGTAATCTCCCACAACGTCAGAGGACTGAATGTTCCTGAAAGACGCACCTCCCTCCTGAGGGAACTCCAAAAAAGTAGGCTGCAAATTGTTTATTTGCAGGAAACACACTTCAGGACACATCATGTCCCTAAACTTACGAATTCATACTTCACAAGGGCGTTCCATGCTACTAATGACGATTCCAGGTCCAAAGGAGTATCAATTTTAATTGGTAAAAATACACCTTGTGAACTGACTGACCAAAGGTTAATTTTTCTAAAGGGATCTTTAGGAAGCACCCCAGTAACCTTGGCAAACGTGTACTTCCCGAATAAGGCACATGTCACATTTTGCCAACGAATAGTACGGGAGCTGCAGGGATTTGCCACAGGTTGCTTGATTTTAGGAGGGGATTTTAATGTCCCGCTTAATCCCCTAGCAGATACGTCTAACGGGAAAACCTGTATCACTTACAGAATACTCAAAAAACTAAAGGTACTGCTTCAATCCCTCCAGTTAGTCGACACCTGGCGCTTTCTCCATCCTGAGGAAAGGGATTTTACCTTTTTTTCTATCCCACATGCTAGATATGCGAGATTAGACTACCTGTTCATCTCACAGAGAGACCTCCAAATGGTAAAGGGAGCACATATAGGAAACCAATCGATCTCTGACCACGCACCTATTTCCCTGTCGTTGGATTTACTAAATCCACCACAAAAACAACCGACATGGAGACTAAATGCCTCCCTCCTGACGAACCCGTCGCTTCTCCCTGCATTCACCACTACATTAACTGAGTTTTTCAAAAGCAACAACACACCAAACGCAGACCCTTTCATGGTCTGGGAGGATCACAAATGTACGATTAGAGGTGAGTTGATTAAAATGGGATCCAAACGTAAGAGAGAAAAAGAACTTGCTATTAAAAACTTGATCACACAAATCAATACCCTAGAGACCTTGCATAAACAGTCACTCTCTACAGTCACAGCCACACAACTATTAGAAGCAAGGAAGAATCTCCAACAAATATTAGATTCTAGAGCTAAAAGAACTTTGTTCTTTAGACGGAAATTATATTATGAGGCGGGAAACAAAATGGGCAAACTTTTAGCGAGAGTGATAAGGGAACACACAACTTCCAATAACATCTCTGGCATTAGAGGGGCCTGTGGTAAAATCGATGTAACATCAGAAGCGATAGCCGACCATTTTCAGGACTATTACACAAAACTTTATAATCTGCCATCACAGCACAGACAACCCAATATGACTGACAACAGAACCCAACTCATAAAAGATTACCTATCCAAGAGTGGACTCCCAACTCTTCAGGAGTCGGACTCAGCCCTTCTGGAGGATCCAATCACCCCGCTAGAAACTAACCAAGCCATCAAACATTTAAAAGCTGGCAAAAGCCCGGGACCTGACGGTTACTCCGCCATTTATTATAAAACCTTTTTGAACATCCTCACGAATCCCCTCGCGGCTGCCTTGAACTCCCTGTCCTCCCCTAGAGAAGTGACCCCAGACTTTCTTTCGGCCCACGTTGCGGTGATACCGAAGACAGGAAAACATCTGTTGGAATGTACTAGTTACAGGCCCATCTCCCTATTTGCTAAGATTCTCGCTACGAGATTGAGTCCGCTACTGCCGGATCTGATTGATCTGGAACAAGTTGGCTTCATACCTGGAAGAGACGCTAAAGACAATGTCACTAAAGCACTCCTTCTTATACACGCAGCAAAAACATGGGATATCGAGGGCCTTCTCCTGTCCACGGACGCGGAGAAGGCCTTCGATAGAGTGGCGTGGGATTTCATGAAGGCGGTGTGCCGCCATGTGGGTCTTGGCCCGCATATGCTTTCCTGGATATCAGCATTATATCAAAATACCAAGGCGCAACTAAAAATCAATGGTATACCTTCTAAACCTGTACACATAGCGAATGGAACTAGGCAGGGGTGCCCGCTGTCACCCCTGCTGTTCATCATAACTTTAGAACCCTTCATTAGAACGATTAAGAAAAATCCCGCAATATCCTGATTTCGGATCGGGGACAGGGTGATCAAGCTGGCGGCCTATGCAGATGATCTTTTATTTTTTCTGACAAACCCTACTGTTTCCTTACCTAATTTAATGAAAGAATTTAATACCTAAGGGTACATCTCTAATTTAAAAATAAATTATTCAAAATCAGAGGCACTTAACGTTACACTTCCGGACAACCTACTCCGTCTAACCGCTTCCAATTCTCAGTTCCGATGGGTCCCCAATGCACTTAAATACCTGGGAGTGTGGCTTACCCCCCAACTCCAGAACACGTTTGAAAAGAATTTCCCTCCACTCCTGAAGAGTTGTGAAAAGGACCTTAGGGGCTGGCACCTAGACTTTTTATCTTGGTTTGGACGGGCAGCTATTATTAAAATGGTTATACTGCCCAGGTTTTTATACCTAATGCGCACCCTGCCAGTCAGAATCCCTTCCTCCTTTTTTCGATCATTAAACTCTATACTTTTGCGGTTCCTCTGGAACCAAAAGAAACCTAGAATTAGATTACCTTGGCCAAGACCTAAAGACCTAGGAGGGATTAACCTACCTAACTTTAAGCATTATTATTACGCATCACATTTAGCCAGAGTGATAGACTGGCACTGCCATGGCCACATGAAAGATTGGGTCCTCCTAGAGGGGGAGTTAAATTCCCTAGCGCTACAATACTCCCCGTGGATTCCTTGGACTAACTGCCCACCGAGCGTACGCAAACACCCTCTAACTGACATCACGCTGGAGATTTTACACTCACTTTCTAATCGCCACCTTATCACTACAGATGTAAACCCGTTGACCCCACTAAAAGACAACCCAGACTTTGAGCCAGGACTCCAGAATAAATTGTTCCAACCCACAACGCAGAACGCCCCTCCCTTACTAGCAGGTGACTGTTTTACTGATGGCAGACTTAAAGATTGGATTGTATTAAAATCCGAAAATAACCTACCCCATCTAAGACAATGGTCTTATTTTCAGTTAAGAAGTTACCTAAGCAAGCACAGACATGGGGGGATTTTCTTAGACCTCTCACGGATCTGGAATCAGTATGCCATAGTAGGACCCCCTTGAACTGAGCCATCTCATTCACATATGCATGGCTGCAACACCCCAAGAGCATGGAAGATGATGGTCACAGGAGGAGGTGGTCGGTGGAGTTGGAAGAGGATATCTCAGATAAACAATGGAGGTATGCATGTATTTTTGCTCATAAAGGCTCCATAAACGCTAAATCGCAGGAGACGAGCTACAAACTGCTGATGCATTGGTACAACACACCGGATAAATTACATAAGTGGAACCCTCAGAAATCAGAATCATGTTGGAGATGTCAGGGGGAGGTAGGTACATTGGCCCATGTCTGGTGGCACTGTCCTCCCATCGCAAATTTTTGGTCTAAAATCAGAGATCTGATTAAAAAAATTACTGAAACTAGAATAAATCTGACCGCAGCTTGCTGTCTTTTACACATAACGAATCTCTCATTTAAACGGTACAAGCACTCATTGACTAAGCACCTTCTTAATGCGGCCAAATCCTTGATCCCGCTACACTGGAACTCCACGAGAGTCCCTTCTACAGCAGAATGGCTGCATAGGGTGGGGGATATTCGCGAAATGGAGGACACGCTGGCACAGGACAGGGGCCACATTGAAAGGTTTCATAAGACCTGGCAGCCTTGGTTCACCTTTAAATACTCACAGGATTTCAACGCTGTCATGGCACAGAATTCTGTTTGACTCCTCTTGGTTATTCCACCTAGAGAAGCCTGGCGCCAAATCCCTACAGAGTCCGGTTGATATCAAGTAAAATAAATTTATTTCTCTAGCCCCCCCCTCCTCTTTCTGCCCCCACCACGTCTTATTCCCTTTTTTTTTTTTTTTTCTCCTCCTTTTTTTTTTGTTTCTCCTCTTTGTTTTGTTTATTTCTCCTTTTTACTCTTATTTTTTATATTATGATGAAAGTGATGTTTACAAAGGATGACAAAACAAATCAACCATAGAAGATTGTTACAATGTAGGCTGCTTAGTTATCAAAGAGCGGTAATTACCTTTCCTTAGGTTATAGCACGAGATCATATGTTTGCCCCATAACTAACATCTGGAATGAAAATGCTCAGTTAACTTCTAATTTAGTTTATCAGTTTATATTCAGTAAGTAATGGTACCCTGATAATAACCAATTGGAAGTCACTGTATTTTCACCTACTACTTTGATTGTTTATGTATTATTGTAACTTAATTGTTAAGCAATATACCTATACGGTTTTGTATGTTTATACTTTCACATTCAATAAAACAAAATGTTTAAAAAAAAAATGATAAAAAAAAAAAAAAAAAGAAAGGAACAGTTTAAAAATAAGATAAAAAAGCAAAAAAATAATAAAGAAAAAAATAAATAAAAATAAAGCACCCCTGTCCCCCCCTGCTCTCGCGCTAAGGTGAACGCAAGCGTCGGTCTGGCGTCAAATGTAAACAGCAATTGCACCATGCATGTGAGATATCACCGCGAAGGTTAGATCGAGGGCAGTAATTTTAGCAGTAGACCTCCTCTGTAAATCTAAAGTGGTAACCTGTAAAGGCTTTTAAAGGCTTTTAAAAATGTATTTATTTTGTTGCCACTGCACGTTTGTGCGCAATTTTAAAGCATGTCATGTTTGGTATCCATGTACTCGGCCTAAGATCATCTTTTTTATTTCATCAAACATTTGGGCAATACAGTGTGTTTAATGCGTTTGAAAAATCCCTGCGCAAATACTGTGTGAAAAAAAATGAAACATCCACCATTTTAATCTTTAGGGCATTTGCTTTAAAAAATATATATAATGTTTGGGGGTTCAAAGTAATTTTCTCGCAAAAAAAAATAATTTTTTCATGTAAACAAAAATTGTCAGAAAGGGCTTTGTCTTCAAGTGGTTAGAAGAGTGGGTGATGTGTGACATAAGCTTCTAAATGTTGTGCATAACATGCCAGGACAGTTCAAACCCTCCCCAAATGACCCCATTTTGGAAAGTAGACACCCCAAGCTATTTGCTGAGAGGCATGTTGAGTTCATGGAATATTTTATATTGTGACACAAGTTGCGGGAAAGAGACACATTTTTTTTTTTTTTTTTTTGCACAAAGTTGTCACTAAATGATATATTGCTCAAACATGCCATGGGAATATGTGAAATTACACCCCAAAATACATTCTGTTGCTTCTCCTGAGTACGGGGATACCACATGTGTGAGACTTTTTGGGAGCCTAGCCGCGTACGGGACTCCGAAAACCAAGCACCGCCTTCAGGCTTTCTAAGGGCGTAAATTTTTGATTTCACTCTTCACTGCCTATCACAGTTTCGGAGGCCATGGAATGCCCAGGTGGCACAAAACGCCCGCAAATGACCCTATTTTGGAAAGTAGACACCCGAAGCTATTTGCTGAGTATTTTGCAGACCTCACTTTTTGTCACAAAGTTTTGAAAATTGAAAAAAGAGAAAAAAACATTTTTTTCTTGTCTGTCTTCATTTTCAAAAACAAATGAGAGCTGCAAAATACTCACCATGCCTCTCAGCAAATAGCTTGGGGTGTCTACTTTCCAAATTGGGGTCATTTGGGGGAGTTTTGTGCCATCTGGGCATTTTATGGCCTTCAAAACTGTGATAGGTAGTGAGGAGTGAAATAAAAAATTTACGCCCTTAGAAATCCTGAAAGGCGGTGATTGGTTTTCGGGGCCCCGTACGCGGCTAGGCTCCCAAAAAGTCCCACACATGTGGTATCCCCGTACTCAGGAGAAGCAGCTGAATGTATTTTGGGGTGCAATTCCACATATGCCCATGGCCTGTGTGAGCAATATATCATTTAGTGACAACTTTTTGTAATTTTTTTTTTTTTTTGTCATTATTCAATCACTTGGGACAAAAAAAAATAATATTCAATGGGCTCAACATGCCTCTCAGCAATTTCCTTGGGGTGTCTACTTTCCAAAATGGGGTCATTTGGGGGGGTTTGTACTGCCCTGCCATTTTAGCACCTCAAGAAATTACATAGGCAGTCATAAACTAAAAGCTGTGTAAATTCCAGAAAATGTACCCTAGTTTGTAGACGCTATAACTTTTGCGCAAACCAATAAATATACGCTTATTGACATTTTTTTACCAAAGACATGTGGCCTAAATGTATGACTAAAATTGAGTTTATTGGATTTTTTTTATAACAAAAAGTAGAAAATATCATTTTTTTTCAAAATTTTCGGTCTTTTTCCGTTTATAGCGCAAAAAATAAAAACCGCAGAGGTGAGCAAATACCATCAAAAGAAAGCTCTATTTGTGGGAAGAAAAGGACGCACATTTTGTTTGGGTACAGCATTGCATGACCACGCAATTAGCAGTTAAAGCGACGCAGTGCCAAATTGTATAAGGTGCTCTGGTCAGGAAGGGGGTAAATCCTTCCGGGGCTGAAGTGGTTAAAAATACAAGATAATAATGTTGTTGTGGAAACTTGACACGCACAAAAAAATATGGACATCCCTAGAAAAGAATTTAAAAATAATCAAATAAACAGGAGATCTTGATTTAAAAAAAAAAAAGATGACTATAAAAAGTAATTCTAAACATGATTATGGAGATCTGGCTTTAAAAATAAAAAAGATTATTCAGGAGATCATGAGAAATAATAAAGAAATACGTTTGTGAGAACTTTGTGTGAATATCAGCAGCAAAACAAATTAATTATTCTAGCATTATAAAGAAGAAGAGAATGCGCTGCATTATGCCCTGTTTCCCCTAAAATAAGACCTAGCGTGATTGTCGGTGATGGCTGAAATATAAGCCCTACCCTCCAAAAAAGCCCTACCCTGTTTCCCCAAAAATAAGCCCTACCCTGAAAATAAGACCTAAAAGGACTTTAATTAGGGCTTATTTGGGGGGTAGGGCTTATATTGAAGCCATCACCGACAATCACGCTAGGTCTTATTTTAGGGGAAACAGGGTAAGATCGAAAAATTGACAGTGTGACGAATGTGCTATCTCCATTATGAACGCTTCCGTCTTGTACTTGATTCTGAGCATGCGTGATTTTTTGCACGTCCGAATTGCATACAGACGATCGCATTTTCGGATAGGATCTTTCCCCGACCGAAAAATAGAGAGCATGCTCTCAATCTTTTTCTGGTTGGAATTCTGCCAGCAAAAGACCGATGGAGCATGCACACGGTCACATTTACCGTCAAAAAGCTCTCATCTGAGTTTTGCTGGTGGCATTTCCAATCGTGTGTACGCGGCATAAGTCTCTTTTGGAACAGACTGGGGACCGGACAATGAATCGTCTGACGTATACTGATCAACTTCTCCAAGGGCAAACTCACAATCATGAGATTCGAATCGAGCGTAATGTCCAAAAAATGTATGATGTTGGCCGGACCTTCCACCATATGGGCAGCCAATGATACCTTTAACTCAGCAAAAAGCTCTATGAAAGACTGCAAATCCTTGGGCGGACAACCAGGGTCCTCCAAGAGCAGAAAATCATCGAGATAACGCACTATCCCCTGACAACCTTTGCAGTTACCCAAGATCCAATGCAGTGCTTGGGCAAAGATGTCAAACAAGCAAGGACTGCTCTTTGACCCGAATGTTAACTTGGTGGCGAAATAGTAATGTTCTCGCCATCTGATGCTGTGCCATTGCCAAAGAGCAGGCCTGATCAGAAGTAGCTTAAATGCATCAGCAATATCCACTTTGGATAAAAAAGGATGAAAAACTTGCCACAAAACACCCCAGTGGGGTTGACCCTCCCCATGCCAAATGGTGGTGAAATAAATGGACCAATCACAAAACCTTTACACACTTCCACCTCCAGTAATTCATCCACGATAGAAGCATGGCTGTCTGCTGACAATAAATTCCTGCATTCAAAGGACTCCATTGGCAGCGTAATAAAGCCTGTGTGAAATCCAGCAGGAATTGTCTGAAGGTCGGGGGTGGGTGACTTTCTAAACAAGCCCCCCCCAGCAAAGATACATTGACTTGGCTTAGTCATGAACTAAAGGGCTTGACAAGACAGGAGGACTTGGGGTGAGCTCTAAAACAATTGTAGCAGGTGCAGGAGCCTGTATTGGTTGTATTTGCAACCAGAATGATTGAAATTGTTGCATACTTGAGCCTTACCCAGGGAATGGGTCTACCTAATTTGTCCACCTGCCCAGAAAGCCCTGTAGAGGACCCACCGGCCGCCTGCTTGCTGGTCCTTGTGTGACCAGAAGGCTCAAACATGGACACCACGCTGAGGTGTGTGCTGAAGACTGACAATTCACGCACACAGGGGATTTTTGGTTAACGAAATGCCTGCAAAAAAGTTCCATCAATATTACTCCAGCACATTACTACCTGGAACTGCTCCCAAAGTGGCTGCCACCTTTTCAGAGAAAGACCGATGGCAATCATAAAAAATGCACCCGACGTATTTGTGCGCTAAATACACCACTTTATGTAATTATAGGTATAATTCCACCCTCCTATCATGACTGACAGCACAGATAATGTCCCTAAAAATGCCAAATGCCAGCACGAATTCTGCCATGATGAGTTTGTGGTTGAGCCTGGGGTCTTTCGTTTTGAGCACTACCGAGACCCCCCCGCAAGCATAAGACTTGTTCTCCGTAACATCCTGAGATGCTATCAGAAGAGAATCCAGGTGCACATCTTTCCCTTCCAGAATATCTTTCCTTATGTTGTCAGGTATGAAGTGAGCCGGGATACTGACGGTAATGTCGCTAGCGGGAAAGGAGCTGCCACAGGCAAAGAACCAGCAACATCACCTGGAGCACTTGGAGGAACAGGAGCTGGGGGTGCAGCTGGCACCTAAGCTCTGGGCTTTAATCACCTTCATCCTATCTTGCATTTGTGACATTGATGTAGAAAGAGTATTTAATAAGGCATGAATCTGTGTCAACAAATTATGCACAGAAACCTGGCCTGCGCTGGTAGAAGAGATTGGCTGAGATGGACTGGGAAACAACAACCTAAACAACTCTGCTTTCCTAGCTGTGACTGAAATTAAATGCCCCTGCGATGTAGCTCTGCTGTGAGCCCAGGTATAGTCCAACTCCTTAAAGATAGGGTGCTGCCATGCTCTGAACCCCCAGTTGGGGATGGAGGAATAAAGGCAAATTTGTTGCTTTCCGAAACATGCGACATGATAGTATCTATGAAGAAAAATGATGAGCAAAGACTTTAAGAACCACCTGTACAAGAATCACAACAACCCTTCGTGCCTAAGACTAAAGATGTGGGTGCAGCAATGTGCCAACAACAACAGCGCGTGAATGAACCTAGTGACCAAACCAAACCCTATGTGTATGCAATAAGCGAGCTCGAGCAACCTGTAGCGCAAAGACAGGCAATTCAAAATGAACACTCAGGGCTGAGGTACCCACAGAGCATGCTGGGTAACAAAGTTGAAGTAAGAAATAATCGTGCAGCGTATGATGTATAATATACGGCCTAGAAATTGTATAGACACTTACAAATGGACCTTGGCCCGTATGGATCTGTGGAAGTGACAGATCCTGACATGTGAAAACTGGCTAACTACCCCCGTGATACCAAGTGACCTGAACGCGCCTGCTGCTCCTGCGTAAATGCTGGGATGTACGTGAACAAATCATTCAAAAGGTGATGGACCTGAAGGCAAAATATGACAGACAAAGAAAAGAAAATGAAACACTACCGTGCAGTGATGGCATGAAAAAACACATAAAGACCGATATCTGGCAATGAAATACCCATGTGCAATGGATGATCGACCCAACCCACACACACCCTCAAAATACCAAGCCCTGAAGATGGAATCACCATCACCCCGTGACAGATCCTAACATGTGACAACCGGCTACCTACCCATGATACAAGTGACCTGAACGCACCTGCTGCTCCTGCGTAAATGCTGGGATCCTTGTGAACAAATCACTTGTATAAGTGATGAACCTAAAAGCACCAATATGACAAACAAAGAAATAACCTTAAAAAAGGACACTAAAGTGTGCAGTGATAAAATGAAACCCACATGGAATGATACTAAATTGTGGAATGGATGAATGACCCCCCCCCACGCAGACCCCAGAATTAAATGACAGACAGAAATGATATGATCGAAAATGCAATGATCAAAATGCAAAATGACAGAAGACGCATAAAAATTTACTTTGACAGCTGAGACACCAACCAGACCCCCCCCCCCCCCCTCTGATGCAGAACCCCCCCCACCTGAGCTCTGCATGACAGTGACAGAAATAGAACCCCCTGCCCAAACATAGTAACTAATAGAAATTGCAGATGATAAACCCACAGCAGTTGAAAGGTTTGGAGCATCTGCTGACAGATTCAGGAAAGTATTGAATGGACAGAGCCTGTGGATTACCAGCCCACAATCATGGCTCAGCTGTCTTGTCACCAGAGATTGTAAGATCCAGTTATGAACATCCTCCCTGTGCTGACTGAATGGCAGCCTGATTGCCAACTACCCTGCTGCATCCACCCCCCTATCTTGCTCTGAGATTGCAGATGATTTAACAGAAAAATGTGGGCTGACAGCCCCACAAAGTCTCCCCCCTACAAACCCCTAGCATGCCTGACTGTTTGCGCGGCCTTACACCCTCCCAGTCATTAAACAGCAATGCCAACCATAGTGAACAAATTAATTGATGTTCCTATGACCCAGATCCGACTTCCCAGATGCGGTAGCCCCCGCCCGTTACCTGCCCCGGACGATACCTGCAGCACAGCTCTGAATGTGGGAGATGCAATGCCCCCACAAGGATTTCCTCTTGCTGGAATGAAAACCTGGAAGTGACGTCAGCTAGTCGCATAGGAAATGACGCTCGTTGGCTGAAACCAGGAAACCGAGCCGACGCTGGAGCCAACAGAGGAGGAGGGTTAAATAGCCCCCCAGACTCCTCCTACAAATCCAGGCTGCAGCCAGCCTTCTAACACACACAAACACACACATATATATATATATATATATATATATATATATATATATATATATATATATATATATATATATATATATATATATACATATATATATGTATATATATATATATATATATATATATATATATATATATATATATATATATTATAGTATGTGCCAATTGAATTATCCCATGTGGTCATTGTGCAAAGGTGAAGTCGCTCACCCAGAATTAAAGCAGGACTTAGGAAGTTTGCAGCTATCACTGTAGTAGATTACCAGCTTCTCCAGTGGCCCCTCAGGTGTTCAGCTTTACATATCTTTTTTAACCCCTGAATATAATAAATACATTCAAATATGTACTTAAAAACACGATTATTGGAATTCATGGGGACATCTCCACTGCATAGATATCTACCCCACTTAACATTCCCTGTCTAAAACCACATTCAATACGTTCCTCTTTTGACCTTGTTACTACAGAAGAGTTGACCAAACTTTTCTCAGAAGCCCCCCCTTACCACCTGCCCTTTGGATTCCATTCCCTTCAACTTCTACAGTCACCCTTTTTCTTTATCCTACAGTATGCTCCCTCACATGTATCTACAATCTCTCCTTCTCTACTGGCAGCCTCCCTCCCCTCAAAGGCATGCACTTGTTACTGCCATATTTAAAAAGTCCTCACTGGTCATCACCAGCTTGAACAACTTAAGACCCATCTCTTTGCTCCCATTTATTTCTAAACTTTTCGAGCATCTAGTCTACAACTGCCTGAGCCCTACCTCACTGGGATAAACTTCTTAACACCTTACAGTCTGGCTTTTGTTCGCAACACTCCACCACTCCACATAAACTGCCCAGCTAAAACTCTAGCAATTAAACTAAATTAAAATCTAAACCTCCTCTCTTGGCACTTGATAAACTCCAATGGTTTCCAATACCATCTCTATGCTGGTGACAACCAAATCTACCTACTTCCCACCTCACGCCTTCAGTCTCCTCTCGCATTACTAACTTATTAACTGACATATAAGTATGAATGTCACACCACTTCTTAAACTCATTCTTTTTAAAACTGAGGTCGTATTATCCTCCTTTTCCCCCGCCCATGCCCTCTCCCCTGACTTCTCCATCAGGATCAATATATAATCAGCCCTTCTCCTCATCCCAGAGTGCTAAGTGTAATGCTCAATTCTGACCTGTCCTTTCAGCCCGAAGTTCAATCACTGCCCAAATCTTGTAGACTTCACCTCTGTAAAATCTTCAAAATACACCCCTTTTTAACCAATGAAACTACCAAGCAAATTATTTACTCATTTGTTATCTTTGACTACTGAAATTTCCTCCTCATAGGCCTACCTCTACAGAGGCTATCCCACCTTCAGTCTGTCATTATTGCTGCTGCCAGACTCTGCCAATCCCTCCACTGGCTTCTGATTGTCCAACAGAAAGAAATTAAAAATTACTAACAACAACATAGAAACCATTTACAACTCTGCCCAAATCTACATCACCAATCTTGTCTCAATATATCCCCAAAACTGTCCTTTCCACTCCTCCCAAGGCCTCCTGCTCTGTAGCTCTCTTATATACTCCTCCCATGCACATCTCCAGGACTTCTAGACAGAAACTCCCATCTGCTGGCATTCTATACTCCTTTCTAGCTGGGCATCTACTACTCTATCCTCTTTTAGGCAATCTCTGAAAGCTTTTCTCTTCAAGAAAGCCTATTCTGCCTTCAGCCTTTATTTCTCCCATCAGCTTTTTCCTCACAGTCATTACCTTTTGTTCCTCCCTAATAGATTGTAAGTTCTCAGTAGCAGGACCCTCCTAACTCTCTTGTATTGAATTATATTATAACGGTACTGTGACAGACCTAGCCGGGAGAGAGACTTTTGGAGGGGACTGTATGCTAGCCTCTTGCAGATCGATCGTGGGCCCTGGCATTTGGGGGAACGGTGCTATTTGTGAGCTGTATGCCTGGGGACCCTTGAGGTGGTATTACTGTGGATTCGGGTCCTGGTCCCCCAGGACACACAGACTCTGGGGACCCTGGATTTGCCATATTGGAATAGTGACTGATTCATACCGTTGGGACTCCTACTGTTAAATGCTAATGTCATCAATTCCAGCTACCTGTCTGTAGTATGGGATCTAAGAGTCATTAGATCCCATTGTTGTTTGTGTTTAATTAACTCTGCTATTGTGATAATGTTGATTGGATTTTCTGAACTACAAGACGGCCAGTCTGGCCTAAAGGTCATGTCTGAGTCATCTAGGCTGTCTAAAGGGATTAATTAATTAGCTCATGTTAATTAGGTTAATAAGGTTACAGCTGTATTGTTAGAGTAATATGAGTCGGAGGTATGCACCTCCACTTTTAGTGTATAAAAGAGCCTGTATATTGCAGGCTGTATACAGCCTGCCTGGTGTTTGTTCTGAGCTATCACAACTGGGTTAGAACGGCACATAGCTGTAGTTCTAATCCCCAAACATGGAATGACCGAACAATCAGATGTTGCGATCTGCAATCTGATTCTATAGCAGCAGAGGAGTGTCGGTAGAGTGGAACCGAGCGAGCAAGAGGCTTGTTACAGGTACCGTCTCCCTTTATAATGTAAAGCGCTGTGCAAACTGTTGAGCTATATACATCCTATATACTAATAATAATAATATCCAAGGCCACTATATTGCCTTTAAAGAAGAACTTCACCCTTATCTTAACATTTACAACAAAGGCACCTTTAAAAATGGAAAACAGATATTTAGAGATAATTGCGGGCTTTTATTCTTTGCATACTCTATACCCCCCCCATTTCTTTCACAGTGCCCATTTTCACTAAGGGCAAATGGATCCTTGAACTCTGCGTATGTCTTCTGAAACATGTGACAGTGTCTATCATCTGAAGTGAAAGGCACTGGTGATATAATCTTTCCAGATTGTATCTGTGAGGCCAGGGTTACATCACCAGTGCCTCACTCAACCAGGAAGTGGAAAAGCATTATTTGTGAATATAAACAAAAAATTAAACTAGTGAATATACAGTGATTTTTTTTTATCAGCACGCAGAGCTATAAGTTCATACGATTATTAATGAAAGGAAAAAGGTCAGCTTTGGGTGTGAGGCAAGCTCTTTCTAATTCCTGAGAAAACAGAAGAACTTGGAGATTGAAAAAATGGTAGGACAGTGCATGGTCTCCATGTTCTGCAACACATCAAAATGTGTTTTTCAAGTTTAAAAGTGAAAGTAATGTTTATAAAATGTGTGAGCTTATGCCAAATTAAAAGCCACGACACAAAAGATTGTTTGACGTGTACCAGTTGTTTCCCTTGAGCATATAAATGAACTTATATTATTGTGTAACGTGTGCAACATTCCATATTTATTTTTAAATACTGACACTATTACTAAACATAATTTAAAATCCAGAAGATGCTGGAATTGAATCTTTCATCTTTTATTGAGGCAAAGAATACGTTTTATGCTGAATGAGAGCTCAGCCTGTTTTACGACTATTAGATTTGTAAACTTTCTGGAAATGAAAAGCTTTCAAATTTCTTTGAAATCAAAAAGAATTATTTGGCTTGGAGCCAATTCACTAAAGCATCTCTAGTGTAAAAACATTTGGCTTGCTTAAGATTTCATTTATTTTTATGGAATGACAACTTACATAAATATATGCTTAGAGAGGAGCCTAGAATATGAGGCAAAAATCTTTTGATTTAAGCCAAAAGAGTTAATACATTTAAAGATCATAAAGCAACCAAATAAAACAATAAACTTCAACCCAGTGGCATCTGCAAATATAAACTCTATAAATACCAGTGAAATATAACCATGAAGTTAGGTTTAGTCCGAGAAAGAGGTTTCAAATGTTGTTTTATACTGTCTACTAGTTTTTTT